>NC_059434.1:50473798-50777207 GCF_021028975.2 Sphaerodactylus townsendi
GGTCACACAGTGAGCTTCCATGGCAGGGTAAGGATTTGAACCTAGGTCTCCCAGATCATAGACTAAAACCTTCACCACACTGGCTTTTGTGATGGCTGCTGTTCAACCACAGCAAGCAGCCAGCATTGGTTGAGTCATGAAAGTCAAGTTGTCAGGTGATTGTGTCCAGGCCCACTGAGTCCCTTCTGAATGACCAAAGCAGAGATCAAAAGGGCCCTGGCCCTCCCCTGGTTTAAACTAACAGAAACCATGGGTTGAAGTCTGGCAATACTATAGTGGTTACATAACAGCATTCAAAGTGGCCACAGTAGAGGGTAATTTCTTAAAGTGCTGTTTCTATTATTCCGGGTTTTTTTTTAAAAGCCCCTAGATATATTATAGGATTTCAGATTGTTCTGCAAACCTCTGGCTTTTTCAGGTTTCTCGGAAGACCTGTCTTGTATGTCCATGGCTCTCATCTCAGGATTTAAGGATCCACAGATTTCGCCATGTTGAGAACTACATATATTGATAATGATAACATTAATCAGCATTTTCCTAAGAAGCCAGTAGAAGTGTTTGTGAAGTTTAGTCAAATCCTTGTTTTTGTAAGCTGGAAAAGTAAGGTCATTCAAACAAATTGTGGAAAAGGTAAAACAATTACCTGCCTAAATTATTGAGCAATCTCAGCCATAACAGTTATACACTGCTGTTTAAACTTTCTGAGATGCCCACTACTGATGCATGACAAATGTGGACCTATTGGTCTCTTTCTATCCTTACTGCAATAATGATATTTTTACAGATGATTACACAGAGTTTGGAACAGTGTGTGATTCATCTTGCATGCTGTCTTTTCTCCCTTGTTATATAATGGTTTCTGTACATTGTGTGCAGAGCAAAATGCTATTATCTGGAGGTCCTAGATCACCAATAAATCAACATTACAATAATTTTGTATACCTTATCTTATTTGGCATTTTATCTCCTAAAATAGGATAATTTTTGCCTTTTAAAGGATATTAAACTACATCCTGTTCCGTACTGTGTACATGGGTATTAAAGAAAGAGGATTGAGCTCTCAGCACTAATTCAGCCTTATCTAGCCATGCATGTTGTTAACAAAATCATTTCCTGAGAGGTAGTCATGTTCGGCAGTCATAGCAAAAGCAACAAGGAGACTTGTGGCACTGGGAGCAGCAGTGGCATAGTGGCTAAGAGCAGGTGCACTCTGATCTGGAGGAACCGGGTGTGATTCCCAGCTCTGCCGCTTGAGTTGTGGAGGCTTATCAGGGGAATTCAGATTAGCCTGTATACTCCCACACACGCCAGCTGGGTGACCTTAGGCTAGTCACAGCTTCTCGGAGCTCTCTCAGCCCCACCTACCTCACAGGGTGTTTGTTGTGAGGGGGGAAGGGCAAGGAGATTGTAAGCCCCTTTGAGTCTCCTACAGGAGAGAAAGGGGGGATATAAATCCAAACTCCTCCTCCTCCTCCTCCTCCTCTTCTTCTTCTTCTTCAGCAGATTGATCATGGTAGAAGCTTTCATGGACCAAAGGCAACTTCATGCATGATGCAAGGAATCTTATGGTTAGCAGGTTTAAATATACAGATAGATATAAATAGTAAACAGTGGGTCTAAAAGACCATGATATGTAAACATTATATTTTGGACACTGCCTGTCATTTTTTTTTCTGTTGCACATAATATGAATGCAAACAAAGCACTTGTAAGGTATGCTATGTAAATAAATGTTCTAGGTCTGGATTGTGGGTGGATTTTTGCAGAATCTTTGCTAAACTGTCTTCTGTGATCCTCTATAATAACCCCAGGAAGTGGTAGCATTGTAAGTAACTGATGTTGCAGATCTAGTAAACCATTCAAATTTTCCATTCATATCATAAATGTTATGGGAGAAATTGAACTGGCTTCTATTCACACAAGTGAATTAGGTCCAAAATGTCAAGTATTAAAAATAGTTCTTTCTGGTCGATTCCCCACTGGTGGACTCATTCTGGGATAGCCCCTGCAGTTGTCCTGGAACTCCCCACAGCTCTTGTGTCAAACTCGTGTCTATTCCAGCTGTGCCCTGCAAAAACCCCTTCTTCCCCGTATTTTTTAAAAACTACCAGAAAGGTGCACCTTTTTCTGGGTGATCCCCCACAGGGGAAGTCATCCTGGGATAGCCCTGGTACGTGTCCCAGGACAACAGAGAACTTCCCACAGCTCCTGTATCAAATTTGGTTCAGTCCCAGCCCTGCCTGCGATACTCCCCTCATCCAGGGATTTTCAGAAACTGCCAGGGAGGTACATCTTTTCTGGCGATCCTGGGATGAGCCTAGTATTGTGGGGAATCGTTTTCTCGCCCCAACTCTCCGTTCGTTCTGTCAGTCAATCACAGCACAGCACAGTGACCTGGGCACGCACAGAACGGGAGACTCCAGACGGGTAGGAATGCACCTTTTTAATTTTTTTCTTCTTGCATATAAAGCCACAACTATGCAGCTAATAGGTGCATGTTTGTGTGCTCTTCTTAACCACAAAGTTCTATGTTTTGTGACAATGTAACTACGTAGCCAAACAAAAAAAGGGACTGCCCATTCACGGTCCCACCCTAAAGCAACAGCCAATCGGAAACAAGGAGCAAAAGATCCGCAGAGCTGATCCTGGGCTCTGATCATGGTTTCAACTCCAGACCTCGGCTGCCGTGAGGAGGGACAGACCGGGATCAAAAGGTACTGTACTTTATGTTCCCAGTCCAATCCCAGGATGATTTCCCCGTGGGGAATTGACCATAGACAACTATCCAACCACAGTTTAACACTTGGTAAAGACCTCAAGCCTGCACATTGCATGAAAGAAATAAGGTGTAATACATGTTCAGACAACCAAGCCACTACGTGGTAGAAAACTCTAAACTGATCATCTGTATCAGACTGTATTCATCTTCTTTCATCTCCCTTACTTTCAGATCTTAGAGAGTATTTCATTCCTAAGGTGGCTAACTTATATTATTAGTCTTGTTACTGTGTCTTTAATGAAGTAGTTTCTCTGTCTCACAACTCCAGTAAATCTTCACCCACTAGATTCTGCATGACAGGCTGCTATTAAAGCTGATGAAAAAATCTGGTAGTCCTATCTGTACCTCTTTGAATGTTTCAAAATAGTTGATGAAAAAGTGATCATTGCTGCTAATCTAATCACTAAGATGAGTGAGAATTGCAGCAGGCTATTTGTGGAAAGGAGGTGTGATATGTGTTAGGATATATAATTAACAAAAGCAGAGCAATTAGTACTCTCACAGAGAGCTGGGGTTGGGTTTTTTTGGAAACTGCAGTACAAGGGTGACATACAGAAAATATCCACAGTAATAGACCTGTCAGTCTCTGCAAATGGGTTTGCAGCTATTTTTGTATTTATTTTTCCTGTTTAGACAGCCTGCAGTACTAATCAATTCTAATGGAAGCCCAAACATGCATTTGAAAACATGTAATTGTGTTTATTTGCCTTCAGGTATTTTAGTACATGCAATCACATGAAGAGTTCATGATGGGTCACATTGGATGTGACCAATTGAAATGTGTTTCTTTAGAAAATTATCATTTCCTTCTTTGTGTTGTGCCTTTGGATTTGTACACCTACCAGTCCCCGTCCCCCCTGCTCTGATGCAAATGTAGATATATTAATATAACTGTCTTATATAATATGGCAGTTCATAAACAAGAAAATGGAAGTGTGATAATTGGTTAACCAAAATATTGGTTTGTGTTGTGATTGTACAAGTTCCTTCTTCATTCAGTCAATCAGGAGTTAACTGTTGAAGTTCCATGACTCAAATCACCTGAACCTCTGGGAAGATTTCTGTTTCTTCTTCCAGCAAAAAGAGGAGAGGCAGACATTTGGACACATATAGACTGCACAAATACCCAGACTTGTGTAGATAGAGTTTGCTGTTCCTATATTTAGTGTAAATTCCTTTGGTATCCAATCAGATTCCCCAAAACACTCACATCTCTGCTATATTATTTACTCTGCTAACTCGTGGCAATACAACAGTCCGCCATTCATTGGTTGTATTGATATATGCTTTTATCAGAATAAGGCACAATTTAATTTGGGTTGGATTTTATTTACTGTTTGCTTATTATTTGTATTAGTTCAAACCATTAATAAGGTTTGGGCCATTTAGTGATGGAGGGGACAAAACGTGTGCCACATTCAGGATCAGGTTTTTTTGTTGTGTTTTTAATGAGAGGTGTAGGGATGAGCCGCTGACCCAGCAGAACCGTAGGGTGTCCCAGACAAAGGGATAATGGGGCCCTTGCCCCCAGGTGTGGATTAGGCCCAGACACGGACGCTTCCTCCTGCACGTACCAGCCCGATGAGATCATGCATCACCTGATGATCTCCCGGCCTCCCGTTCTCCCGCTCTCCCGGCCTCCCGCCGATCCACCCCTTTGCCCGCCCCCAGAGAAACCCTAATAAAAGGTGCCGGGAACTAGCACGCGGCAGAGTTGCCAGGATCACGGACCCCATGCTCCCGCTGCTGGCTCTCTCCACCAGATGATATCTCTGCGTCTCGTCTCGTCCTTACGGTGACTCCGCGGGCACGACTACAGAGAGGGTCTTTGCAAGGCTGGCTTTAGCCCAGATTAACTGTGGTTCAATTCATCATTCTGACCATTGTGAGTGGTCATGTGACTTCAAGCCAACCACAGAATGTTTGCATAAGACAGTGCACTTTATGTCAGTATTCTAGTTCAGGAAGTGGATATCTAAAGTAGGCACAACTATGTTTTTGTTGGCAGTGTCATGCTCAGATGGTGGCAATTCTGAGTCAACTGTATGTTCAGTGGCAGTGAAGCGTAGTTTTGTACAGCTAACTTGGAGATAATTATGTATGATCCTCCTGTGAGACTCTTGACAAAGTGTGTCTTTAGAAAATGTGTACTTAGACTCCAAATTATGTTGAGAATCATCCAAAATAATTTCAGTCCTGGCCTTGGGTATCTTTTTTGTGAATTAATGTGCTGTTTACT
The DNA here is from genome assembly GCF_021028975.2 of Sphaerodactylus townsendi. Classification (NCBI taxonomy): domain Eukaryota; kingdom Metazoa; phylum Chordata; class Lepidosauria; order Squamata; family Sphaerodactylidae; genus Sphaerodactylus; species Sphaerodactylus townsendi. The sequence continues at coordinate 50,478,817 of NC_059434.1, forward strand.
TGAGTGTTCAGCCTTTCCAGAGGCATGAAATGAGAAGAATGCATTTACTGAAGACAAAATTGTCTTGTGATTGAAATATATCCCTGTAACTTGGCCTCCTTGCCCTTATGTAGAACAGTTAAAATATTTTAAAAATACTTATTTGGATTTGGCATTCTCCTTGTTAGCTTTAAAAACATCTTCTAATGATTTTACGTGAGAACATGAGTGTTTCTGTTATACAGAAGGCAATAGATATTGCAGATGGGTTCTCTTTCTGTTATTCCTTAATGTTTATAGTAGGCTGCAGTAGCAAGTGTATTATGTTACCTATTCTGTTGTAATCATGCTGGCATAAAATACAATGATTAATGTAGTGATGCACTGCTGACCCAGCAGCACCGTGGTAGAACGTTGTCCCCCTCCCATCAGCCCCTACCAGCATGGCCAATTGGCCATGCTGGTAGGGGCTGATGGGAATTGTAGTTCCTGAACATCTGGAGAGCCGCAGGTTCCCTACCCCTGGGCTAGTCACAGTTCTTCTGAGCTCTCTCAGTCCCACCTATCTCACAGGGTGTTTGTTGTGAGTGGAGAAGGGAAAGGAGTTTGTAAGCCCCTTTGAGTCTCCTATAGGAGAGAAAGGGGGGGGGAATATAAATCCAACTCTTCTTCTTCTATACAGGAACATTGTAAATATTGGTTGTTTTCCTTTCTGTTCCTTTCCTAATACTCCCCAACAAATCAGCTGCCTTTTTCACTACTGTAGCACACTGGGTTAACACTTTTATTGAGCTTGAAGGGTCTGGCTAAATGCCATAAAAATCTATCAAAACATATATTTAGTTTGTGTATACATTATGCAGAATAAAAATAGATTATTAAAACATAGATTCTGGAAACCAGGTCCCAACATATATCCCACACGAATCACACAATTGTATAACATAGCTGTTATTACAATTTACGACTATATTAAATGACCAGCAAATGTGTTTCAGCCTTTGTGGTTTTCCTCAGTGGTCAATAACATTACATTTCGAAAAATACAGTTGATGTATAAATTGTAATTTACGATTAATATTATACATATTTGGAGATATTAACAGTTCAGTTACCTGATATAAAATGTTTTGACAATCCCAGTTTTTCTGCAATTTTTACAGACAGAGGTCTTAGAGGCCCTCTTCATAAATCTTTATCCATTCCACAACAAACAAGAAAACAATGCCTGGTTTTCATTTATATTTATATGTTTGATCTGGTTTCCAGAACTATGTTTTAATTATCCCTTTTTATTCTAAATAATGTGTACACTAAATAAATATAGGTTTTGATCATGTTGTATATAGCTGAACCCTTATAGCAATAATTATTTCCTTGGGGTTGAGCCCCCCCCCCCTTTTCTTTGCATTCACTTTTATTGAGCTATCGACTTACAACCCCAAGGTCCCTTTCTCTGACTGCTTAAGCAAGTTGAAACACTATTAGCATATACTTGATTTGGGTGGGATTTTTTGTTTCATTGTGCTTATGCTTACCTGTAATGATCTGCTGCCACTCCACGTTTTTTCTTCCTGGTGTTTTTTAGCTAATCACAATGGGTGGTGACCTCCACATTCTGTGTATTTCTTTTTGTACCACGTTGTGTCATTGGCTGTCATCTGAAAGCAAAGAAGGGAATGCACAGCTTGGTGAGATTTCAGCCTGTGCTTTTGTTTACTTAAAGGTTGTGAGGAAGGGGAGTAAAAAACCAAATAAGTATGTGTGTCTAGTTAGGCCTTTAGTTTAGTCTTTGTAGCTGCCATTTCACTTTTAAGAGTTGCCTGGGTGATTGTTCTCTATCTCTAATTAGTGTGGTGACCTTCCATAAAAATAGGGAACAGATCCTTTGTTTATGTGCTGATGAAGAATAGTTTTAAAATGCCATATCAACGACATAGGTCAATCTGTTATTCCAGAGATCAACAGTAGCACTGCCAGAAACGCTTGTTAAATCAGCTGGCGAACTGTCCAAGGGCATCATGGAAGTCCTTGCGATTCAATAGCCTATTTTGTTGTATTCCATTTCCAAAAGAATCTTATATAATATTAGAGTGGACTTATTATGTCATTTTAAACTGCATGCACATTATGACACATTTAAGGATTTAGCAATAATAGCTTATATTGCTTGTAGTATTAAACATTTAGAGGATGTTCAGGCATTTGCAGCCCAATCTGTGACAACTGATAGCCTGCCAGGGATTGTTCCCTTCACAGCAGTATGCAGTTTGCTACCACAGTTGTTGAGAAAAAGCATACTGCCTCTTCAGCTGACCAAACTCAGACTACTACATCTTTAGCAATGATAATCCAGTTCTTTCTGCTTCAGTGTACAGTAACTGAAAAAACTGCCAGTAATTCAAGGGATGCTGGAACACATTTCAACTCACCTGCTGTTTCTCAGCAGTACTGGTCCCATTTTCTTCAATCAGTGTACACTTGAGGTGACCCAAAGGATGCTAAGGCACAAGTTTCTTCTGAAACACAGTGAGAAGTTTCTGCAGCTTTGCTTAGGCCGCTTCTGCACATGCAGAATAATGCACTTTCAATCCACTTTCAGTGCAGCTGGATTTTACTGTGCAAAATAGTAAAATCCACCTGCAAACAGTTGTGAAAATGGATTGAAAGTGCGTTATTCTGCATATGCAGAAGAGGCCTTAGTTCCCTTGGAGATAAAATTAGTTTTTCTCAGGCCCTTCTGTACATGGAGAATAATGCACTTTCAATCCACTTTCACAATTGTTTGCAAGTGGATTTTGCTATTTTGCACAGTAAAATCCAGCTGCAAAGTACATTGAAAGTGGGTTGAAAGTGCATGATTCTGCATGTGCAGAAGGGGCCTCAGTCTCTTTTAACAGAAGCTGCCAAACTAGCACTACAGCAGAAATTAACAGTCTCTGAATTCACAAATAGTGGAAACTCAACATGGGGAAATTCTGTCCCTTGATTTTTATTTCCTGCTAGATGAGTATTATAACTATGGCAGTTTCTGAAAGGTCTTAAAATTAATATATGTGTGCTTTTATGCCTAATAAAGGTTTTTGGATTGAATATATGTGTGCATATGAAAGTTCTGATGGAACTTACTAACCTTAATATTTGTGGTGAAATTAGCCTCGTTTCCCACATGCCACAAGATATAGGCAGTCAGACATGAGAATTCGGAAACATTGAGTCCCTTGAGTCCCTTTCCTACTCACACACAGCTCAAGGATAAAATAGAACAACAAAAAGAAACATCAGAGCAAAACCAGCTTTGGAACACTTGGATTAATGCTTCATTAACTGTGGGAAGACAGCGTTTTATCATTAAGGTGTGTCTTAAAATTTAAAATAATCTGTTTGCCTTCAGTAGGTTAAAAAAAACTCGATTCAAAAGGACTTCTCTGCTTCTGTTACCCAAAACTACTCCCTTCATCCATTTGTCTTAACTATCCCAGTTCCTCTTCGGTTTCCTCTCTTTTTCATCAATGCCCCCATCCATCCCTAACTACTCTGATTTTACCAGCCTTCACCAGTGGGTCCTTCCAGTCTTAATCATAAGTATCCTCATGTTGAACTTCTGGCCAGGGAGATAGTTTTCTGAATGTTGTTGCTACTAGATGCCACAGAGACAACGTGTGTGCTGCACTGTACAGCCTTGGCTTCAGATGAGCTGGTTCAGCATCTAGCTGCTGGCTGGGAAGATGTCTGTGTTTTCCTTTTCAGCTCGCTGGGAGACAAAAGAGGTAGGCTACCTTAAAACCCATAAGGAAATAGTCACTGAATCATGAGCCAACAGTTGGAAAAAATTACTGTCAGTGACATGTCATTGTGGCTTGTGAAATGCTTTCTGTTATTCAGTAGTCACCAGTGTCTTCTTAATGGCTCCAGACACAGACACACACACCCTGACTTTTGGTGTTTGTTGTGCGGGGGGAAGGGCAAGGAGATTGTAAGCCCCTTTGAGTCTCCTACAGGAGAGAAAGGGGGGATATAAATCCAAACTCTTCTCTTCTATTATTTATAATGTATTTGTTTTTGTAATATTAGGAGAAAAAAGCACCATGATACAAATGGCCCATCACGTGCACAGTGTTGTTACAACTTTGTCCATTAGATGTTTTTATAGTTTTTTTTTTTAAATCCTGTACATTATCCTTCTGAGTAGCTCTTATGGCTGAAGTAGGTTTGACAATCACTGGCACTTTGCCCAGAGAAACATGCATTGCCCTGAATGTCTTAAGAATGAGTACAAACTGCATTCCAAACAAACTGTTTTCTGTTATGTGGGGAAGGAAGAAATTCTGAAAGGATTGACTATAGTGCTTTGTTTGCCTTGGGAACCCTAAAATGTACATAATGAATACGGTTTGCCAGCTGTAGTGTAAAGAGAAATTGAGTACTCAATTTTTTTGTGATAAATAAAAAATGAATTTGCATTCCATAGTGGTTGGAGTGAACAGAATCCAGGAGACCAGGTTCAAATCTCCATTCTGCCAAGGAAGCTCATTGGCACTAGTAGTGATTTGGCACTACTAGGGGCCGGTTATTCCTTTGCAGCCTAACTGACCATACCTCATAGGATGGGTATGAGGATAAAATGAAGGAAAGAAGAGTGATGTAAGCCACTTTGGTTTCCCATTTGGAAGAAAAGTGGGGTATAAATAGCTAAACAAACAAAGCTGCAAATATTCATGCTAGGTCATTTTCTCTCTTTGTCCTAAATAGATAATTTGGAAAACAAATTTGTTTGTAATCAGTGGGATTTATTTTGAAGTGAGTATGCCTGGGCTCTTGATTTACTTCACAAGCATATTTCAGATATCCCGTGGCCGCAGTAAGAAATTTAGAGGACTGTTTAAGTAGGTGAACAAATGTAGAGAAAAGCAGCTTATTTTCTATCAAGAGTCAATTTGCTAAAGAGTAAACTGTGCGTGTCAAATACTGTTGCAACGTTTAAGCAAATTGTGCCTTGGCAAATCCTTAGTTCTTGCAAGGTAACAGCAGGGAGGGCAACTTTCAGTCTCCTTTGAAATACATCGTTTTTATGGCAGTGTGACTTGGATAGTTTAGTGGAAGACACTGCAGTGTAAAACGGGAAAAGCCAGGCCCAGTAAAATGACTTTTATACTGAAAGTACCTTGAGAATTTGTTTTGCCTTCTCTATCATTCTGTTGTTTGAGGCCTTGAACCACAAATGGCCTTTTCTCCTTTGACTGAACATACCTTCAGCTGCGGTTGCCCATCTCTATGTGGGGCCTGGAGATTTCCTGGTATTACAATCCTCCAGGCAATAAAGCTCAGTTCCCCTGAAGCAAATGGCTACTTTGGAAGGCGCATTCGATAGCATTTTACCATGCTGAAGTCCCTCCCCTCCCAAACTCCACCCTGCACAGACTCGACCCCGCCCAAATCCCCATACAGAGCTGGCAACCCTGCCTTCTGCTAACACACTGAGGGATCTGAGGTTAGCTCTTCAAATTTGCCTCAGAAAGAAATCATCCTTGAGCTGATCTCTTGTCCTTTAAGGAACACTTTATGCAATTATTCGGATAAGCCCAGAAAAAGGATTTTTATCCAACCTCTGCTTTCAAAAGCATCTATATGTGTAATTCTGAACTCGAAGATCCTTCTAGGGGATCATCAGGAAGACATTCAAGTCTCTCGTTAATTCCCAGTTATATTCTTTTTGCATTCACAACATCTCCTTTGGTGCCTGACTCTGCAGTAACTTTTTTTCAGGTGTGTGTTCAGGTGTCACCCAATAAAAGATTTCTTGACATGTGAACACATGTTGGAAGTTGTACAGTCAATAGCAGTGTGGTTGCATCATGTTTATTTACATGATTGATGGGAGTATCAGGACGAGTTCAGGTCTTATTATTATTATTATTATTATTATTATTATTATTATTATTAATTCAATTTATTAGACCGCCCTACCCCTGAAGGGCTCAGGACGGTTTACAGGCAACCAAACACAATACATTGCAACTAAAACAATCGAATAATCCCAATTAAAACAATAAAAACAGTAGCAGCAATAACCTTTCCATCTTACTTCTGTCTGTATCTGGAGCCCCAGTAATGAACTGTTTCACATGCAACCTGCCTTGAGTATTACAGAAATTATATTATTTGGTTGATAGTAGACATATGTATACACTGTATTATGACCACCGAAGAAGGCCATATAGGCCAAAGCCCTTGTGGTCTTAGTGGTTTCTATAGTGCAACCAACTGAACTCATATCCAAATGGTGAACAGTATTCTAATCTTCAATAATAGATCTTGTCTCTTTCATGTGTTCTTTCATCTATCATCCTGAAACTATTTATGTTCTGCTGAGCCAACCTAGGACAAAATTATACAATCACTTGAAACTCCTGGAAATTCTTAGGACTCCTTCTTAATTTGAAGCTGTCAATTGTATTTTTATGTTGCCGTTTTATTTTTGCTGTTTGATGATGTTGCTGACATTTGTGTCTTCATTGTTGTAAACCTTCAGATGTATGTTGTAAAAATGTGCAAACAAATAATATAAATGGATAAATAATGTGCAGTTGGAATTCAGATTGCATGTTAATTACTACATGGGATCACTTTTCTGTAACACATTTTATAGTGGGATCATGGGATATATGGATCAAGGTGAAAATCATGGTCAAAGAAGAATCCCATAAAACTGGATTGTGGAAATGAAACACTGTACTAGAGAGATTTATTTTGAATAGGTGGTGTATATAACAAATATTTCTGTGGCCAGCTTTGCTAGGCTGTCTTGTGGGGCCCAGATGGCAACAAGCCAGGCCAGAAGGGGTACACCATCATTGATGGATGGGTGGGCCTTTGAAGGCCCTAACCACCAGGGCCTTCAAAGACCAGCAACATGATGGCAGGAGGGAGGAGCCAAACTGCCAACTGTGGTTGAGCATGGTAGAGTATGATTTGGTGCCAGACAGGCTTAGGGAGGAGGAAGCCAAGCAGGAGCTTCTAAGGGCTGAGGCTGATAGAAATCCCATGTGTAGTGGGGGTGGGGGACCATCCACACAGAAGAGGCAAGGTCAGAAGGGCATATAGGAAAAGTAGCTCATCCAGATGCCCAAGAGAGGCCACAGGGGCTGGGCGAGCTCCACCAATACAAGTGGCCCCGGAATTGGCTCAAGCAAACAATTTTGGCTAGACTTACAGAAGTACTGGGGAGTCACTTGGTACCAGTGAGGTGGAAGATACAGAGATGCAAGGGATCTGCAGAGTGAGACATTGTAAAGAAGTGGAACTGGGACTCAGTGACAAACCAAAGAAGAACTAGTGGGAATCAGTCCCATTTACCAAAAGCAGGACAGTTTCCTTATCAGATGTGTTTTATCATCAAAAGTGAGCTTGTACATAGTAAACTCAAGAGAGAGTTAGTAGCTTGCTCAAAGCTATACATTGAACAGTCTAGTCCTCTCTGATAAATCCACTGGTGAGGAAGAATTTTTGGGGTTTTATTTTAAACAGCTTTTTACTTGTATTTTGAATTCCATAACATACACAAAGACTAAAATTGACCACATTATAAATTACTTATTCCATCGAGATTTTGGTTTCTTCCTCATCGAATATTAACCCTTAAACTGTAAGCTTTCAGCACTCACCCATTAAACATGAATACAAAATTAAATCTTTAATATCATTATTAATGGGGGGAAATTCACATTTCTCTATTGGATCTTATTTCAACAGTCCTTAACCTTCAAAACCACTAGTCATCAATATATATATTTTCTCTTTTGCCTAGATATTCTATCAAGGGTTTCCACTGGTCCATTAATGTAATTGAGTTCTTTTCTTTAAGTAAGCAAGTTAACTTGGCCATCTCGGCCACCTCTAATACCTTCACTCATCATTCTTCAGTTGTAGGAGTAGCTGGAATTTTCCATTTGTGTGCATTCAGTATTCTTGCTGCTGCTGCTGCTGCTGCTGCTGTGCTGCTGCTGCTGCTGCTGCTGCTGCTGCTGCTGCTGCTGCTGCTGCTGCTGCTGGCATATATAAAAACAAATGGCCATATTTTCTTTAAAAAGATTTGTCCATAAGTCCCAAAAGATAAGCCTTAGGTTTCATTTGCACATTTGTCTCTAAAATCCTTAAGATTATTGTGTGTATTGACCTCCACAGTTGTTTAGCTTTTCCATAAGTCTACACTAAGTGATAAAAAGTCCTCCCTTGGTGTTCCAGTAGGGAAGAGTTTTGAGGAATCATAACTTCGCATTTGTATCAATAATGTGCTGTTGATATACCTGAAAGAGGAACAGTAGCTTGGTGGTTTAAAAAAAACCACGTTCCCAGATAGATTAAATAGACGGGCCAGACTGAAAAAAGATCTCAGCAGCTTTCCAAAGTTTGAGGCAATTAGTTGGTCAATCATCTGAAATCAGATTGTGGGAAGTACATTGGAATGTGAGTTGTTTTTTAAATGTTGGTGGCCACTTGCCTTAAATACTATTTGTCTTCTTTCAGGTGAGCAGGAACCAGCTGTTAGTAGTGATTCGGATATTTCATTGATCATGGCAATGGAGGTTGGACTTTCTGATGTAGAGCTTTCCACTGACCAAGACTGCGAAGAGGTGAAATCTTGAGAAGAAAACCAAAAGACATGCATACCTCTTCACTAAACTGAAGCAGGGAGGAGAGAGAACGGAATCGGCTCTGAAAGTTTTGGACCAGCTGCATACTACACAAACCCACAGACACTCATACACACATGTGTACATCCTTCACACGTCCTGAGAACATTTGCAAACCCCAGTGCACTCGTTATGGGATTGTCATGAAAAGCAATAGCAACAGGCATTGCAGCTCAACTGTTTATGTCCATATCGTTCACATTGGAAGGAAAAAGCAAACCATTCCCACCCCCATGCACCAGAGCAATCATGTATGTGTAACTATGAAACTGAAAAGACAATTTAGATATTTTCTACTTCAGTCCTTTTTTAAAGAAAAAAAAAGATAACAAAGCAAAACACCCCAACACGAGTATTTTCATTATGGATGGGTTTTGTTCTTCTTCCTCTTAATGACCCGATTGTTTAAGAAGTGTTTCGTTTTGAGTGTGAATGGTCTCTAGGATTTCTGAAAGTCTAAATTCTTCTGCATAAAGTAAGCATAGCCTTGTGAAGCAATCTTGTTTCAGAGCCAAGTTCATCCAAAGCCTGTTTTCATCAAGATATTAATAGGTTCAAGAACTGTGTTTTAGGATCTGCTAGCCAGGAGGCTGGATTTGTGGAGGTTAATGGTGTAGCAGGGGCAGCCCAATCCAGATTGGGGTGGAGGCTGAATGGCCATAGGCTCATACCAATCTGTTTGCTCTTCCGGTCAGCATAAGTGGCATTTATACCAGCTGGGAAGGCAAGTAGGGAGGCTGGTGGGCACCGTGGAGCTCTGTGGCACCCAACCTGCTTTTGGTTGCCACTTCCAGAGTTGCATTGGCCTAACTTGTATACTGGGGGCATTCCAGGGGCATTCTGGACACTAGTCAGCTCCCACTGGACTTTGGCCTCAGGAATGCCAGCAGAGAGGAAGACAAAAAGGGTAACGCCATTTTCCCCCATGGAGGGCTTTCAGGCCGTCAGGGAGGCTTTTTGATTTTTCTACCTCCTTGCACTACTAGAATGCCCTCTGGAGGTGGTGCAGCAGCACTGCCATCCCTGGCCACCTCCCAGATCTGAATTTCTGACTAAGTAATGTTAGCTCCCGCTTTGTGACTTTCAGCTATGGTATCAAGTGAGATAGGATAACAGTAGTGATACTGGGATTAAAGGTCAGCCTTTTCTTGCAAGTCCTTTGTATTTTCCATCTCAGACCTCACATACCTCAGTGGCCCCCCCCCCCCCCCCACCTTTGTAAAGGCAGTCTAATTTCATATCAGGTACTTCTCTCACATTTGTTTTGACCTGCAAAGATGATAATAATGGAGGTTTGCGGAGTGATGGAATAGGAAATAGAAATGGTCAAAGTAGGAAGAAAATGTTCTGAAGGGGTTGTCCATAATGGGAAAATTACACATGTGTAGAGGATGTTTTCACATGAACATGCTTTGAGAATCACTTTATCGTACAAACTGTGACACCCTCTAACATGCAATTCATATGGTATGCTTCACAGGTCTCAAAAAGTCCCTTCAGTTAGTATGAAAGAGAGGTTTGCCCTTGCCATGCCGAGTCCTGAAAATATGCAGTTCTGTACTAATATAGTGGGTGAAGCACCAGTAATCCAGCGGGAATAGATTTGTGGTTTTGATACGAGAAGATTGAAACTGCAAGAAGACTGAGATGCCTTAATGGGCATTCCATAACCAGATATAAGAATGGTTTATAAACACCAGACCCACAATGAGCTCATTCACAGATGTCATAAACGGTAGAGGAATGGTTCAGAGGCACTCTGACTCTCCTATGAGAAAATACTCTCTAATATTGACTGTTTCAGATTCTTGATACAGTACATTTCTGAGAGCTGGTTTTAGCATATTCATGTTCAGAACCAGGAATGTATCTAGCTCTTCTGGTGATGAAAGGAAGATAATAGCCTTGTGAAATAATATGGTAAAATCATAACAGAAAACTGAACCTTTCCGGGGTGAATTCACTGGCTGGTTTGTTTTCTGAATAATAAAATACTCAGCAAGAGTTTCACTAAACACTGAAATACAAGTAAAGCTACAGTATTCTGCAACTATTCATTCATAGGCAACTTTATTTCAGTCAACAATGATCACATATAAAGGAAGAGTTTCAGGTGTCTCCATTAAAAGGGTAAGCTACTGTAGTGATTTGAAATACTGTAGGTTAATAGACTTAGCATAGCAGTTTGTGTGAAAACCTGAATAGAAACAAGACGCTCAAGATCCTGAAGTTACCATTAACTGTGCAGCTACCATAAGCTGCATTACTGTCTTTTTAGTGGAGTTTCCAATAGAGCAACATGTTGAACTATCAGGCTGCCCCATCTTGCAAGGAGAAGAAAATTCAGAAAAGGCTATAAATGTCCTAATGTATATTGAAATTGGCAGTAGTCAAACTAAATCTCATGAGAACAATCAGATATTTTATTGCTGTTCTGAGAGAACTTGGATCAGGGATGGCCAAGTTTTCAAATGGGAGTTTTATTGTGTACCTCTTGGTAAATATCTAGAACTTTGCAAGGGCAGCTTCTGGTATCAGAGTTCTGCAAGGCTCTGAAGAATTGCATTTGTCAAAATCCTTTCCTCTACCAATAACTCTTGAAGGAAGTTGATCAGCTCACGGTTCATCATTTGGAGATCTGCCTTCTTGTTGTTTCAGGATTCTTGGGTCTGAGTATTTCAGAATTTCAATTTGCTTCTTCTATGGCTGTTGGAAATGTATTGAATATGATAGATGCAAAGGAGCCATCTTGCAAAGTAGATTTTCTTCATAGCTGTTATGTAGAAAGACTGCCCCTTTTCTCCTATATTTCACTAAGCAGATTCCTAACCAGGGTGGCCACAAGTTGATTTTTCTTTATAACTGCTGACTGCCATTGTTCAAACTGTCTGGTTCTACTGGCAAGAGTTGGCTCTTGTTAGTGAAAAGGACTTCATGATTGGTAGATGAGTGAATCCTCCCTTGCTCTTTCTCTGTCCTCATTCCCCCTCAGCTAATCTTGTGCTGTGTGATACCTTTGTGCACCATTGATGCATATCAAGTGAGGGATGTGGTCACAGATACATGTACTAATGTTGACTGTGTGGCTGTGCCAGTACAATATTGTCTTATAATGCCATGAGACATCATAATTTGTAATATTGCATGAAGTTGCAGTCCTACTTGAGTCTCTCTACTTGTTTACCAGCAAGAAAAGTTACAACAAAAATAGTCTGATGGTCTAATCCTAACAAATACACAATTACTCACTTCTGTTTTTCCAAGAACTGATTATTAGAACTGAAAGGTTCTAATAATGGAACATGGAATCTACAAAGAGCACTTCTTGTAAGTGTTAAGACCAAACTAAGTTATGAATGAAGGAACTGTGCATTTATGGATAAATTTGCCTTGTTTGTATAAAATGCTGAGTGAAAAAAAAACTGTATTTTATACAAAGCAGAATGGGTAGGTGAGGGAAATGAAACCCTGCTCATCCTTTACCTCATTGTCCTGTAGTCCATTGCTTCTCAACATTTTTGTGCTGTCCGTCTCCAAAATCAGAAATGTGGGAAGAAGCTGCTTAAAGTAATCAAGCAGGGACGTGGGAGAAAAAGGCTTAGTTCTCATCAGGGCTGGAGCTAGGGGAAACTGGGCTCGGGGCAAGTGTGTGCCTTGCACCCCTGCCGTGCCCCCACCCTGCCACCAGAATGCCCCCACACCGACGTGCATCCAGTGCATCACACGCCCCCCCTTGGCACTCTGCCACTGGTTCTCGTCTGCATGCTGTAAGTGTGTAAAGAGCCACCTTCACTCACACATGAGCAGAATACTCAGACAAATAAACAAATGCACATGAATGCCTTCTCCTGTTTAATTTGGCATCTGAGTTCCATTGGCACCTGAGTTCCTACCCCTGCAAGTGTTCTTTCCAAGAAAATTGATAAGTAAAAGTTCGCCCCCGTCTTTTGTCCATCACAGGTTGCAAACTTCAGGCCTAACGGTAGGAAATAGAATGACCTAGGAAATCAGTTTAGTGTCACCTATGCCTAACAGTTTTTAAAATGCATGTATCTGTAGGCATGTATAGTGAAAATGCCACTACACAATCTTATAAATCAGATTTGACCAAACAGTAGCTTGAACCACTTTTTAAAAAGCGAGTCACAGTTTCTGAAGGAGCCCTTAATGACTCCCCTGTGCCCACCCTAACTTTCCAGTCATAATCTGACACTAAAAGAATGTAGAAGCAAGGATAACAATAGAATGATATCATTGTGTGTGTTGGAGCTCTTAGCTCTATTAAAACTTTTTACTTGAGAACATGGACCTTCCATGTTGTATGTTCTTTAACCATGTGATCAAATGTGACAACCCAAGGGCCAGTCGGTCTACAGAATCACACCTTTTTCCCCTACCATAGTTCCACTCTAGCATCTTTACCAGTGTTAAGCCCTTTATTAAGTATGATCCTCCTGAAGCAAACTCCATTGCTTTGCAATGTGGTTATGGCTACAGCTATAGATGTGGGCAGAGTGATCCATTTTAAATTTGGAAATATAAATGGCACGCAGAGACTAGAAATCTTGCCCAGTTTTAGGAGCTGGAACACACACACACACCCATCCCACCTCACTATTTGTATCATACCATCAATAGAAGTAGCTTCACAGTCCTTAGAAGCAGAGTCACTGCCATAGTCTGTCACCTGGAGTGTGCCTTTACCAAGAAAAAAGTGGAATAGGCTGACATAGAAGAGGAGTCTGTAGCAGTATCCTTCTTGTTTGCTTCTGTCCATAGTCCCACGCTGTAAATAGTTGATGGAGAAGAACCTTCTGACCTGTTACAGGACCATTTCTGTTCACCACAGGAAGAGTGTCAGCCTTAAGATATCAAGGAATAGGCAATTCAGGGAATCTAAAGTACATGCACACCTGTATATACCTAACATTTCAGGTGGTTATATTTCATTGGTGTACAGCTATATCCTGTGCTTATTTTCTCAGAAGTAAGTCTTATTAAATTGAGTGGAACTTGCTCCCAAGCAAACAAGGATAGGTATAGATGGGCCTGTTTATAACAGGAAGCAGGATATACAAATCATTGACTGTTTTAGAAAATGCTGAGCTTTAGCAAAGTGGGGTTTGGGGAAAAAAACTAATTAGAGCAGTCGACAGAAAACAGCTTAACCCCTTTGTTTTGATAAACTGTTGCCTGAGCTAATTGAAACTTCTGAAGTAATAAGGACTTGAGAATTTTTAGTCAGGAATGGCTTGGCTCGGCTTACCAGATGGTGTTTATTGATGTGTTATAGCCAAGAAGAACAACGCCCTCTACTGTGCAGCTTTGCGTATTCCCATGTCCTCTTTTGATACTTCAGATGCTTCAGTAAGTGAAAATTCTGTCACCAATAGAAATGTTGATGCTTTCTCAACCAGGAAACAATTAACCATGGCTATAAAATCAAGTAAATGGAATTGCATTGAGGATGCTAAGAGACTTCTTGGAAGACTGATAAAATAGTACTTTGCCCTTAGCCGCCCACTGATTTTTTTTTTTAATGTGTGTTCTAGTAGAAATCATACCTTGCAAGAATGGAATGCAAGGGGGGAAAGGACAAAAGATAAGAATTGCTTTTTTCTTGTTTGCTGATTCTTATTAAATATTTTCTATTTTTTAAACAGACATCAATCTCTACAAACATACTTGTTTGCCATGAATGTATGTATATGGTTATTACAGATGTGAAATATCAAAGTGTTTTTTCTAACATGTACATAGTATCACCTTTTCTTTCCTTTTCATGTTAGCAATCTAGGAGGGTATATACCATTTTATAAACAGAATGAAATGTAAAGCAGAGGGTGGGTTTGGGTGGGAAGGGCTGTTATTTTTATAGCAAGATGTTCCTTGTACGTAGTGAACATTTAAAATGATTTTGTACTTCTCCAAAAAACAATACATTCCATGCATTTCCTGAAAATATTTATTTTTTATTTAAAGTAGTTTTTAAACAAGAACAAGAAAATTGACAGCCATTTGATATGAGGTTCATCAATAAAGCCAAAAGTATTTGATTTACAGGAATGGCTCCAAAGTTTTCTCTCCTGCTGTATCATATAGCAGACTCTGCACTATACCAGCAAATGCCAATAAAAATAAAATTTAAAGAACTAGAGGAAACCCCTTTTAAACAGTTACATAGAAATAGTTTCTAGTTACAAAACGGTGTCTTACAATAGAAAACTATATGAGTAGTTCATGAGCCTGCTTTTGCTAGCTAAATTTAAGGTGCATTGAAACACATAATTTAAGAGATGAGTCTGCTGTTAAAGCATACTTGCCACCAGAGGCGTACGGGGGCCAAATGGCAAAACCCCTCTGGGCACCCCACCTGCATGAAGCACCACTTACTCGTGAGTAAACCTCGCTTCCCAGCCCAGCAGCTGGGACGCCAGTTTCTCTGGTGTCTCGGCTGCCAGGGCTCCCAGTCCTTCCCTCTCCAGCTGGGGAAGACAGGACTGGGCGCTGGTGGCCGGCTCAGCTTTTCTCCTCTGGCCAGAAGTAAGAAGCAGAGCCAGCCCCCAGGGCTGCAGGGGAGCCACCCAGTCCCTCCCTCTCCAGCTCGGGAAGGGAGGACTGGGCGCTCTGGTGGCTGGCTTGGCTTCTCACCTCTGGATGGAGACAAGAAGCTGAGCTGGCTGCAGGGGCTTCAAGTCTTTCCCTCCACAGTCGGGGAAGGCAGGACTGTGAGGTCTGGTGGCCGGCTGAGCTTTACTCCTCTGACTGGAGGCGAGGAGCTGAGCAGGGCGCTGGGCACCGCGGTCTGCAGCCAGGGCCTGGCGACTGGGAGCTGGCTGCAGGCTGCATGCCCTGCTCAGCTCCTTGCCTCCACCCAAAGGCAGAAACCATTTGGTGATGTGAGGGGGCCATTCAGCACGCCCCACATGACCAAAAGGCGTGCGCCCAGGGACATGGGGTACCCCACATTCCTAGGGCCATACATCTCTGCTTGCCACACACTGTTCAGACATGCTGTCTTTCTTCTCTTAAGGATCAGGCTAATAGGAAAACCTATCCCTCCTATTTGCAGCCAAATCTGCACCTCTGTAGAACATTGGCTCTCTGTGACACCGTGAAGTTATTTCCTTTATCTCCATGTGGAACAACTCCTGCTTGTAGGTATTTGTTTTTTAAAGCAAGAACAAATGCTAAGTTTAGTGAATTTAGATATTGTGTTTTAAAAATTCTTTTGAAAAGGTGAATATTCTGCCTGAAATACAGGGGAGTAGCAACACTAAGTCAGCATAGAATTTATGGCTATCGCTGGCATTCCAGATGTAAAAGGGAGCTCACTAACTCCCCTGTGAAAATTCGTTTGCGAGTCTTGTTTTGGGGGCATCGATTGTAAGCAGGAACCTCTTTCTAGATTATGCTGTCAGAATAGCACCATTCACACTAACAGGACTGTATACAAGCTAGAGGTGAAAAAAAGACTTTCTCGCTATGAAAAATTCTTCGAGCAACAGCCAGCATTTCAGTGATGTTCCTTGAAGGGTATGAGTCTCTGTTTCTGCAAATAAAACAATCTTTTTTCCTGTTTCAACAGTGGAAATAGCCCATTTACTCTGGTTGTATAGCTTATTCTTCGCCCCCCAGTTCTCAGCTTGCTTAGTGAAGTAGCTATGGGGAGGGGGAGAAAGAATCATCCCACTTACCTGCTGGCATTTTTGGTTCAGCATTTTTGCCAGTTGTGAATTATCTGCCTCATACAGCAGTAGTTTGTGAAGAATTTGTTTTCCTATGCATTACTTCTTGTACAGTCTTGCAAATGTGTTTCAACTGCTAGTAAAATTGTTGTTTCTTTATTCTGCATCCTTGCATCTCCCACCTTCCTTTCCAATGCACTTTATGTCTCTTGAAGAATGTGGGAATTCATCTTTAAAGGGATTTGCCCAAAATCAACACACACGCATTGGTTTTTGCTTTATTGTGTCCTAGCTCTGCTGTACAGCTTGGACAGTGACTCAGCTGTGAGGAACTATGGAGATGCTAAGGCTGATCTTGGAGAAACATTATTCAGTAGTACCACATGGCTATTTTTGTTATATAGAGGATTATAATGTAAATACATGAGAGTGTGTTATTATGTACCAGTAAAATATTGCAACTGTACAAGTTACATTGTGAATCCTACCGAATTTTATTGCAAGTTTTTTAAAATAAAAAAACATTACCTCATTTCTGTGTCATACATTTTTGCCAACAAACTTTTATGCTGGCTACTGAACGAGGCTGTTTTAAAAAGGAGACCATCATACAGTACACATGGGAACACTGCAAATCGGATCTGTACAGTTTCCACAGCTGTAGCTATTTAGATATTCTCTTTAAGCATGTGTACTTGCTGCTTGGGTCCTTTCATTTAATAAGAGATTTGAAATCGCATTTGGACTTGCTTTTTGAACTCTCATTTAACTTGGGTTAAGAGTTTTGAACTCTTTTTCCAGAAATCTATTTGCAGGATATGTTTTCCTCAGGAGAAAATATTAACAGTACAATCCTAAGGAGGGAGTAATTGCACCACAGCCGCCTCTAAAGAAGCTTGCTGCACTGTGGACAACAAGTCACAAGTGTTGCTGCCCCTCCTCCCATGAAAGTGGCTTATGCAGCTCAATGTGTTGCACCACCAATTTTGCTGACATAAGTCTGTGCTGGCAAATGGGGGCACCCCTGCGCTGAAAAGAGTCAGGAAGCCAACTAAAGCCAGCCCCACCCCTGGGAACATCCCCATCGGTACCAGTGTGGCCTTCTGTGCCAGAGGAGAGTTGGTGCCATGGCTGCGATGGTTCCTAGGCATTGGGCTGCTGCACAGTTCATCAGCACTGGTGAGGTGCCTCGGGACAGGTGCAGATGGCATTTATGCCTATGCCGGGGCCACACTGCTTCAGAGCAGTTTTAGCCCCCCCCCCCCCCCCAGGATTGCACTGCAAGTCAATCTAGGGGAGAAAATGATTCTAATTTTGCATCATTCGCCTCCATGTCAAATTCATAGCAACTGCATTTTAAGCAGAGGGGTATTTATTTCCAGAAATACGCTTTATTTTTTCTTTACTTTTAGAAACAAATTCATAGCAATTTGAGCAGGGCAGTTCTTTATCATTACCCCCATCTGCAATCCTCTCTGAATTGCTCTCCAAAATCTCTATGAAAGGAATAGCCTTCATTTTCTAAACAGGTTTTATCATTTATCAGCACAAGTGAGGAAAAGAGAGAGGGCTTGGATTAGGACACCAAGTTGAAGGCTGAGGTGAATGTGAACTGATGCCTTCAGATTTCATACTTGGTTACATTATTTTACTTATTCAGAATTCTATGTCACGTTTCCAAAGAACTTGCTTAAAACAGCTTACAAAATATTAAAAATAAAACACCATAAACATAATTAACAATAAACCACTACAAACGGCCACAAGATAAAACCAGTGCAAGATGTTTAGCAGGCTAACATATTTATTATGAAGTTTCGCATCTGCTTCTAGGGCTAGAAGCAGATTTTAAGCATGATTTCAGCCCCTTAATTAAAAGCCTGGGTAAAAAAAAATTTATGACGATTTCTAAAAGGCAGTAAGACCAGGCAATCATCAAAAGCAAGGATCACACCAATAGAATTGTACATTTGTCTATGTTGAGACCAAATGAATAGCCCAAAAGACTACTAGATTTTAAAGCCAATTTAGACAGACACTGGTATTTTCTATTTAGGCAATATGTGCAGAACAGCTAGAAACATGAGACATGACACAAAAGGAGATCAGGGGAAGTCTAGGTTGTATTTTGTGAATTTCAGCTGTGCCTTCATTGTTACACGGGAGCCCTTGCCTGCCTCTCCAGGGACACGCGCCAAGAGGCAATCAGTTACCATTATTATGATGATCACCATCATTTTCATTTATAGTCCACTTTTCTCAGTAGGACCCGAGGATTGCAATACACTAAAAATGTAAGTTCTCAGTAGTCAGATTATAAAGGAGAGATACAGATACCTTTACTGGCATACAGATTGCAAAATATGATAACATTTGACTACAATAGTAAAGATTCCAATAGGACAAAATAATGCAGTTAGTCTGGAATTGTAGAACAGAGGAAGAAACTGGAATTGCATGCAAATTATCTCTTTAAGACAAATAGACGATCAATAAAGACCTGACCTATGTCACCTGAGCTGAACCATTACATCTTAGCTTTGCTCCTTCTGCAAGAATGCACTCCTGGAAGTGGTTTTGCACATTTTGCAAAATTTCAAAAACAGGAGGCCTTCCTAATATACTGAAGTCTTGGCATAAATTAGGAGAGAGATAAAATCTGCATTTGTTCACAATCAAGGCCAAGATAATTTTCATGTGACCAGCCACAGCTTGATGATAAAGTAGCCTGATATAGCTGTTCTTCATGTGACAAGACAGCATGCCAGTGAGTCAGAAACAGGAAACCTCACGCTTCCATACATTTTAATCAACAATGCTGGGAGCTATCCCAGTAGCGATTACACATATGGCCTGTTGGTAAAACAGCAGGTTTTTGCTTGCCTAAGCCACGCTTATAGTTATGAGTTCCAAGAATGAAAGCAGTCACCACCAAAATAAACCCAGAGCTTTCTGCAAAAACTTGTTTATTATAAACCATGCAGTAAGATGTCAGTTGCCCCTGCACTTTCTCCTCCTCCTTCCTTGTCTTTTGTTCTTAGCATTCATTTAATATATGGCCATGGGACATTCCCGAGCCAATGTCTTGAGCAGACAGCTGTGCCAAGTTGCTATATGATCTGTGTGCAGCACAGCTGTCATGGCTATTATAGATTTCGAGAGAGTAAATGGTCTCAGATATCTGAAGAAGAATATTGTGGGAGCTAGGGAGGATAGCATTTTAGCCTATAAATAAATATGAAAGAAGGAACAGAAGGAATGCATATTTTTTCAGAATGAAACTTGAGATTTCTTCTTCACTTCTTTGAACAAAATATGCCTTTGACATCATGCTTTAGTGACTCAAAACCCAATAAGAGACTTTAGAAATGAGAGATGTAAAAAAATAAAAAGGATTTATCTGGCTGCAGCAAAATAAATAGGTCCACTGACCAAGACAGAAGTGACACACACATCTTGGACACTTTGATAATGGTTCATATATCCATCATCAATACATCATTGATTACATCACTTCAATCTATCCCTTTACATGTGAATGCAAGTTAAGCCCTTTCATATTAGTTCACAGGTCATATGCAGTGGTGGGATCCAAAAAATTTAATAACAGGTTCTGATGGTGGTGGGATTCAAACAGTGGCGCCGCCGCACACATGCACCTCCAGTCCCTATTGGGCAGGGAGGTTGCTTTAGTAACCCCTTCTCGGCACTCAGAAAAAATTAGTAACCACTTGTAGAGAAGTGGTGAGAACTGATTGTATCCCACCTCTGGTCATAAGTACTAAAAGAGATGGACTTTTCACAGCCAGGGTGGAGAGTTAATATGGTAATGAGCTACCCCAGGCAACCTGAGAACAGACCCACCAAAGATTAACCATCAGTTACTAAAGGCCAGGCTGATGTCATAAAACAGTAAACAATTCACACTCTTATAACAGGAAGAAGCCAGCAGGTACTATCTATGGCAGGGGCTGGAGACCCAGAGTCTTGGATGTATCCTTGAAGATTGGAACATTGTGACATACCAGAAAATCTACTGCCTGCAATCCAGCATTTGAAGAGCAAGGGCGTATCTAGGAGGGAAAGAGGGGGAAGACGACCAAGATGTCATTAACTTGGGTCACGTGGGGGGAAAACTTTGGCCACCCACCCCTCCTGCATACAGCCCCCAGCCTAACTCACCTGCCATTCACCCAGCCCATGCTGCTTGCCTCCCTCTTTCTCCCTACCCAGCCCCCAGCCAAACTCACCAGCTGCTGCTTGCCTGCCCCGTGCTGCTCGCACAACCTGTGCTGCTTGCCCCCCATTCACATGGGCTGCCATACTGCTTGCCTCCCTCTCTTCCCTGTGCCCAGCCAAACTCGCCCAGCAAAGCTTGCCCATTCTGCTACATTTGACCATTCCACTTGCTGCTTGCCCCTCCCCCCCCCGTTTGCATGGCCTGCCATGCTGCCTCCCTCTCCCCCCATACTCAGCCCCTAGCCAAACTCACTTGCTGCTGTTTGCCTGCCCTTCTCCACTCACCTGGGCGGCCACGCTGTTGGCCCAG
This sequence comes from Sphaerodactylus townsendi, assembly GCF_021028975.2. Classification (NCBI taxonomy): domain Eukaryota; kingdom Metazoa; phylum Chordata; class Lepidosauria; order Squamata; family Sphaerodactylidae; genus Sphaerodactylus; species Sphaerodactylus townsendi. The sequence goes on from NC_059434.1 coordinate 50,499,726, forward strand.
CCTGCTTCCAGCCCTCTCCAAGGCCCCGTAGCCAAAGTCTCTGGCTCCTGGTCACCTCAATGGGCTCTTTGCTGCTTCACCTACTCTGCCATCCCAGCAGGTGAGAGAGGTCAGGATTGGGGTCTTCAGCGTTAAATGGGGGTCAGTTTCATTGGTTGCCTGAGCGCTGTTTAGTGTAGGTATGTTATGTTGGAGAGCATAAATCACTCACCAGGCCTGCTCTAAGCAGGGAATAAAGACCTCCTTTTTCCTGACCAGGTGCTTCAAGTATGGGAGTAAGGGTCTTCTCAGAAAGAATAACATTACACAAACGATGGTTTGTAGGTAATGCTTTTTCATCAGTTTCCCTATTTGATCTGTGATTCCCTTGATGTATGGTAGAAATATTTTTCCTGTGGCGGGCTGTTTCTCCTCAGTCCTCTGAGTTTCTCTTGGTCTTAAAGCTCTTCTGATTTCTGTTGTGGAGTAGCTATTAGCCATTAGCATTACCTACAAACCATCTTCAAACCCACCAGGAAAATACAGCAGGTGCTACACTCAGCAAAGGACAAGAGAGACCCCCTAACTTCTGCAGGAGTCTATCGCATACCCTGCAGCTGTGGAAAGGTCTACATATGAATCACAAAACGCAGCATTCAGACTGGTATTAAGGAGCATGAAAGACACTGTCGGCTTAACCATCTTGAAAAATCTGCAGTTGCAGAACATGTGTTAAACAAAACTGGACATAACATTTTATTTGAGAACACTGAAATTCTGGACAATTTGGAAGGTTACTATGTCAGACTGCACAGGGAGGCCATTGACATTCACAAACACCAAGACAACTTCAACAAGAAAGAAGAGAGTCTGAAAATTAACAAAGCGTGGCTCCCAGTACTTAAAAAATGGACTGATCACCCCAACTGCAATACAATGCACTCAACCACACCTTTGCATAGCAAGTTCCACTCAAACACTTACTGATTGGTTCCCCACCCTGGGACATGGGCATATACCCCGCTAAACTTTCCCTTCTCACTAGACACAGTGTGTAACAGACTTCCCTCTGTGATACTCCTCTGAAGATGCCAGCAACAGATGCAGGTGAAATGTTAGGAACAAGATCCACCAGACCATGGCCACACAGCCCGGAAAACCCACCAGAACCAGTACCTAAGGTTGTTATCTAAGTTTAACTGCTTTCTACAAATAACCATTTCAAAACCTACAGCACTAATTGCATTTGCAAACTGCTAGCCTCTATTTCTTTGCTAAGTTAAGACAGTCTTAAGAGTTTGGTAGTTTAATAAAATCAAACTATATTATGCTACTAAAATCATTTATTCTAAAAATAAGAGAAATAAAAATCATTTTCCAAAATGCTCCCTCAGCTCATGCCACTCCAATTTTCATAAATCAAAGTTCTGTCTGAGCCATGAGTTTAGCACTTCTAACAAGCCTGTTTAAAACAATGTAACAATCACCCATGAGAGATTTCTGGTTAAGGCCCAAACAGATGTTTTTCCTGATTCATGATATCTGTGCCACAAAAACATTGTGGGTGGGGAGAACACATTATATCGAGATGGGTAGAAGGCAAGTTGCAAAAAAAAGTTAAGAGAAAAACAAGTTCAACTCAGAAGCACAATTATACCTAAGAAGGATTTAGTGTGCATGAAATGCCAGGCAAGATTAGCCTTTGACTTATTTCATTCAATTAAAGCCCACCTTTTCCCCCAATGTAAACGCAAAGTGGCTTACATCATTCTGCTCACCTCCATTTTATCCTCAAACAACCCTGCGAGGTAGGTCAGGAAGGGTAAGTATGACTTGGCCAAGGTCACCCAGCAAGCTTCCATGGCCCAAGTGGGAATTCAAACCTGAATCTTCCAGATCCTAGTATGCCACCCCTAATCACTACACCAAACTGGCTCTCTCTTTGCTTGCAGATCTCAGGACAATAAGAGGAACAGACATGGCTAAAAAATTAATCCCAGATGGTGAGATCACTGCAGCACAAAAGCATGACCTGAAGGATTACATCTTGTGGCCGCGATTTCAAGTTACTTCACTATACAATGCTAGCTTATGTTCCATGAGTATCAGCTTTTAGTTTAAGAAATATAAGATTCACTCTGCAAAATTAGGGGAAATATAATGTTGTTAATAAACAAATCCTAGCATCCTTCCATTGTCATCGAAGCATATTACCACCATCATGGGATAGCATAGCATAATGAAGTAGCCTGAACTATGAAAAGATAAATAGTCAGCATAACAGTTAAAAATGTTAACCAGAAATATGAAGAAAGCATTTCAAACTCCCCCATCTATTAATTTATCATGAGGATCAATCAATCCTTCAACAGAGCTCAGAAAAGTTTGCTGCAGTAGGAGAAAAATCTTGGTGTTCAGTAAACATTGCCCTCTAGTGGTTGATGTTAATATAACTGTTGATTCCTTGTGTTACAGGACACAAATGTGCTAATTATGCACATTTTTGCTGCATGGTGGGGGCATATGTCTGTCAGAAAGATTTCTTGTATGGATGTATTTCTTTAAGCTCCACTTTCACTTTTCATTCTCTCCGTGGCAAGCAAGACCACTTCTAGCACGAATTTAATTATGTTTCACTGCCGTAGCAGGCAGATTTCCAAGTGAGCACAGCTTTGCCCTGGACATCTTCCCTCTGTCCACAGCCAGCCTTCCCACTCCCTCCAACTCCCATCCATGCCTTCCCTTCTGCTCCTGTTCCATGTTGCCATCTCCTTCAAGTGAAAGAAAAGAAGCTCAGTTACGGGCTTAGCCAGAACACACCAACCTCTGCGTTCTATAGATACCTCTAGATATCGACAGAGAGTCCATGGAAATAACAAGCCTCTGTGCTCCAACAGCAGAAGCAGGGGTGGGGGTGAGGAGAATATCAACTATAGCACAATGTTCCCCTCTTTTGCAGTATGGCTCAGCGAATTGCTTTGCTTTTTCATTGGTGTGTGTATGTGGGGGGGGGGGATTATTTTTGGAACAGTAAAATCAATAAAAGTGCAGTTTACAGACTAAGCCAGCAGTCTTGATTATCGTATGTAATGAAAGCTGTGCCTTTAAGAATAAGTGCCTATAAGGTTTGTGACTTTAAGAATAAGTTGATGGGCAAAGTTAAGAGAATTAGGCCAGGAGAGTTCTCTGCAGAAAAACCGTGGATCCAGATGGAAGTGCCTTCTTGTGTGTAAAGAGAAATGTGAGGAGAGCCTACTGTGCAGAGAAGAGTCCCAAGGTAAGCGTTTCATGCATGGTCTGCTTTGCCACAGGTGTATCCTAAACAGTTGCCTATTAATAATTTCAAACAACAATAGAGCAAATGTTATTCAGCTGTTGCTTCTGGGCAGTGAATCCCACTACTGCATACACCTAAGGGTTCATAATTTAAATGTGAAATAGTTATACATATGTAACTTGCCAGCAAAACTGGCCTCAGCGTTGGATGGCTAGAAAGCAGAAAATCTCCCCCCTTTTTTAAAAAAGGGGGCTTCAGAGGGTATCCAAAGAAATACATGCCTGTTAGCCTAACTTCCATCACAAGTTAGTTATGAGAAACTGTAATTAAAGGGAGAATTATTAAGCATATCACCGAACAAAGTCTAAGGAAAGGAAATCAATATAGTTACTGCAAAGGGAAGTCCTGCCTCAACAGCCTATTGGAGTCCTTTGAGCACATCACTAAGCAAGTGGATAAGAGTGATCCAGTAAACATCATATACTTGAACTCCAAAAGGTTTTTGACAATACACCCCATCAAAAACACTTGAATAAATTTAGTAGTCATGGGATAAGGCAGTGATGGCGAACCTTTTCGAGACCGAGTGCCCAAATTGCAACCCAAAACCCACTTATTTATCACAAAATGCCAACATGGCAATTTAACCTGAATACAGTAGAACCTTGAAAATTGCTGATAATCCGTCCGGAGATTATAGGCAATTTTCGAAAATGGCATATTTCGAGGTACACTGGTTGTGTATGCGCAATGGCGTTTGCGTACTTCAGCGGCTGCCGAAAATCGAGGCGGCCGCTGACTTTAGATGGTGGAAATGGCACCTGGCAATCATCGATTTCTGAAATCGACAATTGTCGAAGGCACCGATTTTCGAGGTTCTACTGTACTGAGGTTTTGGTTTAGAAAAAAGTTTGCTCTGAGGCGCACGTTACTCGGGAGTTAGCTTGGTGAAGCAACCGTGCAACGCTTCAAATGGGTGAATCACGACCCTAGGAGGGTTTACTCAGAAGCAAGGCCAGCCTAGGTGTGTGTGTGGGGGGGGGGGGGTGATTTTCCGCTTCCCCCACATGACGAACTCTGTGCGCACGTGCCCACAGGTGCCATAGGTTAGCCACCATTGGGATAAGGGGACAGGTCCTCTTGTGAATTAAAAGTTGGTTAAATGGCAGAAAGCAGACAGTAGAAATAAAGAGACGGTTCTCACAATGGAAGGAAATGAGCAGGAGTGAAGTCGGTACGGCGACGCAATGAAGAGACGAGACGCAGCGATATCATCCGGTGGAGAGAAGCCAGCGGCGGGCTAGCGCAATCCGTGGATCTGGCTGATCTGCCGTACCGTGGTCCCTGGCACCTTTTATTAGGGTTTGGGGAAGGCAGGAGAGCGGGAGAAGGTTGCGCAATTCATAGCCTGCGGGGGCAGTGTACGTGCAGGAAGAAACGTCTCCATCTGGGTCAATTCCACATCTGGGGGTCTTGTGACCCATGACTCAGGCATCTGGTGACCTCTGAGTCAGGGGGACCTCGTGATGGGTGTGCGTGTGCGCCCAGAAGGGGACAGATGGCGCAGGCATTCCTGTGCTCTTTCTGAGCCTCTGCTGGGTTCGCGGGCTCACCCCTACACAGGAGGGTCCCATAAGGATTGATATTGGGACTGGTGCCATTTACTCTGTTCTTAAGTAATTTATCATTGAGAGTGAGCAGTGTAGATCATACTAAATTGTTCAGTATGGTGAAAACCAAGGCATATTGTGAATAGCTCCAAGAGGCAAATGAAGTTCAGTGTAGGTTAGTACAAGGAAAAGTTTGTTGGAATAAAAAAATGCTAATTTTAAATACATGCTGGCTGAGACAAAGATAGAATCATAGAGTTGGGAGAAACCACAAGGACCATCAAGTCCAACCCCCTGCACACAATCAAAGCACTCCTGACATATGATCATCCAGCCTGTGTTTAAAAACCTCCAAAGAAGGAGACTCCACCATTCTCAGAGGCACTGAATTCCACTGTAAAACAGCCTTGATGGTCAGGAAGTTCTTCCTAATGTTTAGGTGGAATCTCTTTTCCTGCATCCCACATGAGCGGGTGCCAAGCTGAAACCCTCTTCCCTAGCACCACCCTTGGTCCCCACTCTTGTACAAAGGAGGAGAGTCACTTTAAGGCCGACCCTGGATTTCCAGGGCGGCAAGGCAGTGGATCAAAAATTCATAGTCAACCATATGAAATACTGCTGAGAGATCAAGTAAAATCAGCACCACTGACCCACCTCAACACAGCTGTCAGGCAAGGTCAGCTGTAAGGGCAACCAGAGCAATCCCAGTCCCATAGCCATGCCTGACACCTAACTGGAAAGGATTGAGGGCCAACATGTCATCCAAGAATTTCTTCCACTCATTGCACATATCAAGGTAAGAGTGAATGACAGGCATGTGATGAAATGTGTTTTAAATACATAATGATGCAGAAGTTAAAAACCTATAATTTTTGATAGGGAGTGATGTTGAATTCGTAATTTACACTTGTGGAAAGTAACTAGGTCACTTCCCTTCCTATATTATACGAGTGAGTTATATTCCTGTCTTGCAGAATTGTTACTCTCTGCTAAAAAACAAAAACACAAGATTCAAAGCTAAAGATCTAGTAAGGCGAAGACCTAAAGGCCCAGAAACTCTCAGTCCTCCCTCTCTTTCTAAAAAAGTGGAGCCAAATATTGAGATGTGCCTCATGTAATACTGACATAACTCTATTCTAAACACAGTGTTATTATTTCAAAATAGAAGATTTCAAACATCTGAAATAATTCAAGCATGGAACTGAATTCCTCTCTTAAAAGTTGTCCAAACACTTGATTATATTACTCACACAGTCCTATAACATGGTTTTAGTTTCTGAGAACTTGCTAGTGCTACATCACTCTTTAGTTTTAAAAAAGTTTCATGGTCTTTATTTTTGGAAGAAACACTGCGGTTGTGAGAATGAAAATGGGAGAAGGGAAAATCACATTTCCTGCTCCAAGCTCCTAGAAAGGGTTGGATTAAAAAAATAGACTGGTACAGTTTATGATAGAAGTAGATCTTGAGTCTAAGAAACCTTCATACACAGCAGCAACTGATGTGTACAAGAATCTACACTGTCAGGTGAGGCAATGCCAACCATCTCTTAGTAAACAGCAGCCTAAAAGGACAGCCTCTCACCTCCATGTCCTTGTAGGACAAACACCAAATCTACAAAGAATAACAGCATTAAAAAGTAAAGTTTCCCCTTCAGTCGTGTTCAACCCTGGGATACCACTGCAAGCAGTGATTTCATAGGCAAGCCATTTTTGTGGGGTAGTTTGCCATTGTTTTCCCTAGCTAACATAGCCCCATTTCAGCTTACAAAGAAATCTGTTGCATGCCTAGAATTTCTCACGGTATTTTCATATTTCTCACTTTTTCTTTTTCATAAGTGAACTATCCAGTTCAATACCATTATGAGCTTCTTCATAATTTTATTTTGCAAAATGTTATCCTTTGGTTCCCAAGTATTGGCCCACTTTTCAAAGCCAAAATAACTTTAGCTTGGTTAGTACTGCTTCCAATAATGCTTTATTAGCTTAATCTTCTTAGTCCCATTCTTTTATGACTAAGGCACATTTTTCTTTTTCTTTAGAGAGGATTGAGGAAGGGAAACAAGGTTTTCAGTCACTCTCCTTAGCTTTTTTTTAAAGCTACAGTACATTTTCCCCCTTCAATAAATGTGTAGCAGTTATTTGTCACAGAAGATCTAGATGCCATTCCTTCACAAAGCACTTCTTCTGTGGGGATGTTGTCTTTTAGACTAGATCAGATACTACCTAGTTTGATTTTACGATTGTCTTATCAAAAGAGTAACCAGGGCTGCCCAGAGGCAACAAGGACAAATTTCTGAAGATTCTGTTTACTTTCCCTGGAGGCTGGTAGAACTGATCAATTGATATGATTTGTTTTCACTTTATTATGTTCAGGCTGTATCTAAGTGGTGTGAGGGGAATCCCTAGAGGAAATCTCTGTCCATGCCCATAGTGGCTCTTAGTAGCCCTGAGAGTAACCATAGTTTACAATTATTTCATTTGATCTACAAAAATTATTTCAGGCTTGAGAAACAATAGATTTCTGTTGTACTTTTTTAAAAAGTTAAAGCTATACAAGTGGGGAAATTTCATAAGAAACCTGTGGGGAAATTTCTCCTCTTTCATGCCCTCTTTGCCCTCATCCTTCTTTCTTCTTCCCCCTGGCACTCATTCTCCATGCTATCTGCTCTACTGCCACCACTTCCAAAAGGGAAAGAAGTATCCTGCCAGTGGAAAACAGGTACTGAGTGCTGGAGCACTTTGAGCTGGAACAGAGCCATCAGCTACCTTGTGCCAAACCAACCGTAACAGTGTCACCACTCAGCACCTGCTTTTCTCAGCAGGCTTTCTTCCCTCCTGGAGGCTGCAACTGCTCCATGCAAATACTATTTACCCCATTCCCTCCCCCACAGTCTGGTTCCAATAGTGTCCCTCCACCAGCCCCAGCTCAAGCTGGCTATAGAGGCACTGTGGGTGGGGATTAAAGAAAAGGTGACAGAAGCCAATTCCTGCTTCGTTACTTGGTTGAGGAGGAAAGTATACTGAGGTGGTGGCAGAGGCGGAGCTACAAGAGGACCGGGGGTGCGCTCAGCAAAGGACAAGAGAGACCCCCCTAACTTCTGCAGGAGTCTATCGCATACCCTGCAGCTGTGGAAAGGTCTACATAGGAACCACAAAACGCAGCATTCAAATTCGTATTAAGGAGCACGAAAGGCACTGTCAACTTAACCATCCTGAAAAATCTGCAGTTGCAGAACACATCTTAAACAAAACAGGACACAACATTTTATTTGAAAACATTGAAATTCTGGACAATTTGGAAGGTTACTTAGTCAGACTACACAGGGAGGCCATTGAAATTCGCAAACACCAAGACAATTTCAACAGGAAAGAAGAGACTTTGAAAATTAGCAAAGCTTGGCTACCAGTACTTAAAAACACCAAAAGCAAACCCCAAGGGCATGCTAAGTTCATGAACAATGAACTCCACCCAAACACAGGATTTGCATTCACCAATACTACTGCTGCTACAGGGCTTGAAAATGTGAATCACTTCCTGGACTGATTGCCCCACCCGTAATACAATACTATCAACGACATCTGTGCATAATAAGTTCCACCCAAACTGATTGGGACATGGACAATATATACCTCAAACATTTCCTTCTCTTTGGACACAGTGCGTAACAGACTTCCCTCTGCGATACATCCCTGAAGATGCTAGCCACAGATGCAGGTGAAACATTAGGAACAAGATCCACCAGACCACGGCCACACAACCCGGAAAACCCACCAGAACCAGAGTACTGGCAAATCGCCCCGTAGACAAAGCATTCAGTCTACCTAGTAGCATTAATATGTGGTGATTGCTAGGAATAGAAAGCTGTTTAAATATGGAGGGAGACTTGGGGTTCCAAAGGCTAGGGTAGAACATACCTGACAATCTTCATTGCTAATTCTATCAAGTTTTACTACCTTCTTTTTAATCTCTCTCAGCGCTTTGTAGTAGTTTGTTATAATGTTAGTACTCGATTGCTGCACTAAAAGCACTACAGACATAGCAAACTTTTTGGCAACAGCTTTATCAACAACTGCGCACTCCTGTTGATCACCTAATAACCTTTTCTATTGTTGTTATTGTCAGTCTGATTGTTGTTTTATCCTATGCCTAATGAATGAATGAATGAATGAATGAATGAATGAATGAATGAATGAATGAATGAATGAATGATGTTAGTACACTATAACAACCTACCAGGTTCTCTGAATTCCCAGCTTTCATTTTGTTTAAAAGTATTAACCTCTAGCCCAGTTAATTGCAGAAGTTTAAAGGGAAATATATATCTACACAATCCAAAGGGTTGGAGGCTTACTTTTTTAAAGAAACAAAAGCAGATGATGTAATAATGCTATAACAATATGTCAGCTACTGATTTAAAAATTAACCAAAAAGGCCCCTAGTGGCATTGGGGAGAATGGCCATTGCCAGGGGACTGGGCAGGGGAAAATGCTAGGAAACTTGCCATTGGGAAACCTTGTTGCCACTACAGGGTATTAACAGCAACAGGGAAAGGAACTGTACAAATCTGACCCTGTATGAAAAACACTTACATTTCCATTTCTAAAGCTACAGATTTTCTCTACAGAAATGTGTTTTTCTCTTTGCAGGGCAATACACCTATGGCTGTGAATGACCAAGATCCTTAATGGCCCAAGACTCTATCATTCCTCAGTTTCTAACCCTTAAAAGTGGGAGTTACAACTACACTCTTGTGGACTAGATAGTCTGTCTACATGTTACAGCCCATGTTACAGGGTCAATCTAGTATTCTGGTATTTACTATTTATTCAGTAACTACAAGTTACTCAGTGCAGCGCAGAACAAACAATGCAGCTCTTCCTCAGAAACCTCTTACCTAAAAGCCACAACCTATGTTTCAGTAGTGGCATGGTTACCTCTTCTGCATGAACCCATCCCATGTTGATCACATCATGTTTAAACTCAGAAGATCACCTTGGAAGAGGTGGTGTGGGTATGGGAACTAACCAGTGGTGGGATCCAAATAATTTAACAACTGGTTGATTACAAGCACTATTTTAACAACCGGTTCTGCAGAAGTGGTGCGAACCTGCTGAATCCCACCACTTGAACTAACCGCTTTTGGTAACATAAGGACTAGCCTGAGCATGCTGGATTGCAGAGAACTAAAATAAACCATAAAGGCCTTAATGAAGGAATATTTATTTTTAAAGCTGTATCATGCTTTTAAGTCCTCAAAGACCCTAAAGTGGTTTTCAATCATCAGCAGTGCAAACCTAGGCAGAGGCACTCCATTCTAAGCCCAGTGATTTTGATGGACTTAGGCTGCAGTATCTCTGTGTAGGACTACACTGTAAAATAGTTAAAAAGCATCATATCACAGGGCAAAAGCACACTGTGGTTGCAGAGGATATATTAAAGTTGTAGATGTCATGTTGATCCAATGTAGTGCATTAATTTATGGCATGTCATCTATGGGAACCATGGCGCCCACCAGCGTATATCCTGCAGCACTCCAGCACCTTCCCCCGAGCAAAGAGCAGCTCAGGCTTTCCTCCATCTCACTGGAACATGAGGCACTTCAGAAGACCCCAGGAGGCCTCCTCACGTTTGGGTCTCCAATGAGCACCCATTTGGAAAGAGTATCCCACTGGAGGATAGTTGGCACCTCAGCATTGTCCCTTTTGGCAGTTATTTTACCATTTGTCCCATCTCTCATGGAAACTATTTGGTGATTGTGGAAGTACCAATAGCCTCTACAAACTTGGGGACCCTAGGACTATTGGATAGCAAAAAAAACCCCAAGAATAAAATAAAAACACTGCTTTATGTAATTTTACAGTCAGACAGAAAGCTTGTTTAAAAAGAGAGAGAAAGACCTGGCATTGTTAACATATTGCATATTGCATGTTTTTTGTACAACAGCAATAGTGGATTGAATACGATCTAAGTTAAATTCTTCAGAATCTACATCCTGTTGGAGCTCTTTCATTGGAAAATAAAAGAGGATACAAAAACCTTCCTTCCTAGTGACTGTTGTGATGATCAGCTTTGTCTACATGCTCCACTATTCTCCTGGGCTTCTGCAGAGCTTTACACAAAGCTTCAATATTTGTCTATGTTTTCTCAGTGGCTATAATATTGTGTGCCTGAGTCATTCCCTAAAAATAGCAAAGGAATACGTCAGCTCAGCCAAAGGCACTGGCTGATTACTAATGAGGGTTCTGGATTCCTTATATGTCTGTCAAAAGTCACATAACATGAAATTGAATGTTTAAGTTGCAAAGTGCTGGAATGCCAAAACAGGTAACTCTTCTTGTCCAAGGAGGCAAAAATGAAATAGTTTTTGCTGCTCATTAAATAATAATGGCAACAGACTTAATCAGATTTCACAGACCTTTCATATCCTGAGGGAATCCTCAGAGCTGTAGTCAAAAGGGCTAAAGGTTTCAACATCAACTCAATTTCTAAGTTGCTAAACTGGGATGACCAATATGTTTGCTCCATAGATATCGTATATGTTTCAACTCACTTCTGTATTTTATGCATTAATGAACACTGGGCAATTCACAAACCAAGGATCAGTGTCTAAACTGTACTATTACATTGTGATGTACAACATACAATATATTGCACAAACTCGGCAGTTGGGAGAGGGATATCTTGCAATATGACAATGCTAGAAATTCACCCTAACAATACGTTAGCAAGATATTCCCATCACCCCCATTCTACCTTCACAACAACTGTCTGAGCTAAGTAATGCATAAACAAATACTGGCCTACAGTGCTGCTCAGAAGTGGAGAATAGTTCATCAGGGCAGATAGGGCAATGCCCCACCACCCGCTGCCTCCTTCCTATCCTCAGCAGTTAATCATGAAAGAATGACAATTAGCTGTCTGTTATACAGGCAAACAAGACCACTCTGCAGAGCAATTTTCCCAGCCCCTTACACTAGGTCTCTCCACAGTTGCACACTAGTTCACTGACCAGTGAGCAATTCTTGTAACTTCTTAGGATTCCTGATCAGTCAACAGATCCATAAAACTCCATTGACCAGGGTAGTGGAAGAACAGAATAGCCATTCAAGGACTCTCTTAGCTAACAAAATCTTATGACTAAAGAGCCCCAAATAAACTAATATACAATCCCTTTAAAATACCACCCTCATCCACAAAGTAGGCCTATACTATAGAATAAGTCCAGAGTGTGGTTTTTTTTAAAAAAAGTTATAATTACACTTAGGATATTTACCCTTGCCCCTTCAAGGTGGCAGTCATTTTCTGTAATTAGGAGAGAAAAGGCTGCAGAAAAGATTCACACATATTGTCTCACAATTAACTTTTGCTCTTGCAGCAGCTTCCATATTAGAATAACAGGAAAACCTGTTATTCTTCAACCTTTTCCCCTGCCTCTGAAAAGCTAAAAAAGAAGACAGATGGAAAATAGACACAGTTATTGAACAGAAAACTCCAGCATTTCCATCAACCCCTCCAAATATAAACTGCCTACAGAAAGCCAAGCCTTCTGCCAGCCACTCATCCATTTCTAACCATATTATAAATTCAGATCATCAGATATTCTATTTCATATATGTTTATCTAAGATTGGAACATCTAGTGGAGCCTGGAGTTCTCCTGAAGTTACAGCTGATCTACAGACTGCCATTTTGTCCAGGAGAACGGATCTCCAGACTATGGAAATCAGTTAACCTGGAGAAAGCGGCATTTTAAGAAGGCAAACTCTACGACATACCATAGATTCTCGGTGAAATCTCTCCCTAAATTTTCCCTTCCATCAGTATTATTTCCCAAATCTTCAGTAATTTCCCAGGCAGGAGCTGGCCAGTTCATTAGGAGTTTATTTTCAAAGGAAAAGCCATTCATAAAGTGCAACTATTTAATAACACACACTTCATAGTTTGACAGCCAGTGTGGTATAAGAATACCAATATCCAGGTGGGACCTGGGAATCCCCTAGAATTACAGCTTATTTCCAGACTACAGAGATCAGTTCCCCTGGGGGGAAAAAGGATTCTTTGAAGCATGGATTCATAGAATTGTATCCCACTGAGGTCGCTGTCTTCCCCAGGCTCCATCCCCCCCCCCCCCAAGAAATTCCAGGAGTTCCCCAGCCTGGATCTGGCAACCCTACTCTCCCACCCCCGATGGTGTCCAGGGAGAGACTTGGCAACAGTAATGTGGTACAGTGGTTAGAGTATCAGACTAAGATCTAGGAGTCTGAGGTTTGTAATTCCTGTTCTGCCATGGAAGCTTTCTGGGGCTCATTCCGCACATGCAGAATAATGCACTTTCAAACTGCTTTCAGTGCTCTTTGAAGCTGTGCGGAATGGCAAAATCCACTTGCAAACAGTTATGACAGTGGTTTGAAAATGCATTATTTTGCGTGTGCGGAAGGGGCCTGGGTGTCCTTGGGCGAGTCTCTCTCTCTCTCAACCTCATCTACCTCACAGGGTTGTTGTCGGGATAAAAATGGAAGAGGGAGAATTTTCTAAGCCACTTTGGTCCCTTTTGGAAAGAAAGGGTGGGTTAATGAGGAAATAAATAAAAGTTCTTCATTTTAAACACTGTGCTATATGTCTAATATATGTTGATTGCTGTGAATGAATGCATCTTTAAATTTGTGAGTTTTATAGGGTTGTCAGCTCTGGGTTGGGAAATTCCTGGAGATTTCAGGGTGAAGCTTAAGAGAGGTGGGGTTTGGGGAGTGGGGGACTTATCATGGTTTAATGCTATAGAGTGCAGTCTCCAAAGTAGCCAGGGGAATTGATCTTTGTTGTCTAGATGTTAGTTGTAATTAGGAGATCTCCAGGCACTACCTGGAGGTTGGCAATCCTGTTTTGGCGGATGTATCTGTATAATATACTCTGTGATTAAAAAAAACTGTGAGCTATTACTTTCAGTGCAATCCTTAGTAGTGATACTCCAGTCTAAGCTCATTTATTTCATTTGGCTTTAACAGGAGCAAAACAGTTGTCTAGACTCTAGGCTGCACAACATTTTGTAAGGTAGTCACACTATTATCAAGCAACCCATTCCTAGATGTATACTAACTGCCCCAACTCCATCATAAATAATTCACTCTGGCAGCCATTTCAGGAGCTAGCAGTGCCTTGCCTTGGAGAAGAGGAGGTCAAGGTTTTCCTTAGGCCATGCTAATGAGCGGCCAAAACTTTGGGTGGGAGACTGATTCACTGATGGGACATGCGTATGCTTACGCATTGCAAAGCTAGATGCCTATCTCAATCCATCAATTTAACTTTGTTAGCAAATGTAAGTCCTTCTGAGTGCAACTCATCCAAGGGATACCAACCTCCAGGTAGGACCTGGAGATCTCTCAGAATTACATCTGATTTCCAGATTATAGAGATAATTTTTGCTTTAAAAATGGCTATTCTGGAGGGTGGTTCCTCACTAGACTCTATTCCCAAATACCAAGGAATTCCCTAGCCCAGAGTTGGCAATACCACGTCTCTCTCCTACTCCTCCTTGTGGCCCTTCCCTGGGATATAATTCTCATTCAGTCAGAAACTTGGATGTATTTCACTTTCTCTCAGGTAACTCTTCATACACACATCCTTCTGAACACAACTATTTCACTATTCTTAGGCTGATTTATTTTATCAAATTTATCAAATGTTATTTTTATCAAATATGTTTGAGTATGTTTTCAATTTCTGTACCAGTATATTTCTCTAAACAAACTCTAAACCTTGTTTTGGAAATGATCCGGTTGTTTCACAGTTATTGGTAGGTTATTAGAGGCACTTTGAGCTTGCCTGCCTACTGTCTATGTAAAGATTCCTCTACTACCCATTCTGCCTGCCCTTCCTAGTAAGTGTACCAGTTTTCCAGGCTAACCAGTCTGTGGATGTGGGAAGAGGTTTCTCCCTGAAGCAGGCCTTTATCCCACCCCCACCCCCCAAATTTGTCACAGTTGTTGGGTGAACATCCCAAACACAAGTTGGAGAGTCTACCTGTTTCTAAGGATATGCATAAAGGGAAGAACAATTGGTAACACCTCCTGAAAATTGCTGTGTTGGTTTAGCTATGTGGACAGCAATGTCTACAGTACAGACCAATTCCTGAAAATATATCATTCTTGTTGTCTTATCCAATACTCCCTAGATTTATTACAGCAATTTCAATTCTTATAAAAAACAAGATAATATTGAGATATAAAGTGAAGGAGCCGGAGACTATGAATGGTCCAGAAAGCTAATTATTGTCTTCAGTTGATCCAACAATTTAATCTGTTTTTTTCCAACCTTCTTTTATCTCTTTGAGGCATCATCATCTTAATAGTATCCAAGAAATTAAATAAACTGTTCTTAAAAGCTAGCAGCACCCAAACATATAGATTTAATTTTTAAAAAATCCTAGTTTGTTGTTTAGGAATAAACCAGATGGTGAAAATGTGGGTTTCATTTCCTATAGAAATGCTAATTTCTGTAGAGATATATTATTCTTCATCCTTCATCCTTGGCTGCTCCCATCTTTCACATAAATATCTCCAGAAACCATCACAAAATGCTAAAGCAGGCCTTGATTTCTACATCCACAAAGAAGGACATGAACTGGCTAAATGCAATTTGCCAGCCTAATTTTTTTGTACATTTCCCTCCAGTACTCCTGATATGCATGTGCATTAGAAATTAAATAGCACTGAAAATATGCACTATCTAACACTGGCATGCATCCAACCATGCACTTCCACTAACAGAACAACATTTTTGTGAAAGAAGGGAGGAAGATGTTCACTGAGTCTTTGTTCTCACTGCCAATTCTCACTTTGAACTCCATGCTGTACTTGTAATTTGCACTTTCAGTCCACTTTCAATGCACTTTGAAGCTGGATTTTACTGTGCAGAACAACAAAGTCCACTTTCAAACAACTGTGAAAGTGGATTGAATGTGCATTATTTTGTGTGTGTGGAAGGGGCCCTAGTCTAGAAGGGGGCACATTGTCCCTAAATCACACTCATCACCAGCACAAATATCCAAAAGGGCTGTCTGTGCTCAGCTACAGGTGCCCACTTTCCTTCAGAGTCAGAGAACCTGAAGAAGAAGAAAGTTGTGGAAAATTGCTAGCTTGCATTTTTGAGGAATGCCACATGCCTCATATTTTCAAGAAATGTCCAGGATTGTCCAAATAGATGTTAAAATACATTTTTAAAAAATCCTGAACTAGGATACCTGAAAAAGGCAGTCAATGGAAATTAGAATGTTCTATAAATGCGGTGCTAAGCTGTAGAGTTCTTTATATATATATAAAAAGACCCTTAATAGTGTTATTATTGTGACACAAGCTTTTGCGGTCTCGAGCACATTTTGACAGCTGCCTGAAGTGTTATCAAAACTGCCAGACATATACATATGGAGAACATTTTCGTGTTTTTTTTTTAAGTGAGGTGGAAAGCAAGGCCATAAAATACAAGGTTGCCGTCCAAATGCATGCAAACGTTGGTTTCCAAAAGTGTACAGGAGAAGAAGAAGAACCTTTTGGAGATATCCGCTATGCTAATTTGACACCTTGAATGAGAAAAAAACCCACAGACCCACCCGATACAACAGAAGAGGCCGTGGCCGTGCCATCCCAGACCCGCAACTGCAAGCTGCGGGTCCCTCGATGAGCTCTCGCTGATGCTCAGCTCACGCTTTCCTAGGTGCAACCCGGTGGTCAGAGTCACAAGTGGGAGAGGGGGTGGAGCTTATGCAGCCTAGCCGGGAAGCCAGGGCAGGTGGCGCGCGTGGCTGGCTCCAGGGAATGCAGGAAGAGGGCACATCGACCAGCTGGTTGTTCAGGCGCTGCTGGCCCCGCCCAATGGCAACCTGGGCGAAGAGAGAGGCTGTGCGCGCGCGCGTCTGTCCGTCGCGCGCGCGCTGCCCCGGGTAGACTACTCTCTGCCTCTCGTTGCAGCCGCGGCAATTAACACGACCCTTCTGGCCGACCCCAACTGCAGCGCCTTCGGAGCCTGGCAAGCCGCGCTGGTCTTTTGCTCTCTCCCAAAGGTCGCTGTGCGGGTGCCCGAAGCCTGAGCCGAGGAGAGCGCCGCCTTAGGAGGCCTCTCCTCCAGATCTCGGCAGCAGGAGCGCGCGCGCCTGTCGGGAGGGAGCTCGGATGCCTTAAGCGCCTTGAGCGGCAGGGTTTATTCCACTGGGAGGGGATGTGTAGGCAGGGCAGGCAGGCAGGGGCGTGTTTTCGACGGCTCGGCGGGGGTCTGAGAAGCGCCAGCCCGGAGGGTGCGAGTTCCCAGCGGGCTTAGTGGAGCGCGGGTCCGCAGGGCTATTGCACAGACGGCGACGCGATGGCTTCGTATTGATAACGCGCGCCCTTTGCCTGCAGGCGCTCTTGTCGGGCAGGGTGTCTCCTTGCGGGAGGACTTCGCGGTTGAAGGGGACTCCCGAGTGGCCCTTCGCCTTGGAGGGGGGCGGCTTCCTGCACCCGGATCCTGCCAGCGGCTTGCATGCAGTGAGGCGGCGGGGAGACGGCAGGTGGCGAGGCTGGGCCGGCCCGGCAGCCGCGGGTGCTGCTGATGCTGGCTGAGGTCACCGCTGCGCTCCTCTCCGCATCCCCTGCCGGTGGAGCCTGGGCGGCGGGCTGCTCGGGGCTGAAGAGAGGCGCGGGGAGGGGGGATGCTGCTGTTTGTGGCCCCTTCCCCTTCTGACTCTCGCCTGGGCTCGTATCTGACCCTGGCTTGGTTTTGGGAGGCGCCTCTCGGGCTGTGCATGGTTTGAAGCGGATAAAATCCCCCAAGCGAGCTCGGTCGGGCTGCCTTTGTCTTGGCCGGAGCATGTGGGTGAACCCGGAGGAGGTGCTGCTGGCAAACGCCCTGTGGATCACGGAAAGGGCCAACCCTTACTTCATCCTGCAGAGGAGGAAGGGACATGGAGGAGATGGAGGCAGCGGAGGCCTTGCGGGTAAGAGAGTGTGTGTTGTGTGGATGAGAGAACCTGTGTGTCTCCTCCCTTGGGAGAGGCTGCTGTAAAGGGCCAAATGCTGTCTAGCCTTCCCCTTTGGATGGTCATGCACATGTGAGTTTTATTTGACATCTGCTGTCTTGGAGCAGGAGCTGTATTTGCGACAGTCATTGTTCATTGTGTATTGTTTGGGTGTGCAGTAGTACAGGCTAGCCCATCTCATCAGATCTTGGCAGCAAAGTGGGATCAGCCATGGTCAGTATTTGGATGGGAGATCACCATCCAAATCTCAGGGTTGCTGTGCAGAAGCTGGCAAAATCTCTGAATTTTCTTGCTTTGGAAATTCTGTGGGTCACCATAAATCAGCAGTGACTTGATGGCACTTTCCAGCATCTACCACAGTAGCCCACAGGGAGTAAATCCTGGTTATTAGTATGCAAATGTCTGCCAGTTTATAATGTGGATGACCTCATAACCTGCATCTTAATAAAGTAGAGGAGGACCTTCTGCTGATTCTTCTAAATAAATCTGTAACACTGTGCAGAAATTTTATAGGGGCATCCAGAAAGATACAGTGCTATGAAAAATCCCAAAAGGCACTGCTGGAGAGTTAAAATAACATCAGTCATGCTTACAGAACTTGAATGCTCCATTCCTGTCTGCACACTTATTTGAGATGTTTAACAATATTTTACAGTCTTTCTCTGATTTGTCTTTGAAAGGGCTGTGAATAGTGGCTGTTAGTCATCTCATTTTAGAGATGTGATACTGGGAATGAAAACAGGAACTTGCAAAGGTCGCACAGTGACTGGGAATATAGACCTCCTAAGTCCAGTTCTTCATTCACTGGAGCACTGTGCTTCTGCCTCTCACCAAAATGAACTCCGTTGAGCCATTTAGGTCAAGCAAGCTGGAATCATTTCCCGTTTATCAGTTTCTGTGGCCCTACAACAATCTATGAATGATGTCGCAAGGGCCATTTCCATTTCTGAATTTACAGTTCACTTTTTCAGTAGATCATATCTGTACATGGTTGGGTTATGAAGTGCTGTTCCAAGACCAAATGAAAACTGAACCTAGAACTTTTAAGTCAAATGCTTTTAAGTCAAACTGGTGGCGCTTATCACTTTTATGCTTGGTGGTGTTCAAATAGAGCCAAAGATATTATTATAAAATGATGAATCACCATGTGTTTAGCCATTTTAAATTTCTAGCAGGATAGCCATGCACATTGTTTTACTGTACTGTGGCATGATCTTTTGGGGGGGATCTTTTTGAGGGCAACATTTGCCACCACATTAACAGTGGGATCTTATCTAGTCATAAATCCATTCACTTCAGTGGATCAGTTCTGCTTGGGACTTGCTCTAATGATGTTTTATTCTTTAAGTTGCTCTTTGGTGGCCTTATTCTGTACTTGACATCCCAGACTCATTATTCCGTGGAGATTTAATAGACTCTTTGAAAGTTTCACCAGAATGCTTGTGGTCTTGCCAGCAATTACAATTGCTCACCTAAGGTATTTGCTGCTTCCATGGAATCATCACAAATATCCCATGAGGGAAGAAAATAACATTCTTGGGTTTGTTTTTTTTACATCTGTATGAATATGTTTTATATTGATGCCAATTGAATAATTCAGTCGGTTGTGCAGAGGTCTGATTGCATCTGTATTTATTTAATGTTTGAGATGGCACTGAAAGTATGAAAACCAAGGGAGGAGAGCTTGAGGGAATGTTAGTAGTGTTTGCAGTTCATTAATGTCAGTCTTGTTATTAATGTCAGTCTTGTGAGGCAGCCTGTTTACATATGTATATTTTGCATATGCATGTTTTTTTCAAGTGTGTTGGAAAGATTTGTTTTTGTTTTTTGTTAAGCCTCTTTACCAACTGGTATTCTGTATTATGATTCCATCACCCAGAGTGGCATTTCTGTCCCCTCCCCCTTTCCCCTGTAACAATTGTGGCTTGTCATTTGTGTTATACTTCCCTTGGGAAATCACCAACATGAAAAGTACAGAAATTAATCATGACCTCTTTTCAACTTCTGCTTCTCCCCCCCCCCTTATTATTATAACTGATCTTTTATAATTCAAACTATTGCAACAGAACAGCACAACAGCTTATTAAGACCCCTTATTCTAATTCTTGATTCCTGCAAAGTAGGGTTTTAAAGAACATGGGTCACTACTTGAGGCCTTTCCAAATGTATCTTGGAAAAACTGTAAGATCCCCACTGAGAACAAAAGCTCCTCTCTTGACCACAAAGAAAATCCTTAACTGAACAATGATTTAATTTGGACTTCCTAAGTTGAACACCAGTCACTAACTCCTGCTAGATCTGTAGAACATTTCCATGAGATTTGTTGAAAGCAGCGATTTTGTTAATTTCCTGTAGGCCACGAATTCAGTTCATAACTTCACTGTAACAGGATGTTTATTGTTGAAAGTTTGTTTTGCCTGTGCAGGCACATTTGTGTGTGTGTGCCATTTTGGTCTATGGCTGTCTGGGTAAATGATGTCAATTTCGATGTAAAAACAAATCTAAAAAGAGATTTCGCCCAAAAATATGTTTTGCCTTGGGAAAGCCTATAGTACTTCTGTGAAACCAATCTCATCTAAAAAGATTTGCTGTCTCATTTTCAGCTACATGTAATTTTCAAAGTATGTAAGCACTTGATTAGAAGGAGCCATATCTAGTGTTTGAGAACATACTTTGCATTTCAAAGAACCCAGATTGAATCTTTTACATTCAAGGTGAAAGAGATAACAGCTAACAAGGTAAGGTGAAACAATGTAGGAAGTAGATTAGATAGATTTGTGAGCAGATTCTGATTCAAGTATGTCTGCACATAGTTTGCACTTACATGCAGTTCTAAGCAAGAGTTGCCCTCTTCTAAGCCTATTGATTTAGGAAGGTGCCACTCTGGTGCACTTATTTGAATGAATCTCTTCTTATTTAGTTATGGACCATAAACTTATGGTATCTTTTTAAAGTGACACTTTAAGTGCCTTCTTGTGACGGTGTGCTGTACTGTTTACTTGAAATCCTTATTCAGTTCTGCTTTGGATTCTGTAAGTTCTTTCAGGTGTCATCAGTAGGATTCCTGCATTTATGAGGGAAGCTCCCATTCAGACGCCTAAGGGACCTAAGAGAATACATTGTTTTATTAAAAAAGGGGTTTTGGCAGAAACTGGTTCATACCATTGTAGAGCAGTCCATTGCAGCTGTAGTGTGTAACTTGACACAAGCTAGACGTGACCACTAGCACAAGTAGATACAGTCGTTTATTTTAAAATAGAGAGCATGTGTTGTTGTTTTTTCTGGGGAAATCTGGCATAGTGGAAGCATTGGAAATTATATTCAAAGCTAGTATGTATAGAAATAACACATACAAAAGCTTACATAGTAAGAACAGATATGTAAAGGCACAGAAAATAGTATTCATGTGCTGTAACAAATAGTTAATCTTTAGAGAAGCACATTGATGTCATAGTAAATTTTGCAGTTTTGGAATAATAAATACATTCTTGGAGATTTACCAATAGTTGTACAAAAATAATCAGCCATAAATATTCAGGAAGAGAAAATTTCCATGCAGGTCTTCAAAGTAACTTCATTACTTAGAAATCTATTTTATCAGTCATTAAAGTATTGCCACTACAGAAGGTTTTTTTTTAAAAAAAAAAATAATGCTTTTATACAGGATATAAGTCTGAATAGCATATTTGGTCAAAACAATTCTATTCAAAATGCAGATGGCATTTGTTTTCCTCATTTTTTTAAATGGGAAATTTTGCTCAGGAACATTTGGCTTAGTAGCAGCATTATGCAGACAGTACATCTTGGGCTTGTGTAGTACT
The DNA here is from genome assembly GCF_021028975.2 of Sphaerodactylus townsendi. NCBI lineage: Eukaryota > Metazoa > Chordata > Lepidosauria > Squamata > Sphaerodactylidae > Sphaerodactylus > Sphaerodactylus townsendi. The sequence goes on from NC_059434.1 coordinate 50,521,416, forward strand.
AATAGGTAGAATGAGACAAAGATTTTTTAATGCCTTGAAAGAAGTTAACATTAACAACAAATAGTGTTCTCAATTGTCAACATTTTAACTGCAGGATAGTATTTGAGAGAACTGAGCACTTGAAATTAAAAGTCATTAAAATGGTTAAATCAAATTAATATAATGAGATCGTAATTTAAAAAATCAAGGCAGAATACTCTTGCTATCAGGGATCAAGAACAGAATAATGCAATGCAAAAAGAATATGTCATGTTTTTAAAACTGACGGAATATTTTGTGGAAAAATGTCTTCATTGGATGCCAGATATGATACAGGCTGTTCTTGCATAAAGCTCACGTTGAAAAGACCATGCATGTAACTTATTTCTGCATCCACATTGTGAGGATGCTCCATTTTTCTGACCTTCCTACCATGAATGCAGAGGCATTCACATTGGCAACAGAGCTTCCACAGAATCCACGCAGTACTTTTACGTGAACATGTCTCCAGTTGTTACTATTTTTTTTCTATGCCATCTCCCTGCCTTGCTCCCCGAGGACTTTTTTCAGATTTAATTTTAAAAGGTAATTGTTGGGCATTCAGATGAACTAGTAGAACATGGCAGTGTGCTATTATAATATTGTAAGCTTTTGTTATTTCAATGGTTTAAGCCTGCATTTTTTAAAAAGCCTCTATTCCTTTTTGTTGCAGAGATGTATAGTAGATCATGGCACAAAGCCATTATAATGTTCTAGCAATTACCAGACTTAAAAAAAAAATAAACCTGAAAAAATCCATCTTGCAACAACAAGTGGTAATGGTGACTGGGAGTAGAGACTTGAGATAAAGGAAATGGTGCTGATTTGAACACAACACCTTTGAAAATGCTCATCTTCCTATCCACATGGTGTGCAAATGTTCTTTGACTGTAATATTTCCAAAAATATTGTATCCAATTAGATTTAAGAGAGTTTACAACAAAGCAGGAGAAAACCCAGAAAAGGAAAATATGAGAGGGTGTTAAGTGGCCAAACACACTCATAACAAGAAGTTTCTGATTCAGAGAAATTAAGTATGAGGGTTTGGCTTGTGACAGAGAAATTAAAATGGATTTTCTTGGCCCATATGTATTCTAGGCATAAGTGATTCTGGAGCACGCTGAAGCCTTTTTATGGATCTTATAATAACCTTGGATGGGAGGGAACTGGCATATGAGTAGATATAAAAGAGGATGTAAATATCATTACAATAACTGTGTTTTAATTTTAGCCTTAATAAAATGAAAGTCATGCTGCAGCCCACCACCATGGTTTTCATGAGTAATTAGCTTCTTCTGATGCTCCCTGCTTTGTTGCAAATTAAAATGAACTTCAGATATTAAAATATGACCTGTTAGCCTGTTATTTTTTTAATAGCAGTTTTGTGTTCAGAGTGACAGTATGGTTGCTACTAAGCCCAATAATGCTGTCATTTTAAATGCTGTAAATCTAGTGTTGTGCGTTTTCTGTACTTTGTGTAGAGTATAGCATGTGCAAGGACCCTGTGTAGTGGGCGGAGGAGGCCGACAGTTTAAGATTTCTCCCAAAAACATGATAGCAGTTCCACACACATGTTCCTTCTCCCCTTTCTCTATTGCATGATCTGGCCTGGAATTCTAGGCTGCTGTACTCAATTTTTGTGAAATTTTCAACTCTATTCTCTACCTAATTTGCTACGTAAGTAACTTTGTTTATTTTTAAAAGGTAAAAAATCCCACCACATGGCTCCACAAGACTTTCAGTTTGTTCTTGGTGAAGTCAGTTGCATCAAAATCTGGTCTGTGGTGTATTTGCAGAGTATTTCAGCCAAGTCACATGATGACTCTTCCCAAAACATTTTTTAAAAGTGAGTCATGTGACCTGCCTTGTGAAATAAGGGAAGCAGTGACGAGTAATAATAAAGGAACTAGAATTACTTCATTATCTGTTTCTTGACTCATTAAAGTAACATAGTAAATGAGATATGAACTGGGACATTTGCAGTTCAAAGTGAGGAACATTGGACAGTCTACTCTTTGCCCAGCTGCCTGCATCAGCAATATGCGGTGTTAGTGTTGACCTCTATTACAGGATTTTGGTACTGATGGAGAATATATGTAAAATGCTTTGACATTATTTACCTACTAAGTATCAGATATCTAAAAATAGAGAATATTTTTTAAAAATGCAATCTGAACTTATATCAAAGGTAATTGTTATCACCAGCAATTCCTTTAAAAAGGAGCTAAAAGAAACTGGCAAAACTTGTGGAACAAATTTTTCCGTGTTTGTATTTTTTAATGTGGTTCCCTAATTATTCTCTTCTTCTCTAGGGGGGTGTTTTAAAAAAGGAAGAGGACTGCTCTATTTATTGAAACTTTTCCTCTGAACCAACATTTCTTTTGCTGTTCCATATGTTCTCTATTTCCCTCGTAAATGTGTGTGTGTGTGTGTGTTTAGCAATTGTGATTACCTGACCAAGGAAAGCATTTGGTCAGCCCAATCCAGAGCCTCTGTGGCATTGCTTTGCTGCTTCCAGAGGGGTTTTTTTTGGCTGCAAACACCCCTCCCCCCACTGCTGAAAAGCCCTCCATTGAGCTCAGTGGACTTACGCTACCCAAAAGGATGGCCTGGGTCATGGTGTATCTGGAAGGAAAGCCAGGGAAAGAAAGCCAACTAACATTGGTTCCGCCTCCCCCAGCCACACCTCTGTAATGCCCCATGCTATACCAGTGGGGCCTCTGGTGGCATGGGCATTCGGAAATGGCACTCTGTGCCACATCCAGGGGACCATGGTGGCCATCTGCCAGTGGATTTGTCCTTCCGCTGGGATAAGTGCCTTGGGGAGGGAAAGCCTGACAACGCAACCCTGCACCACTTCCAGATGTGGTTTTTAACCCCCCCCCCCCCAATTGGATTGTTAGAATTGGTTAGTTAGGTAGATGAAACATATTGGTGAATTTAGGTGTGTGAAGAATTTCTGAAAATAAAATTATACACACAAAAACAAAAATTTTACTGCATAGAAGTCTGAAATTTTCAGTGCACAGACAACACATCTTTACTGCTCTGGAATTTTCTCTGAACCTGTTTTTTCTACATTGTCTGAAAAACTAGATGATTCTGTAGACATATATTAACACATAATTATTAACAGAAAGTCTAGTATTTCAGATTTTCTATTGACATGCATTAGAGCTGTAAGACTGAAGCCTAGGGAAACAACTTCACTGGCCAGACAGGAATTAAGTTTACCTACTTTGTAAGCATGAATACTTGAGAGTCCTTAAGATTGTGTAAGCAAACAAAATGTACAAAGTTTCTTAACCTTGTTTTAGATAACTACACATTTCTGAAATCCATTGACCAGGGAAATAATTTTCTTCTTTCACGTGCTACATTCATAACTTTTCAGCTAGGCAAAAGCAGGGGCTCAGGCTTGTTTTAGTGTTACCGGTACGTTGAGTTGTAGGGCGCGGTCCGAGAATAGGGCTATGGTGAGTTTTAGGTTTCTGGTTTTGGTACAATTTTGGGAACAATTTATGACTGAAAGAATTAAATAAAAATAATAAATTAGGGTTAGGGTTAAGGCAAGGGCAGAAGCTCAGGTGTGCCTTAGTGTTATGTTGAGTTCTAGAGTGCAGTCCAAGAATAGGGCTATGGTCAGTTTTAGGTTTCTGGTTTTTGTTACAATTTTGGGAACAATTTATGACTGAAAAAATTAAATAAAAATAATAACTTATGGTTAGGGTTAAGGCAAGGGCAGGGGCTTAGGCTTGTTTTAGTGTTACATTGAGTTCTAGGGTGCAGTCCAAGAATAGGGCTATGGTCAGTTTTAGGTTTTGGGTTTTTGTTACAATTTTGGGAACAATTTATGATTGAAAAAATTAAATAAAAATAATACGTTAGGGTTAGGTTTAAGGAGAATCTTTAATGAGGACATTTCTCTGTTTTCCTTAGTAACTACAAATATCTTATTCAACAGGTAAACAGAATTTGGCAACTAGGAATCAGCCATTAGTAATTACAGAATATTGTTGAAGCTTTCAGACATACTCCAAAGGTCAACAGTTATAATGCGGAAAAATCAGTATAATGTATGCCCACAAGTCAGTCACAGTTCCCTGATTATTACAAATTCAACTGTGCTGACAGAGTTGACATTGGGGGAAAGTGCAATTGCTAATAGTAGATTTCAATTTCCAAGTGTAAAATCCCCAAGATGACAGGCACAACTTCTATAAAGTACTTCCTGTTTTGTTTCCAGTTTATGATCCCTTGGTAGAAAAACTTAATATCTTGAATTACCCTAAACTGCCCCTTGTTCTGTTTTGCTACATTGCTTCATAATCTTGCCACTTGATAAATGCACTGATGTTGTTTATGCTGCAGTGCAGTCCTGGGCAGTTGCACCAATTTGAGCCCATTGATTTCAATTGGAATTGACTGCATAGGCTGTACAGATTGTAACTCTGCATAGGTTTGTACTGGTAGTCTTCACCGGGCACTTTTTGCATTGCTGCTGATTCAGACTTTCTGTTTGATTATACCAGGGTTTTAGTTATCTAAGCAGAAACAGTGCAATTCCACTGTCATGCTGAACAGTGCATTAACAAATAGTGCATGTTGCTCAGAGATAGGTGGGCAAATTACTTTCATGTTTTTATCATTATGTGCCAAGATCAGATGACAACCACAAGAGCCAGTGGAATACTTCTTGCAGTGAAAGTTGAGATTCACAGAATGCTAAGTACGGGATGCTTGGGACTCGCTTATGGATCATATGATGCTGAACATTAGGATAAATATTTCTGGATTCTGAGTATGTAGTGGAGACCTCAGTGTAACGATCTTGCAGATTCAGGGCCATTACTGAGCTTCAGCTTCCTATCCTGGCTTCTTAGTTACTTCTATTATTAACAAAATGCCCACAATTGTGATTTTAGTAGGCACCAGGAAAACTGTAAGTGAACTGATGACCACCATGTTGACTAGTGATCTGTGCCTACCTGACCAAGGCATTCTTTTGGGACCTCCAATGTTATAGTGGGAGTTGCACAGGTATAGGCATGTGGTGTAGCTTAGAGGAGAAGAGGGTTTCTGACTAATGGCAACTATGTAAGTCAAGGTCCATGCAGTTTGAATGACCTGAACCAGCTGCCACTGGCAGTATTTTTCTGATCTAAATAAAATCTCCCTGCTGAGAGGAAACCAGAATTTGGTTTTAACTTTTAGCCTGGAGGGCAAGTAGCCTAGATAATAAAAGCAGGTGAGAAAATGGGTAAATGATGTGAAAGCCAGGCTTGCGATATCCCATTTTGCAGCTTACACTGCTGCTATCATTGTAGCTCCCATTGGCTAGGGAGGCAGCTTTCTTGTGAACTTCGAAAGGATTTTTCTAGGTGGGCCTTGTTGCCTTCTGGCCTTAGCCTAGTAGTAGCCGCAGCTTGATGAGGCCTTGACAGCCAAGCCAAGCCAAGGCATTCCATGTACTAGACTGCCCATTAGTTGTGGCCAAAAGGATAAAGGTTTTGTTTGCATTTGCTGTTGGGCAAGGTTGCTAAGACTTGGGGAGGAAGTAGGATAGAAGCTGGGATTCAGGACTTCCCAGCCCAGAAGTAGCAAAGAGAAGGCACATACTCAAGAGATGTGAGTGAGATCTATGATGATCTCCCTGTAGACAGAGGCACTGATTCAGTGTCTGAGGTCTCTGACATCTTTGCTGTATTTAAAAGCAGCCATTTTGAAACTTTCCAATATGTGTGAGTCTGCTGCTCGTATATAAATCAGCAGAGTCTATTTTTAAATGAAACCAGAGCATAAGGGCAAGCTATCTCTTTTCAGTTGTTTGGAGCATATTTTTTTCCTGGCTCTGGCATTGGAAGTCAGCCAGGCTGGGGCGGGGGCGGGGGGCGGTACTGAAATCAGTGAAGCACAGCAAGGTGTTTTGGAAGGGCAGGACTTTGCTTCCATCTTCTGTGTACTCCATTTCCTTTTCTTCCCTGTTCATCCTCAAATATCCCAGGAAAAGAGGGGAAAGCTCACTCATGTACATGATCTTGAATGGTCTGAAGCTAGTTGTGGGGTACAGAAGACAAGCAACTCCCCAGTTTCTAATTTGGTATATTTTGTATATACAGTGGAATTTCTATAGTGCATCTGACTTTGAATGTCTTTTGGCCAGGTAACAGTCTGTGTCCCTTGTAAAGTACAGTCCCCAGAGCCTGGGGGCACTTGATTTATGGTAACCTAAAGCTAATTTTGAGGTACAGCTGCCCCAGAATTTTTAATTTGCATTTTGTTTTGAAGGAATTCTATCTTTGGAGCTATTTGTCAATGGTCAAATGTTGGACCAGAATAGGGCAGGTGACTCATTAAATAAGGCATGCAGGGTAGAAGAAAGAATTCCAGAGGACGGAAATTATGTGGGAGAGATCAAACAGTTCTGAAGAAGAGCGGAGAGTAAGGAGGAAGTGATAGAACAGTGGTGGTGAACCTTTGGCTCTCCAGATGTTATGGACTACAATTCTCATCAGACCCTGCCAGCATGGCCAATTGGCCATGCTGGAAGGGGCTGATGGGAATTGTAGTCCATAACATCTGGAGCGCCAAAGGTTCACCACCACGGTGATAGAACATGTTTTAACAGAGCATCAAAAGTAGAAAAGAGCTGCTGAGGATTCTAAACGTGGTAATCAGGGTGTTTTAGTTGTGTTGTTTAGCTTGGCAGATAGTGGAGAAGAAAAAGGATGACTATATAATAAACAAAGTCATCCAGGATTTCTGTTCTTGTGTAGGAGTAAACAAAAGAGTTGGCATTTAAGAACATGAAAGTCTGAGCAGAGAAATCAGATGCAGTGTGTGAATCAGAGAGAGGGATGAATGATTCAGTAGGAAATTGGTACAAATAAATCAAGAGTCAAGTACCATGAGTGAGTAAGTGCAGTTTGTGGACATGACTGCAGGTCACAAAAAGCACAAAAAGTAGAGTGTGGAGCAGGTAGACTCTGTGTAAGGTGGAATGAGATAAGGTGAAAGTCAAACAGACGGTAGTCCTTAACAGGGAGCTCAGTGGAGAAGAAAACATTTTTAGTGAAGATAAGGTCCAGGACATGTCCAAGGTTTGTGGAGGAATGCATCTAAAAGCAGCGATTGAAGGAAAGGAGTTGGGAAATCTTTGAATCAGAAGGGACAGAAGCGCAAAGTTGAGAGGAAGATGAGCCAGGCATCAGACTCTGAAATAAAGGGTTCAAATGAACCAATAGGGTGAAATAGGAAAAATACATACATAGAGAGCTGGAAGCAGAATTGTACAGAATGAAAGCTGAGAAAGATGTGAATAAGCATCTGGAATGGGGTTGAAACTGACAGAGCACCACAGCTATACATGGCAATTTAAAAGAATGGGGTCCAAATATGGGGGAGTAAGCTGCCATCTTTGCAAAATGTTATGGTTTGAACTCCGACTCCTTAATAGCAGATTAATGTTTTGTTTCTATGTCTATGCTGCTTTATTATGCAGCATATGAACATCTCAAGACTGAGATATGTTGCAATGTCAAGGAAGATTAGTTTTATGGTAATATGACTCTTGAGGTTCTGAGTCTGCTGGGGTGATGAGAGGCTGTTCAGTCCATCTATTAACAGTGGGATTTATGCATGAATAGTGTAATTGTCAATGTGCTAATAGGGTACAGAAGAGAGAGCTGCAAAAATTAGGTTCATCTACATTTTTAACCATTTAAAGTTACATGAGGAAAATCACAACTTCTGGAACATCACCAGTGTGGACTGTCATTATTTATTTAGTTTTATTTATTTATTTAGCTATTGATTTCCTGTGAAGTATTATCAGCCTCTGAGTATTTTGAAGTTCAAAGAGACGCATAAAGGCAACATAACCAGTTTTTCAGGAAGTACAGAATGTTGCAGGGTGTTTTTCCTTGAATGTAAAACATTTACCTTGCACTGAAGAATTTGTTGAAGTCTAAATAATAAAAAGTGAGGTACTCTCTCTAAACACATAGTAAATTTTCCTCAAAATAAAGGATATTTGCAAACCATCCCACTAAAATTATTTTAAAAGGCTTTTAACAAAACTGAAAGGTTTTTGAAAAATTAAAGCTTCAATGTAACTGGCATTTTTCTATGCCAGTTACTTCCACAATTATAGTTATGCTCCTGCTGTCATAGGTTCCTCTATTTTGCTTTATAATGGTGACACATGGATAGAGGAACCTGAATTCAGAATCTAGCTGCAAACTCACATTGCAGAGACAGTTTGAAATCTGTCCTTGTGCATTTGTTTTAATCCTGATCCTGTGCCATTGGAATGAAACATTTCTAGTGGAAGGCAATAAATGCAGGCTCAGATATCAGATCTCACCATGTGATGCATGGAGTCAAGCAATATTGAATCCACAAGGAGACCTCCATTCCTCCACACATACATCTTTAACTTTGCAACAATTAATCCTATTTCTTATACCTAAGGAGTACCCTTTTGCTTTCAAAAGTTCAGAGTGCGCTGATGTAAAAAAAATGAAACTGTTAAGTGTTCTTAAGGTGTGTTTGTTAGACGGACAAGGTAGCGTTTGGGGGGGGGGGGTAGAACAAAGGGAAGCAAAATTGCAGACAAAATCATTCTGATGCAGAGACACAGCCCATTTGACATTCTGATCTTATTTCCAATTTTTTCTGCTGTCTGTCTACAAGGGTTGAGATCAGTCTGCCTCCAGATGCTCTGCGCATCCTCGCTTTTGCCATATTTCTCCATATTTTCCATCAGCCTGTCTGTGGAGCAAATTTATGTTTAAGGTGTTTGCACGAGTCTAAATACTCAGCACTGGTTTTTGTGAGCGAGAAACATGAGTGATGTTGTCATCCGGCTATCCGCAAACCTACACCCTTTTTTTTCCTCTGGTGCATGTGCTCTAGTGAACATGGTGCTGTACACACTTAGACAACTTTTAAGGAGAAGCTGGGTGTGGGGGATAAAATGGTGGAACAAGAGAACAGATTTTGGCATCTATGGAGGGAAGGCAGCCTGGTATAGCCTGATTGCATCAGATTGTGGAAGCTAAGCAGTGTCTGTGGAAGGAAGGCCTCCAAGGAAGACTCTGCAGAGAAAAGCAATGGGAAACCACCTTTGCTTAAACTTGAAAGCCCCATGCTTTGTTTTTTTAAATAATATTTTATTAATTATCAAATACATACCATTAAGCATACAATATTAAAAATATACACATGATTATACATTTTGTACTGAATTCTTACAATATTCTTTGTTTTAGATCAGGGGTAGGGAACCTGCGGCTCGAGAGCCGCATGCGGCTTTTCTGCCCTTGCACTGCGGCTCCACAAGCCGAGCCGCCGGCTTCATCCTTGCCCGCCCTGCAGGCAGCAGGGCGGGTGCACCAATTGCCCGTGGCCGGCTGGGCAGTGCCATGGGCTTCCCTTCTCGCTCACCCTGTTTGGCAGGTGGGAGTGAGGCTGACTCCTGAAGCGGGCCGGCAAGAGCTGCCAAACTCCTTCAGCCCCATCCTTGCCCGCCCTGCAGGCAGCAGGGCGGGTGCATCCATGCGCTTCTCAGAATGAGTGGAGTAAAAGGTAAAAAACCCCAATATATACAGTGTTATCTTTATTTTAAATGTCAAAAATTATTTGCGGCTCCAAGTGTTTTCTTTTCCCATGGAAAATGGGTCCAAATGGCTCTTTGAGTGTTAAAGGTTCCCTACCCCTGTTTTAGATGCATATTTTAAAAACTTCCTGCTAGAAAATAAATCTCTTAAAATTCCCTTTACTACTATTTTCCTGAATTCAATAATAAAAATGTTCTTTTTAACTAAATAACAAAACCAGTGTAAATTAACAAAACACGTCTCCATTCTTTATTATTAAGCTTAGTGACATATTTATATTCTCTTTTCCTTTAAGAAAATTAACAAGTAGTTTCCAATCCTTTACTAATTTTTGCAAATTTTGATATTTGATCAATACTAATTATTTATTGCTGTATACTCTACCAACTTATGTCCCTTTATTTTGAATGTTCCCTACTAGAGTTGCCTTAAGTCAGCTGTGTCTTGACATCTCTTTATACACACACAAAATGTGAATATTCAAACATAATATGCACAGATATATGTGAGCAGAATAACTAATAAAATAATATTGTGGTGCATGATTGGAAGGTTGTACCTCTACTTACACGAGCAAGAATCAAAGGAACAAAATGCTGCTGCAAAAGGAAGAGCTCACATAGTTTGTAATGAACTAAATTGACCCATTGACTCAATGAATGCAGTATTGCTAATGTGTAGAGAGGGAAACTTTTATCATTGCTTCAGAACAGTATCACTAGTGCCCTCAATTTTTTTTTAAAGGAAGTTTTAAAGGGAGGGGGAGGTGAGGGAGTGAACAGGGACGGGAGGAAGGAAAAGGTGGCAAGGAAGGGGGAGTGGCTACTTGACTGACAATCAGAAGGGGGTTGGATTTTCTCTGGAAAAAAAATTGGATACAGGATTTTACACAAGAACTGTTGCTGACTTGCAAATAGACTTTGTAAAATTGCCATGTAAGCACTCAGAGAAAACATGGCAGAAAAATGCAGAAAGGTCCAGTTCATTTCTGCATGGTGAAAAAATGTTGCAGAACAAAAAGAAAACAAAACCAATGTTTGACACTGGCATTTCCCATGCGTAACCAACCAGTAAATGGGTTGGTAGCAATAGGAAAGAAGTTCGCCAAGAAGTGCAAATATGAAAAGAGGCTATCAAAACAGAAGGAAATGCATTTGTTGGCACCAAGGAGCGATATCTGAATCAGGGTAGGCCAGTTGGCAGTTTCTGGAATGACCTCATTTCTTGATGAAAGGGGCAACTGCCAGATTATTCCTCAGGCCAAAGTAACTCACTGTCTTGCCAAGCTTTTTGAAAGATAGTGTGGATTGGAGAAGCTGAGTTTCCTGCCCTCCAACACTAGCTGAGGAAGTTGTCCATTGTTGGGTAAGTTCGTGCTGTTGCTTTCCTAGGGTGAGGTGCAAACCAGAACCTAAACCTCATGCAGCCTGAGTTAATCTTCTGGAACTGAAGACACACAGGCTTGAGGTTCCTTAAGAGCTAACAAATTCATGGTGGCATGAACTTGTTTGACCCAGAAGAGCCAGAGCCCACTTAAATCAGATGCATGAAGTTGTTGTATGCAGTTGGCAGATGGCTACAAACATTAGGTCAATACGGCTACTCATGGCTACAAACAATACGGCTACTCATGGCTACAAACATTAGGTCAATAGGCAGATATTACCCAGAGGTCCAGATGATTCAGATTTTTAGCCCTGGGCGTGTGAGTGTGTGTGTCTGTGTGTCTGCATATATCTTCTAATTGGGTCTAACAGTTCATGCATCTGGTGTGGTTTATGAAAGCGTCAGCAGCCACAATATATTTGTTATCCTTTAAGGTTCCACTGGACTGCACATTTCACCCTAATGTGGCAACCTTGCTAAAATAGTTCCTCCTTTTTGTGCTATGGCCAGCACTATCAAAGTCACCTCTGATGCTTTGATATTTAAATATTTAAGGGAAATGTTTATTGAAACAGGAAAAACCAAGCAATCTTGAAATACATAAGAACATAAGAACAAGCCAGCTGGATCAGACCAGAGTCCATCTCGTCCAGCTCTCTGCTACTCGCAGTGGCCCACCAGGTGACTTTGGGATCTCACATGCAGGGATCTCACATTGTGAAAGCAATGGCCTTTTGCGACTGTTTCTCCTGAGCACCTGGTCTGTTAAGGCATTTCTCAGATCAAGGAGGATCAAGATTGGTAGCCATAGATCAACTTCTCCTCCATAAATCTGTCCAAGCCCTTTTTAAAGCTATCCAGGTTAGTTGCCATCACCTGTGGCAGCATATTCCAAACACCATCACCTGTGGCAGCATATTCCAAACACCAATCACATGTTGCATGAAGAAGAGTTTCCTTTTATTAGTCCTAATTCTTCCCCCCAGCATTTTCAATATATGCCCCCTGGTTCTAGTATTGTGAGAAAGAGAGAAAAATTTCTCTCTGTCAACATTTTCTACCCCATGCATAATTTTATAGACTTCAATCATATCCCCCCTCAGACGTCTCCTCTCCAAACTAAAGAGTTCTTAACACTGCAGCCTCTCTTCATAAGGAAGGTGCTCCAATTCCTCAATCATCCTCGTTGCCCTTCTCTGCACTTTTTCTATCTCTTCAATATCCTTTTTGAGATGTGGCGACCAGAACTGAACACAGTACTCCAAGTGCAGTCGCACCACTGCTTTATATAAGGGCATGACAATCTTTGCAGTTTTATTATCAATTCCTTTCCTAATTATCCCCAGCATAGAGTTTGCCTTTTTCTTGAATACGTTCTTGTATACCTTTAAAACCTGCTGAGAACAGCTTGAGAAAATGTACACTAAAGCATTGTCTCTACTCAACAAAGGCTGAAGAAAGTATGTGTCAAAGAATACCAAAATCTCAAATGATGTTCAATTATTTATCATTCAGTGCTCTTACAGGAGTAGAGTATAGTTCACCATGTTAATGCTGTGTAGACCGTGCCTGTCTCTTATTGACTGACTCTAGAACAAAGAAGAAATGAGTTAATGGATATTGCAGGAGAGAAATGGAGAGATTACTTTTGGCCAGAGAATGATGAACAGCTACATTCCAGAGTGGAGAGATGTCAGCTGAATGCCAACCCAAAGTCTTATTCTAATCATGTGGTGAGCTTCAGAATGCCAGAGTGGCCTTTGCAGTAACTGAAACAGGTTGGATCTCTACATTATGAATGCTATTAAAAAAAAAGGCTTGCCCTCCCAAGTGTCAGGAGGGGGATTATTTCTCAACAAGTCAGCTTAACTGTCTGAATAGAGTTTCCAACATTTAAATAAGTCCCTCTAGCTATCCCTTTAGCTTCCGATTGATTTGCAGGCAATTATCCAGTGATGCTTAGCTTTGTGCCATAGAAAATCTTCAACTACATAACCATTTCCAATCACAAAACTTATATTAAAAACAGAGGGGGGGGGGGGGTTTCTTGTCCAGTGGGTAAGAGCTAGGGTTGTGCAGGGAGAAAAACCCTGTTTTTGTTTCCAGATTTGAGTATATTGGACCAAAAAAGTATGGGTTTGGGGGAGGAAGGAGTTGGGAATCCATTTTTCCTCAGGTCCATTATTTCCTATGGGGAAAGTTTCTGGGTGGCTGGGGACGGGTTGTTGTTTTTTTGAGAGGAGAGAGAGGCACAAACATTTCAGCAGGCTGGTGCCTTTTCTTTAAACAATCCCCAAATTTCAAGTAGATTGGACCAAGGGGTCCAATTCTTTGGGGCCCTTGAGAACAGATTACTTCCACTTATCATCCATCATTTCCAGGGGGGCGGGCTTCCAAGCTGCTTCCAGGCAAAAGCCACACCTGTAAGCAGCATCACTGGTCTAACCATGCTTCCCATGGAGGAACCAACACAAAAATCCTAACAATCATTGCAGAACCCAGTAATCCCAGTAGACCCACAAGCTAATGAGCTCAACCAAGCAGAACCAAAATCGCTGGAGAATCTCTGCAGTGGAAACTCAAGGTGGGGGGCACTTTCTCAAACCCAGAAGAACCAGTGACAATGTATGCATGCCCAGCAGAACCCCAGTGCCACTGTGGCTGTGTGAGCCCAACAGAACCAGCATCAGATTAGAGAATCTTCAGTTGAGACTGAAGGGAAGGATTTGCAAGCCCAGAAGAATGAATGACAATATACAGAATACTCAACAGAACCCTGTGCCAGCCTGGTGGCACAAGCTCAACAAGAGCAATGTAAAATCAGAGAATCACTGACTGCAGAATACATCGGGGGTGGGGGGAGCCCAGCAGAACCAGTGACCCTGTACAGAATGCCAAGCAGAACTTCAGTGCCAGTCTGGCAGTCCAAGCTCATCAGGACTAATGTGCGTCCAGAAGGGAACAAATCCCAGGCACAGAGTGAGCAACAGTGTAAATACAATCGGGGGAACACAAAGCAATATTTTCAAGGGGGGGGGGGGACCTCCTGATTTCATCTTCACTTAACCAAATGCACACCAAATGCAGGAACAGTTCATTTCTAGACCAGTGGAAGGAAACATCTTCTTCTATGAGTTGAATATGAAGAACTGTGGGCAGAAGAAAAATAGCCACAAGTGTTGCTCTGCAACCACTCGCACAAATACAGGATGGGTGAGATCAAACAGAACAGTAAAAAGCAGATTCTCTAGCACAGGAGTTTCTGGGTTTGTTGAGCCTGTGGATACTTTTGGTTTTGACGACAATCAATGGGCACCAGCACTAAATGGTTTCTGTGTGAGGCTCAGTTGAACCCAAAATGGCTGTCATGGAATCAGTTTCAGAATGGGGGGAGAGTCCAAGCTGAGTGCACTTGTGAGATGGATGTATTTGTTTCAGAAGCAACTGCTGACTCTCTAAACACCTTGTTTCAATTAGGTGGAGAAAATCTGTGAGCAAAAAAGTGGACTATAAATTTAAAAAGACATATAACATTAGTTTTTTTATTTGTGGGAACAAGGAGCTGGGTACCAGGAAACATATCAGTGGATGCCATGGCATACAAAGGAGCGTTCTGGTGATGACTGCCTTAACAGTGCTTCTGTTTGCCCCAAAACAGGCTTGATTTAAATGTGATACCGGTACAGCAAGTGGTCAGGTCTACTTTCTCATGGATCTTGCACTCATGCAGTGTCCTGCTTAAACAGGGCTGCCACCTGAGTACACAGCCACAAATAGCTGCACTGCAGCCCTGTTTAAATGAGAAGTTGTGGGGAGGGGTGCAGTGTTCATAGGGAAAGTGCTTTTGTCTTGCTATTGCCATGCCTAAATCAGGTCTTAGTTTTACTTTTCTTGTGTGTTTTATCAAATAACTCTTGTGTGTGGAAGACTTTAAATGCAGAAGAGCACTTCTGACCCTGGCCCGTGGTAACTAAAATTATATTATAGAACATCTTCAGATGTAACCCCATTAACTATAGTAGGCTAAGTGAAACGGTTTTCTGAGTACTGGGTCAGAATTCACAGTTCTCTTATCTCACCACCAAAAAGTGTCATTTTTAAATAGCTTGATTTATGTTCTATGTGATGGCACAGATGCAGACATATCTTTACATTCTAGGTTTGTATATGAACTCCCATATACAGAACAGTGCTATATCCAGAGGACATCAGCTATTGTACATGCTTATGCTCATATTTCAAGTTTATCTTTATTAATTAAATCTTTTGCGTGGGGCAGGGGGACTGAGATGTTCTGCTGTGCTGCAAGCTTCTGTGTCCATTGCAAGAATTCAGCGTGGTAACTAACTAAACTAATTTTTCTCCAGGTCTTCTTGTGGGCACTCTTGATGTTGTGCTAGACTCCAGTGCAAGGGTGGCACCATATCGAATCCTCTATCAAGCCCCTGACTCTATGATTTATTGGACTGTTGCCTGTGGTGAGTATATAAACTTTGAGCAGTTTACTAGAGGATAGAGCAGGGGTGTCAAACATGCATCCTGGGGGCAGGATCTGGTCCCTTGAGGGGGCTTATCAGACCCATGAGCTAGCTGAGGAAACCACTCATTGCTCCCGCCAAATTGGGGGGGGGGATTGCCTTAGCTGGTTCGAGGGCCTGATAAGCTCTCTCAAGGCAGTCACGCCACCCCACTGTGGACTTGCCAGTACAGGCACCCCCCCAGTGCCATTCTGGGGCCAACTGAAGTAGTTACCCCCTCAGGCCCGCCCCAACTAAGTCATATCCATCCTTCATGCCAAATGAGTTTGACACTCCTGAGATGGACTGTTCTTTGTAGCTTGTAGTTCATAGGAGTGTTGCATTGTATGTTTTATTTTTTACATTACTAGTACAGAATAGTTAGTTTATAAGACATATGCCAAATAAGCAGTGGCGTAGCACCCACAGGGTGGGGGAGCCCACAACGCCCCAGGCAGAGCAGCAGTGGAGCCGTGGCTGTACAGTAATTTCAAGCGAAGACCGGTATGAGGATCATATGTGCCTTTGTTGCCACTGTTTAAATTATGAAAGCTTTCATTAATTATTTGTATTCAGAATAAAGAGGAGAAATGTAAGGACTCCCTGGAATGGTTAAAAATGATCTCATTCCTCATCAGCAGAACTGTGTCAGTGAAACTTAAACTTTCAATTCCCTGGAAATAATTTCTGTGCACAGTTAGCTCTATAATTGTAAGGAATTCCAACGAGGCAGAAATAAAAGGCTTTTGGTTGAAAGACCATTTATTCAGACAACTTAGAAAGCTCACACACACGACATGACAGGAATGGGCCTTCCCGCCCAGACCACAGGTTATAACCCCCTTGTTCCATCCCCCTCCCGGAGTCTCCAGTCCCATTCTCATGGGAACGGAATTCTCATCTCGCTCTAAGAGATAAGCCCTCTGACAGTGTGGTTACTGTAGATTCTGGCCCGTCGCCCGTGCCAGGAAACGCAGTCAAGGCCAAACGGCTGGGAAGAGATTCAGCCCCACTGAGATCTTTACAATAATTTAGTGAATAGGAAATAATAAATTTGCTCATTGTATATACCTATTATGTCCTGATGCTAGGCAGCCCAATCCAAAGGGGCAGGTGTCAAACATTGAGGAGGGGTGCACTGAGGGGGGTGCACTGGGGACAACAGTGTGGTGCTGCCTCCAAAGACGCAGTCTCATAGAGGTATATGAGTTGCTTTACACTTTTTGATGGCATAAGGCTGGGTCACTGAGGGGGGTGTTCCCACTCCAAAACTCCTCTAGGAGCTGACTGAAGTTGTCAGCGCCCCTGGGAATGGCCCCCTTCCACGCCAACATGGCCTCCTGCAGTGCAGAAGTGATGGCATAGGAGGAAACCTGCAGGTTCCAGCACTGCAGGATTGTGTGACTCCTCTACTCTGGCCTAGGTGCCCCCTACGCCAGCATCCATGTCTCATTGCATGGCACTGACGTAGGAATCATGCTGTGCCTACTGCAGCATCAAACCCTGCCCACCCATGGAGTGTAATCAAGCTGAAATTAAGCATTTTTAAAATCACAGTTATAAGAGGAGGAAGTTAAGCACATGGCTAACTAACCCATAGAATACATATATTAAGATCACCTCTCTTAATGCAGTTTAAATGAATTTTGGCTGGATTATCCTTTATGTTTACAGATTTTGATATAGTAGAAGATGATTCCAATTCAGCTTCCTTTTCTAATTATGGATTATACTTGTACTTTTATAATTTTCTAAATTGGCTCTTGAGCAATTAATTGTATGTATTTGATTTTTTTAATGTATATTGAAGTATTTTATTAGCTAGTCCTTCCTGTGTGAAGATATAAGCATAAGCATAAGCATTTTATTGTCATTGTGCACGCACAACGAAATTTACAGCAGCATTCCTCGATGCACACAATTTCAGACTCATACATCATCCTCACTTTCCCTTCCTCCACCCATCCCTACACAGCCCCAAACACATCAATACGAAGCCGCAGAGTTTAGCATAGCCACAGTGTGTAAACATAAATATAGAGACAGGTAGAATGAAACTCTGTTTTCTAGTATTATTTGAGTCCTCCATAGGTCTCTGTTAGTTTGGTAAGAGCAGGGGTCCCCAAACTTTTTAAACAGGGGGCCAGTTCACTGGCCCTCAGACTGTTGGAGGGCCGGACTAAAAAAAACTATGAACAAATTCCTATGCACAAATGATTGTAAAATGTTTGATTTCACCTTTCAGCCTTTCTGTCATGGTCTATTTTTAGAACAGTGACCAAAGAAGTACAGGGTGGGCTCCAAATATTGTTGGGGAGGCTGTGGAATACCTTCCCCTGTAAAAAAAAAAAAAAGCAGAACTTTCCCAATGAAGCATTCCATCTAACCCAGGATCAGGTATCTTCCTGGGTTCTTTCCTCCCTAGCAGCCAGTGAGCGATTTGCCAGCCTGGCTGATGCCAATGGGAGTGAGGCGGAACAGAAAGCCTGAGAGCAACACATGGAGTAGCTGAGAGGGAAGGGCGGAGCAGGCGTTGCCACATGTAAGGTTTCCAACTCTGGGTCAGAAAATTCATGGAGATTTGGGGGTGCCATCATGTAACTGCAATCAACAGCCGTTGGGGCCGGTTCCTCCTCTCCCTCGAGCCCCCACTGCACATGAATGGAGCCATTGCCGCCATGCCTGGCGGGCCGGATAAATGCCTTCAGGGGGCCACATTTGGCCCCCGGGCCGTAGTTTGGGGACCCCTGGGTAAGAGCAAGGAGTTTTGCATGCAATAAACAAAGCAGGGTTGACATAAATTGTCAAATATGGATAACAACATGGGATGTCTTTATCGGAAGCCATTCTCTTTTCACCTCCTCCCCAGAGCACAATGTGATGACAGGATCAGCTGATGGCTTCTCTCCTGTTATGGTAGAAATCATATGTAGGACAAATTTTGGTGTATTTATTCTGACCCCCAAAAGCCCAGTACGTTTTCTCCAAATCAGAAGACTCGAGTTTCATAAGACTGTGTACTTAATGTGCCTTCCCCCATACTCTGTGCTATCAAAATAGTACAATTCAGAAAGTCGTGGATTTCAGCATTTGAATTGGAATTGAGGATTTCATTTTGTTCAGTACAGATCTGGGGGAAGACTCCTCAATTACCAGATTGATTCATTGGTTCCAGCCTATTTCAAGATTACAGATTAAACAACTCGTATACCCTGTTCAGGATAAAGACGAGAGCTTGATTGTAAATCAAGCCACTGTTTCTTCCTGGAACTTCTTCTTAGCTGAATGCTCAGCTGTGGACCTAGTGACTACCTTGTTCAGTTTCTGCCCCCCCCCCCTTCATAAAAGGCATTAAATATCTTCCACTGACCTTATATACCGGTATGTCAAAACATCTTTTGCATAAAGTAGCAATTTAACTTTTTGGCAAGTGTTTGAATTCTTTTGGGGTTTATTTAATAGTGCCAAATGATGTCTTTAAAGGAAAGCTGCTCATATAATGATTCTTTAATGGTCATTTGAATTTGGCACTATTTTCTCCAATGGAAGCACCCTGCTGTTCACAACATAGGACTGCACTCTCATCTTTCTCCTGAACTGGTTATAGCACAGGCTATATCCAGGAAATCCATCTGCAAACAAAAGTTGTCCTAGAATGTAAATTGGTGATCCAATCAGCTCATGGGTCAGGTGAGCTTCTTTTGGATAAGCTACTTTAATATTTTGGGGTTTTTTTCTTCTCTGCTTTCTTTGTGATCGGCTTTCATGCACATGCTGGTACTGGAATCAGATTTCCAAGGAGAAAATTGATTAAATGCTTTTGTGCTTTAAGACGAACAAGTCACAGATGTTGAAGTAGCAGTTTATTTTGTTTTTGTCATAGGTTGTTCAAGGAAAGAAATAACTGAGCACTGGGAATGGCTGGAACAGAACTTACTGCAAACTCTTTCAATCTTTGAAAACGAAAATGACATAAACACATTTGTCAGAGGAAAAATACAGGTAGCACATGCCTTGTTCCTACAGTTGATTATCAATTTTTTTTCCTTATACCTGACCTGCCACTTTATTTAACTTGCTTTTAGCAAGACACTGTTCGGCAAAGAAGTATGGGTTAGCCTAGCCTGAGGGAAAATATCTCATTGTCAAAGAAATGTATCAATGTAATCAAATAAGATAAGTTGAGATCCAAAAAGCTCTTTCAGAAACAAACATGGGCAGAGCCAGCTTCAGGGATTGGTATGGTTGGGCATCTGCCAAGACTCACAACCTGGCCTAACTGGAGACATTGGGCTGCCTTGCATTTACCTATGAGAGAAGAGTCTAGAGGCAGTTGAAGAATCAGAGCACAGGGCACTCAGCTTTACGTCATGGAATCACAGAGTTGGATGGGGCCATCTAGTCCAACCCCCTGTTCAGTGCAGGATCAGTCTAAAACATTCCTGACAAATATTTGTCCAGCTGCTGCTTGGAGACTGCCATGGAGGGAGAGGTCACCACCTCCCTAGGCAGCTGATCTGATGAACTACTTGCACTGTAAAAAAAATCCTGATGTCCAGCTGGTATCTTTCCACCCATCATTTGTATCCATTATTGTGAGAACTATCCTCTCTTGCCAACAGGAATGTTTTCCTCCAAATACTCCTATCAGACTTCTCAGCTTAGAGGCATGTGTCATAATGTAGTAATCCTTCTTCTTGTAAAGCTGCTGATACCAGTGGGACTAAAAAGCAGGGCCACAGTTGAAGAAGAGAGAGGAGCAGTAATTAGGAGAGAAGTTGGCTGCAATGGGAAGGGTAGAATAGAGCTTCAGTGGGGAGGTAGAAGTGGCCACGATCAGGGTCGAATGAGAACAAAGCTGAAATGGAAGAGCTTATGGTCACCTTATATTTTAAGGACCAATAAAATTTGCAGTTAGACCCAACCAAATGCATGTAGTAGACAAATGGGTTTTCTGATTGATTAAATCTGGTACTGGCAGAAACCTGTGCAATTTTGCAAGATGCTTTTGAAGTTCCATCAGATTCAAAAGTAGGCTTACTGTGCAGCATGGGGATGCTATTGTCCTAGTGAAATTAAATCGAAAGCTTCCTTGTGAGCGTAGAATTAGTTGTGTGGTTCTTTGGATATTGTCCATATGAATTTTCCAGTTCAAAGACTTTTGTGAATTAGATATATAGTTCTGAGAATTAAATGTATCAATTTAGGCTTTATCCTTTTGTATTCATCTCTACACTACATTGATAGTTGTTTTTCAAATCTGCTGGTAGTCATATTGCAATGCTAGTTAGTTCCAAAAATTTGTCTATGTTGTTGATGTTGCAACACAAAGTTTGGAGTTACACTGTGTGTGTTGTGATCGACTATATTGTGTGATCTTTTGCTTCAGGGCATCATAGCAGAATATAACAAAATCAATGGAATCAAAGAGGATGATGATACTGAAAAATTTAAAGAGGCAATAGTGAAGTTCCACAAGCTGTTTGGAATGCCAGAGGAAGAGAAACTGGTGAATTACTATTCTTGCAGTTATTGGAAAGGGAAGGTCCCCCGCCAAGGCTGGATGTATCTTAGCATTAACCACCTCTGTTTTTATTCCTTTCTCATGGGCCGGGAAGGTATGTATGAGTAGCTTCTGTGTTTATTGATGTGCTACAAATATTTCACACAAGACAGTTCTTAAAAGCATCAATGGCAGCCTTTCGAAGTATATAGATTCAGTCCTCTGAGTTTGCTGTAGTGTGTTAGGGCTGCTAATAAAACATCGAACCATGCTTAGTGCATTTTAAATGCCTGTGTATTTTAGTGGCTGATATTACCTTGGTGTCGTTCTGAGACATGTTGCTTCAATTTGGGGGCTGTAGTAGTGCTGTGCAGTGGGTCAGTAGAATATGCCACTGAAAACATTGTCACAGTGAACAAAACTTTGTGGAGGGCAAGTAGAGTGAAAACTGACCTGTGTTTTGCTTCTCCAGTGTAATCATTTGATAACATGGAAGTCATATATTGAAAGTAGCAGAAACATGATGCACCTTATGAACCAGTGTGCTAGTTCTTATTTCACTGATAATTTTGTATGTAAACAACTGCGGTTTTTGCTCCAAAGAGACTGAGGGTGGTTCAGATAAAGCATTTATCATTTGCATGATCATTTCTTAGGAAGCGCTCAGCCATACATAATTGTTGTTTTTGCCAAGCAATCAGCTCATCCTGTCACCAGGATAATTACAAACATTCCAAATGCCTGAATCAATGTTGAGCTTTACCTACTGCATATTAAGCAATCACAATACCGTTGTATTACTTTAAGATTCAGACTCAATTTTCTGTTACTGCATTCTGAACTGTGACTAGGGTAAGGTTTGTTTTCGGAGTTTCACTTGAATAATGTAATTTTGCCAACCCTCCCCTCTTTCTACAGCCCTCAGAATGCTACTCCAGGGTTCAAGGAACTTCCAGGAGCAGTACCTGGAAGGTGGGGGTTCCAGAGGAAAGGGACAGTAGGGAAGAATTCACTTTCTGCTGGTGGAAAGTTACTATTGGTTACAACTTGTGGATTCAAGAACTTAAGCATGTCTTAATTTTTTTAGATGCACCCTGGCAGGTCATTCCATCTAATTCTCTTTGTTATTAAACCTTTGTTGGGGGGAAAACTTATTTTTTGAACAAAAATTCTGTGGCCAGTTGCCAGTCAGTATCTGAGGAGGGTGATCAGGAGAGTGGTAGTAGAGCAACTTCAGGATTTTCTGAATGACACATCTGCACATAATCCTTTTCAGTCTTGCTTTAGGCCTGGCTATGGCGCTGGTTGTCCTGGTGGATGGTTTCCATTTATGTATGGACAAGAGTTGTGTCTTCCTTCTGTTGTTAGATTTTTGGCAGCTTTCATTATAACCACTCAACATTGTTGAAGTATTCAGAGTAGGAGGTAGGATGAAGAGAAAGTAGAGTGAAGTGGTTTCAGTCTCAATGGTCTTTCAGAGTGATAGTTTATTTTTATCTCTGTTATACTCCACTTTTCTCCCCAATTGTGACAAGTGAAGTAGGTAAGTGTGACTGGTCCAAGATTACTCCACATGTTTCTGAATCAGTGGGGGTTTCAACCTGTGTCTCCCAGATCCTAACATGGCACTTTGTCCACTTCACCATAGTAGCTAGTGAGTCAAGATCTTTCCTGTGGAATGCTGCAGGGTTCTGCATTGTCCCTAACACTTTTTAATATTTATTTTAATCTTTAGATTTTGGACCGTAGATTTGGCTTAGGTATCAGTATGCTGAGGATAGCCAATTCAATCTTTGTCTGAATCACCAAAGGCTGTCAGTTGTAGTCAAATAGCTGAGGGAAAAGCAAGTTAACTCCTTCCTGTTCATTTACTGGCTGGAGTTACTGATGCTAAGACAAAATTGCCTAAGGATGAAATGTGTGTTAATAACCGTTGCTTGATCTTGCTTCTGTGAATTCTTCTTAATGCCATCTAAATTGGTGACAGGCATTGCATTCTATAGCAGTGATTGTATAAATTGCCATTGTGTTTTATGGAGAAGTAAACCCTACAGTGTCGGTCGGATCAAAGCTGAGACACTGTATTAAAGCACTAAAATAGGGTTTAATTGTATAGGCCTGTCTATGATTTTGTTTTTTGAAATATGATATTTTTCTGCTAAAACCTTGCTTCTTTTGTCAGCCAAGCTGGTCATCCGGTGGGTTGACATCATCCAACTGGAGAAAAATGCGACTCTGCTTTTACCCGATGTGATCAAAGTTAGCACAAGGTCCAGCCAGCATTTCTTTTCTGTTTTCCTCAACATCAATGAAACATTCAAGCTAATGGAACAACTTGCCAATATAGCCATGAGGCAGCTCTTGGATAATGAAGGATTTGAGCAAGACAGGTCGCTACCCAGACTTAAAAAGAAATCCCCTAAAAAAGTATCTGCCCTAAAACGGTAGGTATATTGCTATGCTTTCTTCATTCAAAGACCAGTGGAATCCTCACCTGAAACTGAATAGTTGTATCTGTCTATTACATTTTCAACAGCACTTCCTCCACAAAGTTCACGATGGGCGTCCTACCCCCACAACAGCCTGGGATTTAGGTTGGGCTATGTGGGTAGGGGGAGACACTGACTTCCCAAGGACATCCAGTAAGCGCCATAGCTGAGAGTGTGGATTTGCTGCCAGTTACCTTTGTAACTGCTTTTTCTTAAATTCATTATCATTGCTTTGCTTTCTTCCTTTCCTTTAGTTTTAGAACAGCAACTTGCTCTTTTTGTTGGCCTTAGATCCAATAATTATGCCATGCTTTTAAAAGGGCTGGTTCACATGTAATCCAGAGATGTTGACTGTATATGCAGCAGGGTGCGGGAGAGAGAGCCTTGGGCCTGTGTTGTTTCTTTTATTGCGTGTATTACCTGGATTACAGTTTGTTGCTTATATCCTTGAACTTTAAAATACTGCAGTGAAATGTTGTAAATTTTCTTATTGCTAAAGGATAATTTGTGGAATGTTGCATTTAAGTTTCCTACATAGTGAACCGCTTGGCAAATTTCAAACATTGCAATGTAAAGGTATGCATAAAATATATTTAAGAAAATTCTGTGGTATGTGGTCCAACAGAAAATTCTGCTGTAGATGTATATCAGTAGCTTACATGACACAGTGGTTTGCGTTAGACTTAGATCTGGGTTCGTAGTCAATTCATCAGCAATGAACTGGATGATCTTGGGGATGCTGTTAACCTACAGTTGGATATCCCGTCAGTGAAACCATAATAACAAATCACTGTGAAGATGCCGATATAAAGGGTTGGAGCTTACACAGGTTTCCCCTTATTTCCCTTCCTTAAGCAGTCCAATCCAACCTGGGGAATTTGATTCCTTGGATTTTGGAACTCAGACAAACAAATGAGATGTGTGTTGACAGAAGAAAGAAGAGATGGATATTTTGTCCTCTCCCCAGTAAATCCTTGGTACCCACATGATTATCGATCCACATAGATACTGTGACCCCAGGAATCAACTTTCCTAAGGTTGAATGGGATTGCTGGGGTGAAGGATATATAGGGAAGATTCCTAATCTTGCACTCATGAATTGAGGAATCTAACTCAATACTGTGGAATACTTACAGCCCAACCCAGCGGTGGGATGCAGCCCTGCTGCGGTGCCACCTTGCCACCTCCAAGAGGCCTTCTTGGCAGCGTGGGGAGGCAAAAAACCCCTCCCCATCACTGAAAAGTTTTCCATGGGGCTATATCAGTGGTTCTCAACCTTCCTAATGCCTCGACTCTTTAATACAGTTCCTCATGTTGTGGTGACCCCCAACCCTAAATTTATCCATTTTACAGATGGAGAACACTGATGCAGAGAGTCTTAGGTGACCCCATGAAAGGGTCATTTGACCCCCGAAAGGGTCGCAACCCACAGGTTGAGAACCGTTGGGCTATATGAACTTACACCACCCAGAAGGATGGCTAAGTCCAAGCCTCAGGCACCAGTGTTTCAGCAGGCAAAGGCCAGGTGGAAGCTGACTAATGTTGGCTCCATTTCTGGCCACTCCTCTGGAGTACACCTGCTACACCAGTGAGGCGCAGGAGTGCTGATTGCCATGGATTGTCTTTCTGCTGGAGTAAATGACCTGGGGAGGGCAAATCTGCCAGCGTGACCCCAAACCACCTCCATAGATGGATTCCTCCCCCCGCCTTTGGATTGGTTCATTAGTTACAAACAATTCATATAAAGAGTGCTACCAAAATATTAATCTTAGTTAACTGTTATTTAAAAGAACAGTTTTGCAACATATGCATGTAATTTGTAGGAAAATGCATGCCATTCTTTTAATATGTACAATAATGCACTTAAATGCTTGTTTTAGGGATCTTGATGCTAGAGCCAAAAGTGAAAGGTACCGTGCTTTGTTCCGATTGCCTAAAGATGAAAAACTTGATGGACACACAGATTGCACTTTGTGGACTCCATTTAACAAAATGCACATTTTGGGCCAGATGTTTGTGTCTACAAATTACATATGTTTTACTAGCAAGGAAGAACATTTGTGCAGTCTTATTATCCCACTGCGAGAGGTGGGTATAAAGGCTAACTGTTTTTATTCTTCGGCATATGTAAAATTATTTATCATTATCTTAGCTTCCCAATACCATCTTAGCATAGTATTCATTTTTCCTCCTTAAGCATTGCATGCTTTACTGAAAATTGATGTTATCTTGCAATTGTGAAGATCTGTACAATTCTGGATCTTGGTTGTTATACAGTTTTCAAATGTTCTTAAGTACTTTGTACATGATATAAAAGGTAAAAGGGATGAAGGGAGGAAAATAAGATTTGTATATCAGCTCTTACACATCACTGCATAATTATTAGGTGGAATGGTTACTAAAAGAGACTATTCTGAGAGGAAATTCCATTCAAAGCTCAAGTGTTTCAGTATTGTTTGCTTATCAGTTCTAAATTCCACTGTATCCCTGAGGGATCAAAACATGACCAAAGTGGATTGTATGTACAGAAGCTTTACTAAGGCCCCTTCCGCACATGCAGTTTAATGCACTTTCAATCAACTTTCACAATTGTTTGAAAGTGGATTTTGCTATTCCGCACAGTAAAATCAGGCTGTAAAGTGCATTGAAAGTGGATTGAAAGTGCATTGTTCTGAATGTGAGGAAGGGACTTCAGTGTTGTTG
Organism: Sphaerodactylus townsendi; assembly: GCF_021028975.2. Taxonomy (NCBI): domain Eukaryota; kingdom Metazoa; phylum Chordata; class Lepidosauria; order Squamata; family Sphaerodactylidae; genus Sphaerodactylus; species Sphaerodactylus townsendi. The sequence goes on from NC_059434.1 coordinate 50,547,652, forward strand.
CTGCAGATGAAACTGTCCCTGTTCTATTTCATATCCCTTCTTGATCCTATTGGCCACCATGCTCTGAGTTGCCACATACCAGAAGATAGTTTGCACAGGTAAAACAGATGCAGATTACCTTCTTGAATTGAGACAGACAAATACAACAAGCTGTAGCTCTCATCTTGGCCTGTGACATTCCATCAGGATGTTAGAGGACCAAGGAAGATTACAGTCCTTGTCCTGTATAACGTATTGTTAATGTGGTATTCTTGCATATCTGAAAAAGTAGTAGAAAAGAAATTCAAAAGAAGCTGTTGGGGATGGGGGCGGGAGAGGAAATATAATTTAAGTAACTGAGACACAGCTAGTGATCTTTGAATACTACTTAACAGGATATGTTAAATGAAAAACAAATTGCCTCTTTCAACTAATGAAACATTAAAACCCTGAACTAATGCTTTACCATAGATCATTAAATTAAAAAACCCTCTAAAAACTGAAACTAAATTCTCTGTAAATTGAAACTCTATTACCCTGAAGTGCCTAATGCAATTTTTATTACTTCTGATAAACTATCTGAAAGCAGTGGTTTAAAGCTCTTAGAGATTTTCTTCATGTTTATGACAGAGATCTTTCGATGTATTTCATTTCAGTGCATCATAACTATCTAGATGGACATAAACAATATACATTCTTCACACAAAGGTGGACATAAACAGCATACATTCTTCACACAAACGTATACATTCTTTATAAAATTAATTGCAGAAGAGCCAATGTTGAGAGTTAGGAAATTGTGTGGGGAAGTAGGGTGCAATAATATGGACTAATCTTGAGTTCTTACTACTTTTAGACTTCAGCTACCACCTTGTATGTTGATATTGCTTGGATATTTTTAATCTAAAATGTTTATTTGGATATAGAGATGTCTTAAACTATATTGTTGTAAGAGCTAAGTTTGCTGTATGCGAAAATCATACTTCTTATACAATAAATTATTTATCTTTTGCTGAACAATTAACTTGTATGGGTCTGGGGGCTCTGATGATGTCATAGCATTCCCAAATGTGACTGATAAAGCCAGCTAGAGTAGAAAGATGCTGATTTGTTAGTCACTGGTTACAATGGCTGACCGTATGAGGCTGTGATCTGTTGCCTCCAGCAATGTGCAGAAATGGATACTCCAGTTGTTAAATCTGTGACATTAACAGAGAAATGCATTGAATTGAACAGGCTTAGGATTGCACTGTGAATGTACCAAATGAAATCAGTAGTAAATGCACTATAGGTTGGATTCCACTGGCTTTTCGGCTAGTAAAAAATAAGGATTTTGATTTTCAGAAAAGCTAAGATGGGGATCATGGGAATTGCATGTACCAAACCAACTTGGGCCAGGATTTTATAGCAAAGGGAAATTGGGAGGGATTGTTAGCTGGATGCAGTCTAACTTCATAGGCTTCGGAATAAAAATTCTGCTGTTGCCAATGTGATATACTGAAAAGCATGATCCATTGTATATATGTGCTCATTTATTTGCTTGCTTTTTTGTCTTTGTCCCCCACTTAGGTGACCATTGTAGAAAAGGCAGACAGCTCAAGTGTATTGCCCAGCCCATTATCTATCAGCACAAAAAACAGAATGACTTTTCTCTTTGCCAATTTAAAAGACAGAGACTTCCTTGTACAGAGAATTTCAGACTTTCTTCAGCAAACGACTTCTAAAATATACTCTGAAAAAGAAATTTCTGGAAGTTATAACAGTTCAGATGATGAGGTGGGTAGAAAATTGTCCTTTCTGTTCATAAAGTTAGTTACAATTTAGCATAAGTGTTTAATTATGAGTTCCTGAGCTAAAGTGAAAAAAATTGATATAAAGACTTATTTTTGTTCTTAATGAAGTGGTTATTCAGACAATTTGGTGGGAACATATTACTGTTCATTCATAGGGTTGCTAATGAGGGCTTTGGAGGGTAGATTGTGTTGCATGTTACTGAGGTTTCTTCACAAGTTTCACCTCCAAATCTTCAGGCATTTCCCAATCTGGAATTAGCAAAGCTGTCCAAAACCTGTATTACCTGAAAACAGTCATATTGTGGATTGCTTGTTGGAAAACGCTTGCACGTCAATGTGTGGGCATGGCTTCAGGGCCAGCAAAGAAGCTGGCTTAGCTTACTAATATTTTCTTTTGGAGATGAATAAGGGAGGGGACCCTCAGGTCTAAGCTGTCATGAAGGTAGCAACAAGACTCTTTAAACAAAGAGCTTGCTTTTCCAGCTTTTTCCATTCATAGTATGGAGATAGTGCATTGAAAAGAACCAATAGCTATTGCAACTTTTTGTATAACCCAAGCATTTAAAAAACCTGGCATGGTAGTGATCAGGAAAGTTTAGATAGGCAACTTACAACTCCTCCCCCCCCCCCCACACCCCATCTGAAAACCACAGTTTAAAAACCCAAGTTGCTTCTGTTAAAATACAGCTTCTTCTTTCAAGAATAAATGCAAGGGGAAAATTACATATTTGCCCATGTTGGAAGATATCATCTTGTCTGGAACGTTGCCTGATACTGATGTCAGCAAAATGCCAAGTATTGAAGATTGAATGTTTGCCAACTTGCAAATGAAATACAACTGCAGTAAAACCTACAGGAAGGCAGCATGATTGAGTGCACATAAAAAATTACAGTAATTAAATATAAAAGTCATCTTGTCTATATTGCAAATGGATTCTAATTAACTTGGAGAAATTATTAATCTGCGCAGAAATTGAAGATTATACAGCATGGTGTCTAGTTTGCCAAATCTTAATAGTGGGCACTTTTGTTGAATGAGCTAAAAATAATAATTGTACCGAGCCATCAAACTTAAAACAAAACTCAGATAACTTATTTAAATGTAATTTCAGAGGGTAGCCATGTTGGTCTGCAGTAGAGCTGCTAAATTCAAGTCCAGTAGCATCTTAGGAACCTGCAAGATTTTTAGGGTATGGCCTTTCAAGAGTCATATCTCTCTTCAGCATATATCTTATTGACTCTTGAAAACCCTAACCCTAACCCCATTTTTTAAAAAATTGCTGATCAGCCTCATATTGTCCCAGGTCCAGAACCCGATGCACAAGTACTTGGTGGTTCACCTGTTTCACCACCATAAGGCTGCTAACAAGGGGATAAAGTTGCAAGAAGTTCAATTGGTGTATTACATTTCTCTACTAGATGAGAACCTTTGATATAAACATTTCTGCTTCTTTTCTGTTTCAGAGTCTTCTATCAATTATATTTCTAGAAGTATATTTAAGTGACATTCTTGTTTAGTATACACCAGAAAGAAAAATGTTGTTAGCTGCTACATAGTGAAGCCAAACTCCCAGCCGAACTAACATAATTTTATTGTCTTTTTGTCTTTGGAATGCTCTTGGCTACATAATTCTTAATAATCTTATGAGTTAGAATTAAAATATGTATTAAGTTATTACCTGAAATACCTTGGCTTCCTTTCTCATAGTGAGAGGAGGTATTGTGGTATGATTTAAAACAAGTTTAGAAATTTATTTTATGAGAGCATTAAATATTCACTTAATGCCAGAATTTGTGTTCCATAAACCTTGTTTCTGTTGCCATAGCTTCAGTCTGCTGCAGTTAATCTGTCTTAATGATTTTTGTGAGGCTGTTGTGAGCAGTCACTGAGCAGACTCATAATTTGGTTTAGAGAGGTTTAAGGGGTTACAGGCATCTTGCTCACAGAGAAGTTTATGTGGTTTAATGCTGAATGACAGAATGTTTGTGAGTAGTGGATTTTCTGCCGCATTGCTACAGTCTCCCTGCCCCCTCCCCAGTCCACTAGCTTGAATTACTGTGGCTCAGCAGTAAAGCTGGCAGTGAAGAAAGATGGGTAGTATGACAGGAGAAGCAGCACGAACCCAACTTCTTCCTGCCACACAGTTATTAAAGCTTAATCAGAACAGCAATTAACAACCCAATGGGTGCTATTATTCTTGTACATTCTTCAAATAAAGTGATCCATGCCCTTTTTTCACTTATGCCAGAAAATTTAACAGTGGAGGGTTTTTTTTCTCCTCATCAGGTCTATTCAAGGGCGAGTAGTATCATTTCATCAAGCCCTCAGAGAAGTCTTAGTTCTGAAGCAGAGGGGGAACGGCAGTTCAACTTGAATGGTAACAGCATCCCAACTGTAACACAGGCACTGATGACTATGTATCGGCGGCGTTCACCTGAGGAATTCAACCCTAAATTAGTATGTTGCATTGTTTCTGTTCTCAAAAAGATAACGGAAGTGGTTGCTACATTTATTTAAAAATAATTGTATCTTATTTTTTAATTCCTTAATTGTGTCTTGTGCAATCTGTGTAGGAGAAGGTTTTTTAGACCTAGTTAAAGCTTTGTGTCCGTCACAATTTGAAATGATGGTGTGATAGAGCATGTTATAAAACTCCCTGTTGGGTAGTTTCTTTGGTTTCCCTTCTGATTTATTCAGGGATATGTTTTTAACATGATTCCCTCCTATGGTATCTATATGCAGGAACATAGAGACAGATCTTTGGTACTCATGCTGTGCCTTTGTAATTATTGTATGGCTGCAAGAGAAAGCCAGTCATGTGGCTGCACAAGTGAGAGAGGCCTATTCAAAATGTATTTTAAAATTAATTTTGTCAGGGGAGATCAGGAGATCCTAAATCTCATTTAATAAAGTTCTGTTTTACAGTTTTAGGTAAATGAACCTACTATTCCTTTGGAATATGCATATTAAAAACTAAAACAAGTTTAAAAATTATAAAACAACTATAAACCTAAGAGGCAATGTAGGAAGTTTAATTTACAGCTACGTTTCAATCTTCCTGTACTTTATCATGTAAATGTGATTTCAGTCATGCTACCAGTAAGGCTAAAAATTAAGAAACACAATGAAGTTTGAGATATTTTCTGTCATGATATTGGAATGTTATGACTAGTTTATCTTGTTCCAGATTTTTTTTCCTGAGCTTTGTTCAGTTTAAGCATCACTTTGTTCAATTTAAGCAAGTTCAGGTTCAGTTCAGACATCACATGAAGCCATTTGACCAACCAGAAAAAAATTGTGTCGACTTTGGAGTGGCTCAATAACTGAATTTACAAATCATAGTTATGGCCATTGCCTGACTTCCGAAGGTCACTGCATGTTGAAGATGTGAGTGGGTTTACAAATCTGAGTGCTGAGAGGGAGACAAACAAAAGAAGAGACGCTACTCTAAAATGGCTTGCCTGTTGTACATTTGAAAACTGAAACCATGCTTGGGGTGATGTCTGAGCCACTGTCTCAAATCTTACTTTTAAGGCAAAAGAGTTTTTGAAAGAACAAGCTTGGAAGATTCATTTTGCAGAATATGGTCAAGGTGTCTGTATGTATCGGACAGAGAAAACAAGAGATCTGGTGCTGAAAGGTATTCCTGAAAGCATGAGAGGGGAACTTTGGCTGCTTCTGTCAGGTGGGTTTCCTTGTTTCATACCAGGGGTAGGGAACCTGCGGCTCTCCAGATGTTCAGGAACTACAATTCCCATCAGCCCCTACCAGCAATACCATTGAGTTAAGGACTTCTAACTGGATGTGCTTCTGTGGAATTTGTTGCATCAGTGGTAATAAATTGGGAGATCCAAATGTTGGTGGAAATGTTGGCCAAATAGAAAGAAAAAAACAAAAAATATTGTTATATTTGTTGCAGGCTATTCAGACATTTAAGAATGTGCACATGTTTGGATTCTTCATAACACTTTTTAAAACAGTTTAGATGGATGAATTGTAGGATTTGAAAGTAAGACAGGTTTCCTGTAGCAAAGCAAACTTAAGTCTCATTTAACTAATCAAAGGACACTATTCCTTTTGGGTCAGTAGTTGCACCTCCCTGCTATTTCCTGAATCCTGCACCAACATGAACTGAGTTGGGATTGGGATTTGCAAGGGTTTATTGAACAGATGATTGATGCAAAGATTCCTTTGCATTTAATCAAACTAGGTTATTAGTAGATCTCAGCAGTTTTCTGTCTCTTCATGTAAGCCAGTGTGATTAACTTCAGCTCATATATGGGCTATTTTAGCCGCCCCCACATTTATTGCAGTAGCTTTTCTGAGAGAATGAGGAAATACTTTAGGACATTCAGAAGGAGCATCACACTAAAACTATTTACAGTCCTATTCAAAGGGCAGGGGATTGGCATGAGGAGGCAGCACAGGCCTAGACTATATGAATTGCCCTCCTCAGGGCACATACTTGCTGGGGCAAATCTCCCAACCAGCAGCCGCCGCCACCCACCAAGACACCCGGACGTGGTGCAGAGTACCATGTCAGCATTGTCACTTGCTCTGCTGGTGTAGTGGGGGCATTCTGGAGGCATGGCCACAGGTGGAATTTACTTAGGCGGTTTCCACTCTGGCTTTGCCTCTACATACATGGTGGCCGGGGACTTGGACTTGCATCACTATTTTGGATGGCATAAGTCCATTGAGTCCAATGGAGGGCTTTTTGGTAGTGAGGAGGTTTTGTTTTGCATTTTGCCTCCATGCTGCTGAAAAGCCCTCTGGAGGCAGCAGGATGGCACTGCAGTGGCACCGGCTTCTCCTCTGGATTGGGCTGTAAAAAGATCATGTAGAGATTTCTGAAGCTTTGAATGTCTTGTTTTTACTAGAATTTCTGGTTTCCAGATTAGTGCGGATGTACAAGATTCTAATTGTATTGTTTTCCTGTGTTTTACGTTCTTGTTGCCTGCCTGAAGTCCTACATTAGGGAGAAAAGTGATCTTATAAATACTTTAAATAAATAAAACCATCTTTTAAGATGTGCTAAACTCTAGAGAGTAACTTCACAGATGCATTTGACCAACTAGCCCTTGGCAGCATATTTCCATGGAAAATTTAACAGCCCAGATGAAATCTGCTGTCTTGGGTGCAAAAAGGAAGAGCCACCTGCACGGTAGCCATTAAGATTTGGACAGTGACATAACCGGTTGGTAGTTGGCATCTTCAGCCAGTCTCCCTTTCCCAGCATAGATATCAGCAACAAACTAACTCAGAGCAGCATTTCTTATACGTTAAAGCTGACCCTTGGCAGATGGACTTTCTAACACCAGTTTCAGACAATGGGATAGTCAAGCTAGGGCTCCAAAGCCAGTAAAATTTCCCAAACAAACGTTGCATAGAGTGCCCAAAACAGTCACAGAGTGTGCAAGGCTTCTTTGTTGGCATGAGTTCCATGTGGCATTTGGAAGATGCGAGGAGCTGCTATTCATGGAACACCGAACTTTTTTGCAGTGTGTGGACCTACCTGCATGTTTCTTTCATTCACAGTCTATATCTGTAATCTGTTTTGTCAATGTGTTCTTTTAACTTGGCAGGAGCTATTAATGAAATGGCCACCCATTCCGGATATTATGAAGACTTGGTGGAGAAATCCATGGGGAAATATAATCTTGCCACAGAAGAGATTGAGAGGGATTTACACCGCTCTCTGCCAGAGCACCCTGCATTCCAGAACGAGATGGGCATTGCTGCTCTGAGGAGAGTGCTCACAGCATATGCGTTTAGAAATCCAAACATAGGATACTGTCAGGTATTTGAGATTCACTGTCTCATTTTTTGGACTCAGTTTATTTCCTTAATCTCAGGAATCTCAGGAATAATTGTTGAATTATTTGTATTGGAGCAAATTTTCCAGAAACAGTTATATGTATTTACATGTGCTGCTGATGCATATTGGTTGGATAAAGTGCAGTCTTATGAGGATGAACAATGCCTCCTGTTTGGTGCTGTCCTAGTTGGGTTCAAGGCATGGGGGGGGGGGGGGAGAAGGAGAGAGGGACATTGAGCATCAGCACATTGTAGAACAGAGAGAGGAAGATTTCAGGAAAAAGGAAAAAAGATAACTTTTTATCCCACCTCCCAATTCTCTTTCTCTCCATCCTATAGCACTAAAGCAGTAAACTCATTGGCATTTTTCCTGTGATTAGGAAAGATACACAGATGTCAGATTGGAAAAGAAAGTGCAGCTTTTTGCTATGAAATACCTACCTGTATATTGTAATAGCAATTTTGTGACTTCTTGAATTTGGAACTAATGTGGACAAGCAAAGTTGCGGGAAGCTCTTTTTCTTGAGCACAGGACAGAGTCGCCTTAAGTATCAGTCCAATCAATTTGTCTCATTTCGACATTGTTTGTGAGCAGCCTTTTTTCCTAAAGATGAGGAGGAATTGGGATTTAATAGTCCTCTTAACACTTCTTTTCTCTAGGCCATGAATATTGTTACATCAGTGCTGCTTTTGTATGCAAAGGAAGAAGAAGCTTTTTGGCTGCTCGTGGCTTTGTGTGAGCGCATGCTGCCAGATTACTACAACACAAGAGTAGTTGGTATGTTTTGTTAAACTCTTACTAGGTGTTTCGGGTCTAGTTTTTTAAACCAACAGGACATAATGTGTGATTTGCAGTGGTTGGGTGGTTGAATACAATGATATTGAATGATATTTGAATGGTTGAAGCTCTACTTCCTATTTGGGGGAACTGTTTTACATTGTGTCTGAACACATCTTCTCTATATTTAATTTCAAGTCTGTTAAATTGGTTTGTTTTCTAAATGGTCCACTTTTTTCACTGACACTCAAGGCAGATTATGCAGTGTAAATCAGTGGAATTTATCTAAGATTACTGCAATCAGGAACCCCAGGCATAAAATATTAAACATCATATGATTAAACAATGCAGATGGCATTGTGTGTAAAATGCTGTTATTAGTCAGCTTGCAGCTGACTAATGGCAGCCCAGCAGGATTTTAAAGGCAAGAGACTAAACAAGGTGGTTTGTCATTGCTTTCCTCTGCATAATGAGCCTGATATTCCTTGGTGATCTCCCATCCAGGTATTATCCAGGACCGACCTTGCTTAGCTTCTGAGATCTGAGGAGATAAAGCTGGCTTGGGCCAGTATTACGTTAGTACAAAATTAAAGCAACATGTGTAGGGTAATGCATACAGTTATAAGATAAACATGCTATCTACAGTTAAACATGCTATCTACAGTTCTGCTTTCTTTATTTTGTTATGTTATGTTACTATAGCTTTATTATCTTTATAAAAATGCCCTCCTGTACAATTCTGTTTTGTATAGTTTGCAGAGGGACCATCTCAGACAGACAATTCCAACCATCTCTTTTTGACAGAAGGAGTGATTTTCACTAGTTTCCCTCTCTCCCTCCCTCCCTCTGTAGACTCTCCCTTTCATCCCAATACTGTTCGTGATGGCCTGTTAGTCTCTAGGAACAAAACTAAGAATAGGGCAGGCCAGTGGTCTGCTGCCTGAGAGTACGGTGGAAAGTCTCACGGTGTTCTGCTCCCAATCTCAAACAACATAAACCAGTAAACAAAACATCAAAAAACAGCCATCATTAAAGTTAAGATGTACAAACCAGCCCAAGACAAGTGGGTGGGGAGATAAAATGTAACAAAACAGAACAGAGTGCCCGAGACTGTAAGATGTTAGGAACGTACAACTCGTATACAAACAAAACAAAATGCAAAAGCCTCAATTTGAATTGTACCAAAAAGTGATTAAGTAGCCCATGTAGTCCTTGAGAGAGATAATCTCTCACCTGTTGGCACCAAAGCAAACTTGCCGTGAAATTTGAACCAGTTGACGGTACTAGAAGTTGTTCCCAATGACATAGTAAGTTTTGTATGTTAAATATTTATTATTTGTGTTTAAAATGCAGTATTTGTATTCAGCTTGTCCGCATATATAAGCCCAAGGTGATTTTCAATAGAATTACTAGCATTTACCTAGAAGACAGAAAAACCATATAAAGCAACTCAAAAAGCGACATCATAATGAGACAGAAGGATTATCAGAAAGGAACAAAAAATCAATCCATTAAAGACAAGTGGAAATAAGAACCTTGACTAGATGCTGAAAGTTATTTAGCAGTGGCACCAAGTACAGGGCCAGGAATGTGTGGATATGGGTGAGAGACCACTGAAAAGTCTTGGATTGACTCTAGCCAGCTTCTTTGTTGGTGAAAAAAGGACAGGTCTCCTTGGACCATCAAAAGTCTGTGTTGGAAATCATGGGGACCTTTATTGACAAAAGCCATGTGACTGTCTTAAGAAGGAGAATAGTGTGCAATTGAATTTAAAAGCTGACTAGATCTCAACTGTTATTTTTTCTGATAACCTCCTTCACCTCAGAAGGCAGGAGAACTCAAAAGGACTACCTAAAATGATGATAGCTTAATGAACAAAATAATTGTTTCTGACTGTCAAGAAACTTGCATTCGGTTTAGGTTATATGTTCATAAATGGACATCAGCTCATATTTCACTTTTGTCCAATACTGTGTCTTGCAGGTGCTCTGGTTGATCAAGGTGTGTTTGAAGAGCTGGCACGGGATTATGTTCCACAACTCTATGACTGTATGCAGGACTTGGGGGTCATCTCCACCATCTCTCTTTCCTGGTTCCTCACACTCTTTCTTAGTGTAATGCCCTTTGAAAGTGCTGTGGTGGTTGTGGACTGTTTCTTCTGTGAAGGCATAAAGGTGATATTCCAGTTAGCGCTGGCTGTGCTGGATGCTAATGTGGACAAGCTGCTGAATTGTAAAGATGATGGAGAAGCTATGACAGTGCTCGGAAGGTACTGAAAGCTTTGTTATTCCTGAAATGCCTTGTTAGAGTAAATGTGTTAGTGTCCTTGCCAAGTATGCTGCATTTTCCCCTTTAGATTAGTCATGTTGAATTGTCAAAAGACTTCCCTTTTGATAAAGAGAAAGCCTTTGAATGAAGAATTCCAGAACCAGACTCGTCTGGTTCTGTCTTACTAATTGGCCCCCTACTAGCACTGTGGCACAATATTGTCTGATTTCATTGTAAGGAGCCATCTTATACTGAGTAAAGCGTATTCATTCCTGCATAGCATTGTCAACTTTGACTTGCAGTGGCTTTTATTTGGAGATGCTAAGAACTGGCTCACACTTGCAAAGTGTGTGAATTACAGTTAAGTCTCTGTGTTGCTTGTATCTAATGGACATTTCAGCACTCAGAGAAAGTAGTAATGTCCACATGGTAGAAGTAGGAAAGAATGATATACTATGACCACCTGATCAAAAGCAGTGTTAGATGTTGTAGATTCAGTAAAGAGTCACACTGGATAATTTTTTGCATATCTTCCAGCCCTATTTCTGTGCCTTAATTTAATTTCTGTTCCCTCTTAAATTCCATCCATAGATTCCACCCAATTCTCTTTCGTTGTCTCCTCCCAGTAGGTAGACACAGGCAAGCCACAATCTCTAGCCAACTCCTACATGGAATATGTGCATAATAGTAAACATGTGCATTGCAAGGTTCTTGTAAGAATGTTGGAGATAATGTATATGAAGTGCTGTGTGCTCTTGGGAGGAGTGATTCACAATTTAAATATTGAGTCTCCGGATGGTCTGGATTTTTTAAACATAGAACTGTTGGGGAGAAGTGGCATGTACAGTACTTTTGAACTTGGGCTATGGTTACACACCAAGTGTGCCTGGCTGTGTTTCATTTGATTTCTCATTCTTACCACAGGTATTTGGACAGTGTGACCAATAAGGACAGCACTTTACCACCAATTCCTCACCTTCATTCATTGCTCAGTGATGATGTTGGGTCTCATCCTGAAGTGGATATCTTCAGACTGATTAGAACTTCCTATGAGGTAATATAACAAAGATGTCAGCAGCAATGAGTTGAAAGATTGCTACAAGGGTTGTTTCTGCAGTTCTTTGGCAAGTTGTCTCAAGATGGGTGTTCTAGAGTGAATCTCACTCCTAGGCCTCTACCTCCATACATTATGCACATTCTGTTTGCCACAAGAAGAGAGTGACTAGATCCCAGAGGTGGGGAAGATGCATTTATGGACACAGGTGACATTGTTATATGAGGCCATTACTTATTTCTGTGTTGTACTACTTGTACATCTCATTTATCTTGTGTAAAAAAGCACATTTTTTCCAGAAAAATGTTAGGTCAAAATGTGTAGTAGCATGTGAAAGTATTGTCAGTTATTTCAGATGCTTTTCCTCTTGTCTTTCTCATTTCATGCTGAAAGCTGTGTAATAATATCAACACAACTGAAAGGGAGTAGTTGTGTCATATCTTGTGCTGTCTGTTTTATTTAGAAGCATCTTTGAAGGCAGGGTTAAGTTTAAGACATGAACGCATGAGCACATGCAAGATGAATTAATTATGTATTCAAGATAATAGGCAACTTAAATTAATTATGTGCAGCATTCATGTGACTAGAACAATTATGAATTGTTGGCTAATTGTGATTTCCCTGATTATTGGAGATATTATGCCAGTTTCTGAAATCATGTAAATTTCTGCTTCTGATAAACATGCTTGCTCAACAAATATGTTATAATCTTTACTAATACCAATTTTCACTGACAAACAAATGCAATGTGAACAGCTCTTCTATTTTCTATACCATTTGTATTATGTGTTCACGACACAATACAAAAATGCTAGCTGAAACCAAATAACATTGACTATAATCCAGTTTTAGCACACAGGTAAACCTGTAATCTCGCCAGTTTCCTATGGTGCTTAGATGCATCAAATCCTGGCATCGCATTCCAAAATTTGCACTTTTTCTAAATCTCTCTTCCACTGGGCATAGCTAGAAAACTCGCCTTCTTTAATCCAACAAGAGTGAGGCCAATAATAGCCAGATACAAAGTGCAAAGATACTGCTTTTATCCAATATAAAATTATTCGCTAGAGAACATAGAAGGCATAAACAAGGCTATATTTTAAGGTTTTGTATCAACACTGAACAACATTTTTCCTCTTAGAAATTTGGAAGCATACGAGCAGATTTGATTGAACAAATGAGATTCAAGCAGAGACTGAAGGTGATCCAGACACTTGAAGACACTATGAAACGCAATGTGGTAAGCTTTTGGAAGACTTTTCTAATGAGTTTTGAAGTGCAGGTCTTTTCCATGTGTCCAAACTCTTTGTGCTTTTATATTTTGCAAGGTACGGACCATAGTGACTGAAACCTCTTTTACTATAGATGAGTTGGAGGAACTCTATGCCCTTTTCAAGGTAAATCTGAGATACTTGTTCAGTTCCCAATTTGTCCACTGGTATTGCAGTATATCGTTTGTTACCATCAAAAGCAAATAAAAATATTTGTTGAAAAGAGTAGAATTCATAACTGGGCTTAAATAAGTGGGCAGAAACCACTTTGACCTATACAGAAGGAACAATTATTTCATATGATGATAAGTGTATTATGTGATGTTGTGCCATGCCAAATTGAAGTGGATGTAGTGCTGTGGGGAACAAAAGTGACCATTTAATTCCCAGGTATCAATCATTTTCATATTCATAATTGACCAAATAAAAAACTTCCACTCTTAACTTTTTTTTTTGCAGAATCACCATCATTTCAATGGTGAATCAGGCTGTACAATTGTAGAGAAGGGAATAGTTGAAACCAAAGAGCCTAGGGCTGCCATTTTGAGGACACATTCTTCTGGAGTAAGACCATTAAACAACATAGGACTTTCTTTTGATTAGACGTGCTTAGGAAGACTCCCTTTGTTTATCACATTGAATTTGGAGACTCAACCCTCTTTAAATCCACCCCTCAGTAGAATAAGAATATCTGACAGCCTGTACAGGTGCAAACATTCATAATATCTATCCGTGCAGGTTCTGCACAGACATTTCTATAGCTGGCTATCTCTCCCTTGACTACTGCTTGGCAGTGGCAGGAGTGCTGGCATGTCATAGACCTGCACACTCACCATGCTCCTGGACTATGGTTTGGAAAGTCTAAAGGTGTATATCTGCAGCTGTTCATCACAGATGGGATTCTATAACTGGAAAACATTAGCTGCAGTCCTTCTGTATGGGTGTGCTACATAGAGGGTTTATACCCCACCTTTCCTTTAAGATCAAGGTAACTTACAATACCAAGTATAACAATATATACAATAACATCCCAAGTAACACTTGTGGTTTGTCTCCATACAAATCTGGTGATCCATGTTGTAACCTTTTTAATGGTCAAAAGGGCCTGTTCTCCTACTTTCTCAGTGGAAAAACGGGCAGAATCCCCCTACACAGCACTTCTTATACCCACTGTGGTTTCAAGGTGTGTGAAAAGTATCAAGTGGTCCTCTGGGTCAAAGCAGCTTTAAGACTCACTGGAGATGTAGCATAAATGATGGATGAGGATGCTGAAATTGATACAAAGTTTGTAATACAATTAACTGCATTTGCCCTGCTTTTCTTCAGGCTGAGCATCTGACAAGCTGCTACTGGGGAGGCACCAGCAATGCCATTGACCGCCATGACCCAAGTTTACCCTATTTAGAACAATATCGCATTGACTTTGAGCAATTCAAGGGAATGTTTGCGCTCCTTTTTCCTTGGGCCTGTGGAACTCACTCTGACGTTTTGGCTGCACGTTTGTTCCGACTACTGGATGAAAATGGAGATTCGTTAATCAACTTCCGGGAATTTGTTTCTGGGCTGAGTAAGGAGAATGCATGGCATGAGCTTTTAAAAGAACCCATACCTTACATGCATGGTCTGCCACGGCCAAGTCTTTCTCTTTAGAGCAGCAGTGGCATAGGAGGCTAAGAGCTCATGTATCTAATCTGGAGGAACCGGGTTTGATTCCCAGCTCTGCCGCTTGAGCTGTGGAGGCTTATCTGGGGAAATCAGATTAGCCTGTACACTCCCACACACGCCAGCTGGGTGACCTTGGGCTAGTTGCAGCTTCTCAGAGCTCTCTCAGCCCCACCTACCTCACAGGGTATTTGTTGTGAAGGGGGAAGGGCAAGGAGATTGTAAGCCCCTTTGAGTCTCCTACAGGAGAGAAAGGCGGGATATAAATCCAAACTCTTCTTCTTCTTTATCCCTTAATGCTGAAATCTGTGGTTTGGCATGAAGTTTTATTTAAGGATTTTGCATTTTAAAAGGTTGTTTTTGTGTTCTGAACACATTGATGTAATTGTATCTATCAGATTTGCTTTCATATAATATCTGATTGTGACTGGATGAATGTAGTGGAAAGGGGCTGTCAAATCACAGGGTTTTCAAGGCAAGAGAACAATCAGAAGTGGCTTGCCATTGCCTACCTCCCTGTAGGCAGAGTATTTTAAGAAAACTGTGAGTGTCCCAAGGTCACCCAACAAGCCTCGTGTAGAGGAGTGGGAAACTGAACTTGACACCCCCCCCCCATTAGAGTCTTCCACTCTTAACCACTGCAACACACTGGGTCATTGGATTAATATTGTGCTCCAAAATTCAACTATATCTTTTTCTAATCTATTACAAAGAGAAAATCACTGTTGCCATTTGTCAGTTACAGTGACTCTGCTGTTTTTGAATATTAAGAAATTATCCATATATTTCTTCCCTGAGTGAGGATATTGGAAGCACTTTACTTTTTCAAGAAGGAAAACACTTGAGGTGTATTAAGAGACTTGATTCTTAAACCTGGTATCATTTGAATTAGATTCAGGGCCAGAGTGTCCATGGATTTTGTTGCTGAAACTTAACATTGTATGCCAGAAGTTATCTGATGAACAAGTTTTCCTGAACCTTTTTTCCCCAACAAATGTCCCGTTTATCTAATTAATGTGACATTCATGCATGTTTGTTCCATTTTTGTTTGAAAAAAATACACACTCCTCTTGAGCAATTGAACTTGAACAGATCAAACAAATAAAACCATGAAAATGCCGGGGGTGGGGGCTTACTCACCTGTCCATGTTCTTATACGTTCCTGTACTTGCTCTCTAAGCCATAACTTTAATTTCATATAAAATAGATATCTAAATCCATCTAAAGTTTGCGATGGAACATTCCATAAATGAGGGGCACAGTTGCTAAGAATGTTCTCACCACTGAACAGAAAACAAAAGAAGAAACATTTCTGGTTATTTTCCATCAAGACAAGTAGAAATCAAAAACTAATTTAATTCCTTAAATCTCATCATAAAAAATCAAAATAATATTTTTTAAAACTAAAATGAACTAAATATGAAAATAAAAAGATTACTTGTATATTCCTAAAATGTATAGCTGTGCTTGGAATGAAAAATGTAGTGTTTTTCCTAAATGAGTTTCAGTTCAAGATCAAAGCAATGGCTTTTTTTGTAGCGGCCAATAGGCTGAAATATTGCAAATAAATAACAAATATGCAGTTGTGACAAATATTTAAATCATAGCAGGTACCATTTTTTTTAATTCTTAGAAGTGTTATTATGGATTTAAAATATGTGAGATAGAAAAAGAGTAATGGAATCCTAAATTATATTGTGAGACCACATAACATCAGTTAATTACTTCTTTATTGCCTTTTTTTTCTTTCTGGTTAAAGCATAGATAGATTTTTCCCCCCAGTCTGCTATTCACATTTATGGAAATACTGTGTTGGGCTAATATCTTTATTTTTTAAAGCTATTTTTTCTGCCCCAGAGGCCTTTAAGATGGACTACAATGTCAAATGATACCCAATAATATAAACTCATATGAACAATAAAACCACCAGCAATTAACAGCAGCAATAAACAGCAGCAACGCAACCTCTAAATAATAAAAACTAGTGTTGAAAACAATTTTGTAAAAGGTTTAAGGGACATGGGGCATGATCTTCATTGATGTTGATTAACTTCTTGATGTTTGGATTATATGTGTTGCACACATGTCACCAGTTAGTGATTCTGATACAGTGGCTGTAACCTTTTCTAGGTGCTGCATGTCATGGGGATCTTACTGAGAAGTTGAAGCTGCTGTATAAAATGCATGTTTTGCCTGGTGAGTAAGAGGGCTACTGTAGGTATTTTCAAATTAGACTAAGACGTCTTAGTGGGGCACGTGTTATTTTCTTGGTCTGCTGCCGCCAGGAGGGTTCTGTCCCTACAAAATGAAGGGGTGAGTGGGGAATAGCTACACTGATCCTGTGCATGGATATATGTTTATGTTACAAGAATATGTGCCACAAGCAGTCATTACCTTCCTGGTGCTGTGACAGTGGGCATGGGGCATACACACTAACTGAGATCCTCCCAATACGTGTTGTTGCCATTTCTTCTGAAATGTATGATGCATGGATGTTTCTGCCTCAAGCATGTATCAGGATGTTCCATGTGATCCCTGCATCCCCTTTCCAGAATAAATGGTGATCCTGCATATCAGGAGGATTGTGTGTAGCACATTTGCCCGTGTGTATATTTGCAGCACCAGTAGTTTTCCCAGTGCTAGAAAAGTAATTTTGCAGTATCTAGTTATTGTAGCATCAAGCTACATCTTTTAATAGTTTAGTGTGTTATTTTTTACATTTTTATATTTGTTATCTGTTGCTTTTAACTTATTTATACTGCTTTAATGTTGTAAGTCGCCACGAGACCCTTTGGATAAATGGCGACAAAAAAATCAAATAAATAAATTGTAGGTACCTAATTACTAATATTTAAAACAAAATGTATTATTAATTGGTGGCCCAATTTTATGGGAAGACATTTCCTTTGTGGGATCTACTAGAGAGCCTACTTGTCATCAGGGGCTGCAATTTAGTTCTTGATATGAAATTCTGTAATAGTCCAGATGGCATGGTTACACACACTTGCAAGGGTTGTTTTTAAGTGTTTTAAATAGACGCCCATGGTTCCTATATAACAAATGTCTAAGAATGTTTGTCTATATAACGTTTTTAATGCAATGATGCCCATTATTAATCTATTCTTGACCTATAAAAATATTGTTGTGTTTGTAAACTCTCAAGTGGGTATATAACTGAATCCAGGTGGATTTAACTGTCTTTCTGATGCATACTGATACTTGATTCTACTTTGCTTAGATCCATCCTCTGACCAGGAAGAACCAGATTCTGCTTTTGAAGCAACTCAGTACTTCTTTGAAGACATCACACCAGAGTGTACACATGGTATGTGGCTTTATTTCAGATTTATTAACTTTTACTTTTCACAAAACACTAGAAAAGTATCTAAGCACTTCTGTATCCAAAAATAAAATATAGTTAGCTTCAGCTATCATTAACAACAGCATAAATTTGATTATTTTAATAAAAAAACATTTGTGATGTTGGAGTTTCCTGTAACAACAAATATAGGCTATGTTCGCTGTGATCACAAATGCTCCTAGTAAGGCCAGGGAGGTAGCTGGGAACACTAAATTTCTAAAGAGTTCGACCCATTATAGTCTTGATAGTCTTCAAATAACCTTTGGAGCCTCCTTTCCTCCCCATGTCACAGGAATAGAAACATGGAGAAGGGAACTTAGGTTCTAGTTGCTAGTGCAGTGCCTCCATTAGAAGTTTTGTAAAACATTGACATTAACAGTATTACAAAAGGGATACTTACCATTTTCTCCTCAGATGTGGCTTATAGACGTTATAACCTGCTCAAGACATAGATTACAAAGAACAGATGGACTTCCTACATAAAAAAATTCAGACTACTCAATGAGTTAGTTCTCCAGATTAGTCTATCATTCTTCACAGTGGTGAAGAATGATAGACTCTAATCTGGAGAACCACTTATGATTCCCCATTTTTCCACTCTGCTGGGTGACCTTGGACTAGTCACAGTTCTCTCAGAACTAATTCAGCCTCACCATCTTCACAAGGTGCCTGTTGTGGGGTGGGAAACCCACGTTGAGACTCACTTCAGTGGAAAAAAGCAGGGCTTAAAAACCATTTTTTCTTCTAATATATACAGTGTCAAAATTTCCCTATTGTAGTCTGATTTATACTAGGAAGGGTTACATGCTGCTTCACCTTTTATAGCTGCAGATATGGTTAAGTACAGGGAAAGTGAAAAGCAGACATGAATTTCTGTGGCTTCAGTTGACCAGCTGGAGCTGCTGTTTTAAACAACCTGAACGTAGAACATGGAGGTCAGCTTTCAATGGAGCTTTCAGGTGGTTGTCAGCAGCTGGTAGTACTTGTCTCAGAGAGCCTAACATCAGCTTTTTCAACCTTATGGTCACAGATAATTTTCATTGTGTACAGACAGATGTTTCTGAAATGATGATAATTTTGCTTTTCTGAATATTAATTTTGCTTTTCTGAATATTGTTAGTTGTCGGCGTAGACAGCAAGAACAAACATGGATCAGATGAAGGGTTTGTTAGTGTGAGTGTGAAAACTGAGAAAGGTATGCTTTTCATCTTAATAGGGCCACTAAGGGGAACAGGGGGATCCGGAACCCAGGTTGTAGCAAGGGGGAAATAAGCCAAGCACTTCTTGTGCCCCATTTTGCTCTTATCTAGTTTTAAGAGCACCTGTAATTTTGAGACAGTCAAAGGGTTAAAATGAGCAGGTTCAGATTCCCGAGGAGGCTTTCCTTCCTCTGTTCCATTAGAAATCACACAATTCTGTCTTCTGCCTGTTAGTCTTCTTTAAATTTGCGGGGGTTTATCTCGTTCTCTAATGTGATGGGGAAAATATATTTGAAGGAAGTAGAAATTACATCATTTTCCTTTTCTGTTTTCTGTGGACAATTGATATAGGTAAGAAAAATTCTCAAGACAACAGAAATTACCTTAGAATGTGGAGCCAAGAGAATAAATCCAAAGCAAAGAATGCGAAGGAGTTGCCCAAATTAAATCAGGTGAGTGTTGCTGGCTCTTAAACAAGTTTTTGATATTTTCTTCAGCTGTAGGTTTGTATCATGACTTTTTTACGTCCTGATCCAGCAAGGATAATCTTACAGAGGTAGATTGTAAGCAGCCTTCCCTCTGGACCAAGCACTTTCAAACCCTATATCCAACACTTGGTCTTCTGTAAGTTGTAAGCCATTTGCCTCCTCAGATGCAGAGAGGCACAGCAACTAAAATATTACTACTGCTACTACTGTAAGATCTAGAGCATATGCCCTGTGTAGCAGACTCTCTTTCACAGTAACCAATTCCTCCGCCTCCTGCTCCTAAGCTTTCTCACAGCTCTGAATTTTTCCTATTCTTTTTTAATGTTACTGTTTAGTATTTTGTCTGTCTGAGAGCAATTAGTTTGTGTCGGGCTGACCAATACATGCTATTTTAATCCTCTAGATTCATTTTTTAATTATGGACTAACTTTGACAAGCTGTACTGGCTGGTTATTAATGGGTATATCTATCTACAAACACTCAGTGCTTGCTGAAGTTCTTTGTCTCTTGAGGGGAGGTATTTTTTAAAGGGAGGCAAAGGAAGGAAGGATGGGAGGAAGTGAGGGTAGGCCAGCTAATCTGTTTGACCATATTTTTTCTTAGCCATAGGCTTGGGGGAACATCTCTTTTACAAGCACTGCAGAACTGGATTTGGTTTAGGTCCCACAGGGTATGGGCCTCACTTGTCAGAGTGTTGCACCAGGCTGAGGCCAGAGTTAAAAAGGCCCTGGCCCTGGTTGAGGACAACCATGTGATTTGGGGCACAGAAAGCACCCACAACTTGTTTCCCTCAGAGTATAATGCTTTGGGGGGGGGGGGGGGGGCCAGGAGAGACAGTCCCATAGATACAGGTCCCAGATTGTGTAGGGCTTCAAAGGTGAGTATCAAAACCTTGAACTTGATCTGGTATTCAATCTGGAGCAGTGCAGCTAGCAGAGCACAGGTTTTATGTGCACTCCCATAAAGACTGTGTCACTGCATTCTAGACTGTTGCTGTTGCTAGAGCAGTCTCAAGGGTAGCCCTGCACAGAGCAAGTTGCAGAGTCTTGTCTGGAGATGACTATTGCAACATCATTGTGGGACAGATAAGGAGCCAGCCAACTGCTGGGCTTTGTAGAGATGAAAAAAGCTGCCTTAGCTGTATTTGTGATTTAGGCCAACAAAAGGGAGGCATCTGAATCACACCTCAGTTCTTGATGAAGGAAACTGGTGATAGCTGTACTTCATCACTAATGGGAAGCTGAAATCCCTGATCCAGACCTCTCTGACCCAACCACAGGACCTCCAGCTTCTATGGGTTCATTTTCTGCCAGCTCGGTTTCAACCATCCCACTCCAGCTTCCAAACATTTGGCCAGATCTTCTGAGACAGCATCTGGCTGACAATCAATCAACATATAAAGCTGCAGAACTATATTTTGTTTCCTTACTTTTCGCTAGCATTGTGCTTCTCTTTTGCGTCTAGGGGCAGTTTATTGAATTGTGTAAGACAATGTATAATATGTTCAGTGAAGACCCCAATGAGCAAGATCTTTACCATGCTACTGCTGCTGTGACAAGTCTGCTGTTGGAGATCGGTGAGGTCGGCAAACTATTCAGTGTGCAGCCTGTAAAAGAGTCTGAGAGCAGCAGTAAAGCCACACAAAATGCACTACTCCAGAAGAAGGATAACCAGCAGTATCATCTTGTGCAACGTGATCCTTTCCAAGGTGGCTTCCTTGCTGATGATGAAGAAAACATCTGTGGTGATGGCACCCAGATGGAAGACATTAAGCTGGAAGATTCTTCTCCTAGGGACAATGGAGCTGGCTCTTCCATGCTTATTTCTGATGATGACACTAAAGACGACAGTTCTATGTCTTCCTATTCTGTCCTAAGTGCGGGTTCTCATGAGGAGGACAAGCTACACTGCGAAGACATAGGTGAAGACACTGTTTTGGTGCGAAGCAACAATTCCACTTCTCTGCCAGGGAGTGCTAGCATTGACAGAGACTGGGCCATCACCTTTGAGCAGTTTTTGGCTTCCCTCTTGACTGAATCAGCCCTTGTCCGGTACTTTGATAAACCAGTATGTATGATGGCACGGATTACTAATGCGAAAAATGTAAGGATGATGGGGAAACCCATAACCTCTGCAAGTGACTATGAGATCTCTGCCATGTCAGGCTAAGTCGGAGGTTTTTTTAAAAAAAAGTTTAGGTTTTTATTATGTATTTATTGCTGCCAGGCACAGGTACTGATATTTTCAAAACATGGTAGATCACACTGATGTAAACTTGTTGGAGTGTAAATCCATGCTTATCTTGAAATATGGGCATTTTTTTCTCTGTGGAAAATATTACCAGAATGCTTGTAGCCACTATATATGCTTGGGGGCAGGGGCAGTGTCAGTGATGTCTTGTATAATTAGCCTTCCTATCAATTGATAATTGGTGAAAATTCAGTTCTAACTGTAGAGGTGAATGTTTGTGTATGCTTTTAAAAACAGGTCTGAAGTCTTAGAATACGGAGTAAAACTGGAAGAAGCTCTGAACACCACAGGTTCTGCTCAATAGGTGCTGCAGTGTACACGTGGAGCTCCTCTTCACAGTCTTCCCCATTCTGTTGAGGCAGGACTGTTGTTGATATCCCTTCTGTTTGCACACAACTGCTCCCTTCGTTGAAGTGAATGGGAAAGCAGAAGTCCTTTCAGGCAAGGAAACTCCCTGGGTGCTCTGAAGCCCATGTGCCTATAAGAGTGCTGGGTTAAGAGGAAGGTAGAAAGGGGTGCTGTCAACTTGTTTAGGGTTCATACGTTAGTTCTGTGCAGCATCCCTGGCGGATGTCTCTTTATATAATTTTTTTAAGATGCTAGTGATTCCTAATGCTTTTTTAAAAATACATTCTTCAGAGATACTGCCATGGACCTGCCTAGACAATACCAGTGTTCTGACCTAAACAATTCATAAGTAATGGCTTGCTTTTTAAACTTCGGAAGAGAATTGAAAGGGTTTTAAACTCATATTTTCATGCATCTCCTCATTCTAAAGTGTCATTTTGAGAAATATAGAAAACCTAAGCATTACCACGAAATCTAATGTATTGTAGATCAAGCCTTCATAGATGTACTGCATTATTGTTAATTTAAGCACTGTTATTAGCTGGAATGTAATCAGAAAAAATCTGCAAGAAAATGTAACTGAATGTTTGAAAGTCTCAATGAAAACACTGTCACTTTATTATATAGATGAACAATGTATAATGTAATAATTTACTGAATGATATGTTGAATGACAAATGGAGCACCTGCACTTTGAATCCTTTCTTCTTTTACAGAAACATTCAGTGGACACTATTTTTTCCTTCTACGAACACAATATCTGATCCACAGGGATTTCCACAGGCTCAACAACAACCTGTTTGCCTCTTCACACAGTGCCCCTGGAGGTAGGAGGAGGAAGTGGCAGGTCTACAAAGCCTTTGGAAATTTCCTGCACACGGTTACTGTGTCCATCATGGGAACTAATTGTGCCCAGTACTTCATACATCTTTTGGCTGATTTATAACTCATTCCTAATTAGGCCATTCATACCTGGCTGAACTTTATTTGCTGCCTTCAAAACTATTTCCATCCCTCTTTTATATATATACATATATATATGCTGTTGTATTTTATGATCATGTAACTTTTCTAGGGGTTTTTTTTTTTAGCGGACGCTATTGCTTTATTCCTACTAAAATATTTAAACAATCAAAAGTGGTTTTAGCCACATTAGGGTAATCATCAGTAAGCTTTTTTTTAAAAAAATTAAACTGATATCAGATGGAATTTTTTTGTTGTCGTTCATGGCATAACTTCTATTGTGACAATCCACATGTTATAATCTCAATTGTTATGTAACAAATCAAATGAAACTAGTGTGTAGTAAGTAAAAACCTACCTCTGCAACTGATAGTTCAGTCTGTTAAATGTTGAGCTTTTAATTATCTTACCACCACGGGGGGGGGGGGGGGAAGCTGGGGCCATGTATTTTCTATTCATTCACAGGTTTGCTACCAAAGCACATAAATTTGGATGTCATTCAAATCATCCCCGTATGAAAAAAGCAGCATTAAAAGGAAGCTGAAAAATCAGATCCTGAAAAATGCTTCACCCCCAAAGCCCACGTGGAGTTTGGAGGTGGCAGGCGCCATTCAATGCTGGACCTGGCCACACCAAGACCACAGTTGAAAGCTTCATAGATGGAGCTTCTGAGGCAGGGCCACCCGTATAAAGCTGGACCTGGCCAGGCTGAGCCTGCAGTGGAATGCTCAGCTGGACCTAGCCATTCAACTCTGTGCCTGGCTCTGAACATGCAATAGCTGTTCAGTTCTGCATCTGCCTCCAAGACCCACATGAAATTCAGTGGCAGGCGTATTTTTCGGGTTCAAGTTTAATAACTCAAAATTAGGGGTGGGGTGGGGTTGTACTGACTTTTTTTGGGTTTTCAAAAATTTTTGTCTATTAAACTTGAACTTGTAAAATACTGGAAAGAAAATGTGGTACACCTATTTGGGTCTGTCTTTCGGCTTCTGACCCATATTCTACTGGATTCTAAAGGCTGCTGTTACTGCAAAATATATTTTCCTGTAACTGGATATGGAAACTTGGGACAGAAGAACTATTGGATGTTACAATGAAGGGGGAAATGGCATTCATAGGCATAAAATACAATAGTATTAGAAACTTCATTTAAAACGTATTGGTTTGAATGAATTTCTTCTCCCCCTTTTTTCTATTTCTTGATTTTTGTCTCTCTGCACCCTCATGACACTTTTTCTTTGTTTTCTTCCTATCTAGTCACGGGTAAGGAAGAGGGTGGGTTTATGAGAGGAAAGGTTTCCCATTTTGTTGATTGAACGTGTTGTGGCAGGGTATAAGGAGAGAGGCAGTCCCACAAATAAGAGGGCATGAACTTGGAGGGCTTTATATGTGATAGCCGATAGCTTACATTGAGCCCAGTAAAAGGGCAACCAGTAGAACATCAGCAGAATGTGAACAATATGCATGCTTCATTTAGTGCCCAATAATAGCTGAGCTGTATTCTGGACCAGGTGGAGCTTCCAAGTTGATTTTGAGGATATACTAATGCACAGCATATTACAGTAGTCTACTGATCAGTGCTACTGTGGCATAGATCCAGATGGCCAGGTCAGTCATATCAAGGTAAGAGGCCATCTTACAAAATAGGCTGAGTTAGTAAAAAGCTTTTTTTTTGCTTCTCCAGTAATAAACTGGATCCAGTATTACTTTAAGGTTTTTAACTGGGTCAGGTGAACTTCATTAAAGGTGGAGATAACAATGCCCTATAAGACCTCCAACTTCACAACCTGTCTTTGCATGGTTTAATTTCAGGTTGTTCACTTTATATTTTATACACTCAAACACATCTGTAGGTTACAAAATTTTCAATGTAAAAAATGCATTTTTCTCTCCCATTATGTTAGAACTAAAGGGCATCCATTGAAATTGTTCAGAAAAAGATTCAGGAGAAAAAATGGCACTTCATTTACTGAACAAGTAATTAAATTGTGGAATTCATTGCCAGCAAAGATAGGCACTAGCACAGAGAGGACCATCAATGGGCTACTAGCTATGGTGGCTGAAGGCACCCTCTATACACAGATGCAGCAAACCTTTACATATCAGTGTCGGGAAGCAGTATGAGAGGAAAGCCTCAGCCTCTGTCTGGTTGTTTGGCCCTGCAGGGCATCCAGTTGTCCATTGTGTGAAAACAGTATGCTGGGCACAATGAACCACTGGTCTGATTTAGCAGGGTTTAAAACATGTTCTCATGCAACCAAAGGACACAAGCAGGGGGGCTGTGTGCAACAGTAGTAAAATTACAACCTACCAAAGACAGTATCAAAAAAAGTTCCATCAAGTCACAGCCAACACATGTGACCCTTTCCACAGTGTTTGCTATTGCCTTGTTACACTTAGCAACCACATTAATACCCCGAGTTTCTAATCATGTGATTTATGTGATTTTTGTCAATGCTTCTGATCCATTTCAAACAAACATCACTTTTTATTGCTTCCATACTGTAACAGGCACATACATTTCTAGTGGTGGACAGTGGTCTTGTGCCATAAAAGTTTACAAAGTCATTGCTTTTAATCGCAACTGAAAGACAATGGCTATAAATGCTGTCTTCACAAAACATAAACTAATACAAGTGCAAATAACACAGACTAGAAACAAACAGCAATCAAGGGTACAGAATCTCACTCATACAACAATAATCATAACTTAGTATAATAATGTAGAAAGTTGAGAGGGAAAGGGTGATGGCTTGGTAGTAAAACATCTGCTTTCTCTGCAGAAGATCCCAGGTTCAATCCTCAACAATTCCAGTTAAAAGAGTCAGGTAGTGCATGATTTGGAAGACTGCCATTTGAGCCTTTGGGGAGCTGCTGCCATTCTGAATAGACCAGGGGTAGGGAACCTGCGGCTCTCCAGATGTTCAGGAACTACAATTCCCATCAGCCCCTACCAGCATGGCCAATTGGCCATGCTGACAGGCCGGCTGATAGGGTGTAGTTACGGAAACATCTGGAGAGCTTACAGGTTCTGGACCCCTGGAATAGACCATACTGGCCTTACTAGACCAGTGGTCTGATTCTGTATACGGAAATTCCATGTTCGAAATACAGGTA
This sequence comes from Sphaerodactylus townsendi, assembly GCF_021028975.2. Classification (NCBI taxonomy): domain Eukaryota; kingdom Metazoa; phylum Chordata; class Lepidosauria; order Squamata; family Sphaerodactylidae; genus Sphaerodactylus; species Sphaerodactylus townsendi. Next base: position 50,574,001 of record NC_059434.1, read on the forward strand.
TAATGTCTTGTATTGGATCATAATAAAATAGCACTCACTATTTATAAAATTGTTTTTGTAATTATATTTGCCAATTACACTGTCAGAGTCTACAAACATAGATATCTGAAGAGAAATACATCTTTGAAAAATTGCATTCACTTGAGACGCTGACAGCTGTAAGAAATCAACAGTTCTTACAGTAACTATATCAGATTCTTAGTCATTATTGACAACACATGCAATTTAAAACACTTAAGTACACACTACAAATAAATCTTTCATGTAGACAGCTGGATTTTTCTAATATCAGGTTTACAAGCTCTTATGAATGTGAGAGGAACAGGAGAAAGTAGAGGATTTCCAGTTCTTTCATCATGGCTTCATGGCTCCATGGCTCCAGATGTTAACATCATGGAAACAGCCACATCTATCCCAACATCTATAGCTATTCACACTCCTTCCTTTGTTTTACCTACCCATGTACAGGATTTCATTCAGGATCTACGTATGTATTGTCATAAGATTGTCTCAATGCAAAATTTAACAGAAAACCTGTTCATTTTACTAGTGATGTCTAAAAAAGCCCTTTGTTTCCACACCACCAAAAATAGACTATTTACATACTCCAAACACAATTCTAGAATGCAGTAGTACACTTGAATACACACTGACATAGGACTACATATTGAGGGAATGCTGCTCTGCATTAAAAAAGACATGTTCAAAAGTTAACAATAGGTACAAATTACTCCAGTTAAAAGTATTTAAAATATAACAACTAATCTCTCTGAGGCCACAGCAACCTCCTTACAATGTTAGCACCATTGAGAAAAATATGGTAATCACTTGCTATTAAATTGAAAAGTGACCAATATCTTGTGCTTTGCTGGTAACTATTTTCACTGTTTTACAATATTTTTAACAGCTAACATGTTCCACAAATAGTGGCTTCTGTATAGCAAAATACTGCAGCTATTCTAGAAATTATGCTAATTTCCAAATTCATTCAGGTCTGGAATCTAGTCTGGAATTTTGAATCAAGATCCATACATCCAATTCTTCTGAAACATTTCCTGAGTAGAACCAAGCAATTCTACCCATTTCTGCTTTCAGAAACTGATGAAATGTCTCTGTATTTCATAAGTTTCTGACAGGAGTAGATACATTTACAGCCATATTTCCTACAGATTTTTAAATCCCATTGACAGAAACTTGTTTGTTACAATGGCTTTGTGACCCTAGTATTTTCAGACAGGCAGATTCAGCACACCCTGTGTTTATGGGACCTGAACTAAATATGCAAAAGGTAAACTACAGAAATCATTGGGTCATTGTAAATTCTGCAGTCCACAAAGGATGCATAGGATTTGTGACGCAAAATTTCCCTTTTTTTGTGAACAGAACTAATGAAGTGCAGCACTAAAGTAATGAATGAGTAACAGTAATGCCCTTAAATTTTCTCTGGCACAAAAGTATATCCATACTTGCACTGGTATCCTCAGTTTTTTTTAGCTCTGATACACCTGACACAGTGACATTTTTATTTAATTACTTGCTTTTTAAATATTTTCAACTTTCTTGATGAGGCTACTAAAAATCTTTCAAATAGCACTGAGTATATGTGTGATCACAGTGCCTCCAAATCAAACAGAAAGGACACATCACATCTACTGCAGTATTTCAGACAAGAATGATATCGTCTATATGCTAATAGCACGAACCAGCCACTTCGGTGCTCAAATACAGCCACTCTGTTTTCCTCCGTGATAGAAAATCCTAAAACTGGAAAGAAAAGAGGGGGGCTGTCCTGGCACGCAGAGCTTCGGGGAAACATCTAAATCATATGGATTTCTAGTTGTGTTCCAATTCACACCAAGTTTCTTTTATTTATCTATTTTTTAAATTATTTATAATTTGATTTATAGACTGACCTATACATTTTGTAATAATTAGTGCCTTTTATTCCATAACAAATATTGAACAGTTACAAAAACAGATGAAGACAATGAATTCCCAGTTCTTTTCTCTCTCAGCTCCACCAAAGGACCTTGAGAAGCTTTATTAAGAAATTAAACTTTACTGTTAATTAGATCAGGTTTTCCTATTTTGTTAAAAATTGTGTCAGGTGCTAGCTAGAAGTTGCAGGGCACAGCTAATATTTGCAGTGTAAATAAATGACTGCCCTGCTAATGGGTCAGCAAGCAGTTAATTAAAATCTTGTTTTCCTTTAGACCATTTCTTGTTCTAAATTACATCACAAATGAAGAACAGTTATCTAGCCAATGATCAGGTGGCAAGATAAACCATATTTATGTATTTTGCTAAACATGCAGTATCAACCCTTAAACTAGGAGCCACTGTGTACTCAAAACGGTCCCATAGAAGACACAGCCCACTTCCAAATGGAGGAGGTTTAACGGTAGTCAGTAGAAGGCACTTTGAAGATTTAAGCTTTGAATTCCCACCCCCCAAAAACCACAAAACATTTTAGACATAGATATAAAATCCTACTGCCTCGATTGTCTAGAAATATGCCACCCACGTTGCCTTCTCCAATACATAATAAAAACATACAGAAGACAGTGAATTGGCCAGTTATTTATCATCTCCTAAGTATTTTGAGCTCTAAGATTCTCAATCTTCTCTGCCAGCTATGAGTGTGTTGGTAGACAAAAAGAAAATAAGCCAATAATTGAAATAGAAAGTCTGTTGCATAGCCTTAAATACGCTTTATGACACAGAAAAATATTTAGTTGAAAATAAATATTTTAGTTGAAAATATTATTGGTAGCATGCAAAGACTTCTTTTACCGACAGCTACTTTCATCTAATGATCTAGCTGCCTATTTCTATAAATTTAATGAAACCATTTCAGTTAACCCCAAGTGAAGATTTTAACACACCCAAATTATTTAATTTGCTTGTGTGTTCTTTCTCCAACAAAAAGGAATGGCCCATATTAGAAAAACAGAACATAAACAGAACACAAATCTAAACCCAAAGGTGTTTCCATTCTGAAAACATTTGGCTTTAAACTAATCACAAGCCATTTTTGGAAAAGCAGCTATTACTAGGTAATATGACAAAGCTCAAGTACCAGTCTTATCTTCCTGCCAGAAGAAGTGTACAAAAGTTATGAAGTCCTGTGATCCAGAGAAAATCTTTATATTTTAAAGTCTTTCCTTCAGCAAATACATACAGTTCTAAATAAGTTGATTGTCCAACCTTTCCCCAGTGATTTTTAAAGGTTATAAAACTTGATAATTAAGTGAAGATTTGGGGTTAAAAATGAGGATTCCAATCAAGTGCATAATTTTTATATACAGTACCCAAAGGTCTGAACACTATTCTTCATTCTATAAGGCAAGAACTGCGTCATAATCCTGAAGGCGACTTTTGATTATGTCATGAAATTTTTCTCTGAACTGATTGAAGTACATAATACTTTCTGGTTTTTCTTCAAACCAAAATTTGTCAAACTCATATGCCAAATAACCTGTGAAAACAAAAATAACATTTAATGAGAGAAAACAGTTGGCCAGTAGGCAACATTTAAAATATAATAAAATAATAGTTTATAAACAACCATGTAGTTTAAGGGCATTTCTATTGTCAGAAGAGGGGTGGGGGGTTCTTCCAGTCTTCCTTTCCCACAGAAAATCTCTATTTTGCACTCTCTCTTTTTCTTCAGGGTTCACTGAACCCCAAACCAAAATTCAAGGAAAGAGGTCTCAATGGCTCTCTGCAAAAGTTTGTAAGGTCTATTCTTCAAATGGATCTCACAGGATACAAACTGGTATTCATCATTAAAGCAACTTTTACTTAATCCTCTGACTTCCAATCAGAATAACTCCTTTAGGCCCACCCAAGTGTTTGAGTGTACCAAATGTATTTCTGGATTTTTTCCTTTGAAAAGGAATTTTCATTCTGGATTTTTCCCCTCCCCCATGTTATATCTAACTCCTTTTGAAAATTCATTCTAATTTAAATCAGGATTACTTGACATGGAATATGACATTTAAAAGAGATCAAGAACACTGCATATAACAAACACTGAATTTGTTGATTAAAAGGATATGGAGGAATCAGCTTATAGAACTTCAGCTTTATTAAATTACAAAGTAGTATGCTTGTGGGAGCAATCCTAAGCACGTCTACTTGGAAGTAAATATTATGTTAATCAATAGGGAAAGTATTCTTAGTGTTATGGCTCAGTCTTCAGGATGAAACAGCAGCCTATGACTCAGGGCATGTCTTAACATGTTTTTTTCAACATATATTCTACACTCCCCTTTTCATATATCTCTGCAATAGCAGCAGTAAATCATCTAGTACAACAGTGAGAACCACTAATTAGTAAATGTTTCAGGAAGAACAATTCTAAAGAATACAACAGCTAATAAAGGACAGTTACAGATACTCACAGTAGAACCGATGGAAGTGATTCATTTGTGCTACAGAAGGAACCAGGTTGTAGAACTGAGTTTTTAAATCACCATTCTTTAATAAACTGTAAGCCATCTCTGTCAAGTTGATCCCAACTATTGCATAGGAATATCTGCAAAATATATGTAATCTTAACACTACAGAAACTGCTCTCCTGCAGTTAACCATTATTAATACCCAAGATTATCAACATTGTATTGAACATCCCCCACACTCCCCATAGTCAGCTCAAAGTGCCAGATGGATGGCAACACATGACAACCCTACTGGCTGAGAGTGAGAAGGACCTGAAGAAACTGGTACTGAAATTAGAAGAAGAAAGCAAAAAGAGGGTCTTCACCTAAACATTAAAAAAAAACCCCAAGATCGTGACCACTGCCAACAAAGAAGTCCATATTACAATCAACAACGAAGAAATAGAAGTGGCTGCCAGCTTCATTTTCCTTGTATCCCTCATCCATCTTAATGGCAGCTCGACAGCAGAGCTCAAATGACACTTAGCCCTTGGGTGCACAGCCATGGTGAGTATGGACCAACTATGGAACTGGAAAGATGTCTCAAGCACCACCAAACGTGTTCCCAATCATGACATAAGGTTGTGAAACATGGACACTGACAAAAACAGATAGAAGAAAAGTGGATGCCTTTGAGCTGTGGTGTTGGAGAAGACTTTTACGAACCACATGGACAACTAGAGTCACCAACAAAGCTGTCCTGGAGCGTATTAACCCAGAGATGTCCCTAGAGGGCAAGATCACTAGACAGAAGCTGGCCTACTTCGGACATGTGATGAGGGCAAATTCACTGGAAAGAGAGATGCTACTCGGGATGGTCAGTGGTAAACAGAAACGGGGTAAGCCAATGACTCGTCGGTTGGAAACCATTAAGAGGGACATGGCATGAACATCAACCAATTGAAAGAAGTTGTGGCACACAGGGAAGCACGGAGGGAACTTGTTTATAGAGCATCCAAGAGTCGGATACGGCTAAACGGATAAAGAAGAAGAATTGAACAGCCAACAATGGTGCCTTTGAACAGGTTTTTTTTTTTTCATTTTTAATTGGTTCCATTTTTAACTGGTTCAATTCCTCACCTTCCAACAATATTGCCATGTTGCCCAAGGTTCCAGGTGTAAACCAAAATCATACATGCCACCTAAAGTACTTCTCTCACTGTCAGTGTGCATGTGTGAACAGAAAAGCAGGTTCAGGATTTTAGAATTCTTAGGTTTGCACAAGGCTGATTTACCATCATATTTCAATGTTCTTGCATTTTACTATGCATATGTGATTGCTGCCTCAAAATCACGATCTCAGTCCAAGACAGGAAGGATGTTCATATTCAATACTTACTATTACGATATTCAGATAATAACGTGTCCCTTTAGTTTACAACAACATTGGTAGTTTGTATTTTCAACCTTTTTTGTTCTTTTTTCAAAATGGGCACTGAGGTATGTTACCTTGGACAGTTGCTAGCCTATTCTATAATACAGGGTTGTTGTAGGAATAACATGATGGAGAAGGCAGGGAAGGAAATCTCTGAACCCCATATGCTAAAAATTTCCTGAGTGACCTCATGCTGCAGTTCTTCTTTCAGTGCACATAGCTAAAAGATTGTCTATAGTTACACAGGACTTCCTTTTTCAACTTCAAATCGTAACCTTGGTCACTGTGTTATTATTTTTGTAGAAATAACTTACCCCAGTTTTGGATGATTTGAATGCGCAAGTATTTGACGCGCTTCATGAGTATAATGTTTACTGAAATATCTGAAAAGATACATAAAAACTGAAAGTAAATTACTTCAATTTAGAAAATAGTGTCTAAATTAATGATACAAATAACTATTTTTTCAGAATTGTAATTAGTAGAGTTAATTGCCATGCATGACAGGAAAATGGGGTGTAGCAGAATACTGCTGTATTCTCTGAACACTAAATCCCCTTTTAAATGATTAACTTTTCTACTTAATATCCACATATCATAGAAACATATCCACTGTTACCTACATGTATTTGAGTTTAAACCATGGGAAAGTATTTTGACTTACAGAAGATTAACTAATCCCAGCATGCCCATTCCTCTGAAGTCTGTTTTAGGATCATCACCTTGGAAACCAATGTCACACCACTGCTTCGTGATTCTAGCCTTCAGTTTTTCATGAGGCATCAACAAATTCCAAAGCTGCACAAATATTCTTCTGTTAACAGAATTATCAATATTTTCCCATCCTCATTCTGAACAATAAGTATCAGTCAACAGTAAGATACAGTCAACATATTACAGTTTTTTCAATACACACACACCTGATACAAGCATTCTGAAACATGAACAACATATTGTTACTCTCCTTTTCAGATGAGTTCAACTGAATGAATTCACAACAATCATGCTTATGTTTACTACAGACAGGACACTCTCCAGTCTGCTACAGACTTTGTATCCATTTCAGTGGAAAGAAAAGCCTGTTAGTGCATAGATCTATTCCTTCTGTTGAAGTTATTTCACCCAAGAGCTACATGGGAATGAACACAATAGCAAATACAGAGCTTGGTTTTTGATCGATGTCTCTATTTTAAATACACTCTGGCCCCTTCCGCACGGGCGGAATATGGCGGCCTGGGGACGGCAAAAACGCCGTCCCCAGGGAGCCATTCGCACAGGGGGTGCAGCTGCTTTGCAGCCGCGCTGCCCTCGCGCCGCTTGACCGGCGCGAAGCCGCCGTTTCCCAACCTCGCTTCCCCAGCGAGGTTTTTGGAAAACGGCGGCTTGGAGCCACTGCCGTGCGAACGGCAGCGGCTCCAAGGCGCCATCCCTCCCCCCTCTCACCCAGCGACTTACCGTTCCTGCGGCCATCCGCCGCGTCGCTGGGGCCTGGGGATTTCCCCTACCCTGCGCGACTGCTCCGGCGTTGCAGGTCCCCCCACCCCCCCACCCCCCCCCTCCCCCCCCCCCCCCCCACCACCACACACCCCCCCCCCCACCCCACCCCCACCACCCCCACCCCGCCACCCCCCCCCCACCCCATCTCCAGGGTGCCATATTCCGCCCGTGTGGAAAGGGCCCAAGATTCACAAAAACACTATGATATTGTGAAGAAGTGGGTGAGAGGAACCTTCTTTCCAACAGCATCCAAGGCAGGGCAAACAACTCATGTGTAAGAAAACTCCCACGCAACTAGTCTCAACCTGTTCTGAAGCCCTACAGAAGGAATGTACATTTCAGATCAGTAATCATCCACATTGGGTATCTGAGAACACAACAGCCCCAAAATCAGTGAAGTTTTCAAGCAATTCCTGTGAAAACACTGTGAAAGAGTGTATTTGATGAACAAGTCCTCAAGTGTGTACACTTCAGTACATCATTCATCAAGTGTAAACAGGAAGACATTTAACCCCCCCCCCCACCCCCCCCCCTCCCCCCCCCCCCCCCCCCCAACCCCCCCCTTCCCACCCCACCCCCCCCCCACACCCCCCCTTCCCTCCCCCCCCCCCCCCCCGGTTCCCCCGGCCCCTCCCCACCCCCCCCCCCCCCCACCCCCCCCCCCCCCCCCCCCCCCCCCCCCCCACCCCCCCCCCCCCCCACCCCCCCCCCCCCCCACCCCCCCCCCCCCCCACCCCCCCCCCCCCCCACCCCCCCCCCCCCCCACCCCCCCCCCCCCCCACCCCCCCCCCCCCCCACCCCCCCCCCCCCCCACCCCCCCCCCCCCCCACCCCCCCCCCCCCCCACCCCCCCCCCCCCCCACCCCCCCCCCCCCCCACCCCCCCCCCCCCCCACCCCCCCCCCCCCCCACCCCAACGGAGGCCAGCAGGGCGACGGAGGCGCACGAGGTGGGAGTGGGAGAGGGACGGGGGAAACAGCGATCTTCCCGGCGGTGCCATTCGCACCGCACCGCCGGGAATGCGCTGTTTACCAAAAACCTCCCTCCAGGAGGGAGGTTTTTGGAGGCGGCCTGACGCCGCCCTGGGGGAGGGGGAGGGGAGCCAGGTCACGCTGCTAAGTGCTCACAGCACCGCTTGTAAAGGGAACGGGCCCCTGGGGACGGGCGCTTTGCCGTCCCCTGTGGCTCGCTTATGGTCTGAGCGGAAAGGGGCTGAAAGATGTTACAAAAAAGAATCTGAAAGATTCCTCTTGAGGAAGTTATACACAAAACACGTTAGGATTGTCGAAATTGTTAAAGATTTTGTTTCCCTCAACACCATTTGGTTCCTTGCCTTTGTTTTGCCTTGGTGCAGCCCCCTTCTTTTCTTCTTCAACACTGGCCCGTCAAATTCCTCTAAAAGCTCATAAGCACTATGATCATCTTGCTCCTGTTCTATGCTCCCCCTAATTAAAAATATACTACCTTAAAAGATAAAAGTTTTAACCACCATGAGTAACAATCGTTTATACCTCTATTGTCTACTCTTCCTTAAGGCCATCCAAGCTAGTAGCCTCGACAACATCCTGTACAATTAATTCCATCAATTAGTTATGTGTTATGTGAAGAGCTTCCTGTTTTCAGTACTGGGACCCACTCTAATCAATTTCCCCAGGTAAGCATTTATTTTACTGTTATTACAAACATTTATCTCTGTCATTCACAACTGAAAAGATTCTACAACAGATAAGAAGTATTGAAGAAGAAGAACTGCTATACTTCATGGGCAGTTGCAATTAGAAGTGTGCCAATCTGGTAAACTGTAACGAACAGAAAGTGCATTTCAATCACAAATCTGAATTTGCTGAATGAGCCACTTAAAACTCAACAATAATTTTTACCTCAATTAATTGTTTCTCATGCTCTGTATTATTAGAGTTATATGGATGTTTTCTCAGATCTTCCACATCTAAATAAAGCTTCTTATAACCAGTTATTTGCACCAAACACATCTGGAACTTCAAGGCAAACCTGTGATATATGCAAAACACAGAAGTATAAACATGGCAGATTTGGTCAGCAATAAAACTGAAATGAATGCATTTTACTAGTACTTTTGGAAAAATGAAATAGATCACTTTGGTATTCCAGGCTAACAAGCTGTCATTACTGTAAAACCAAGGGAACCATGGCAAAGATTAAATGTGGTTATACATAATAAGAGATGGTACAACGACCGAACGTTTAAAGGAAAAGACACATGTTGTACCTGCCACTATTTACCATCTTGTATAATTCATAAGGCAGTCATAAGATATATCAACAACAGTGCAATATCCAGTACAGCGATCTTAACGCATCAAAGTACTCTATAACGTATGTACAATCAAGACATCCTGTCATATATTGCAGAATTCGCCAAAAGATATAGAACCGTCCTGTAACATGGCGCAATGTGCATCAACGAAGATAACTGGTAATTACTTCAATACTACTGATCTCCTTTAATTTGTGTGATCTTCCTCGCTACTAGTTCCCATAAAGACGGAATGAACTGGATATGCGATTTTTCACCATTTTCAAACTTTGTCTTCATCAGATATGGAAGCTCCTAGTCATAATTATGCCTCTTACACGGGGTAATTCTTCAGAGTGATCCAGTCACATCTTTACTGGTCCCCTCCTAGGCTTCGTCTGATGAAGACGAAGTTCGAAAACAGCTATGGCTCTTTTTTGCTCCAACTTAATTTATCTTCAGCCTTTGATGCAATACTGAGGCATCTGAATGCAAAAGTAACTATCAGAGGATGTGCACTGAACTGGTTGAAATCATTACTCACAAACCAGACTCAAAGGTTGCTGTGGGAGACCAGTTATCAGTGCGAGTGCTATCCTGTTGGTTTTCACATGGCATAATCCCATCCCTCCTGCTTTTCAATTTCCACATAAAGACCTTGGGACAAATAATTTGTAGTTTGGGGGCTGGGCAATATGTTAATACCAGCTCTACATCTCCTTAATAAAACCTTTTGGTGATGAGACGGAGGACCTGAATTGCTGCCTGGATGCTGTGGTTAATTGGTAAAAGGGAAAACACAAACTAAATCCTGGTACTGCTGGTTAGGAAGACGGATATTGAAGGACATTACGTTCTTCACAGTCAATGAAGTTCAGCTGACAACTGATTCTGTCAACAAGCTACGGGTTATAGCTTGTTGCTGCTGGTGAAGCAAGTTAATGCAGTTGCAAAAAGTGCTTTTGCCAAACTCTGTCTAATCTGGAAGATTACCTTGACATGGTCAATCTGGTCACCTGATCCACATAAACAGTGGCATTAAACTACTGAAACGCACTCCCCTAAAAGTTAATTCAGAGATTCGAGTTGATGCAAAATGCTGCAGTTCAGTTATTACAGGAGCTAGGCATAGGATGTATATTATTTCCATTCTGCAATCATTGTCGTTTATTATTTTATTTATACCACACTTTTCTCCCTAATAAAGGGAGCTTACCATTTCATTCTTTCTTTAACTACCTTATCTTAACAATAATACCTCTGTGATACAGATTAGGTGAGACTGCATGACAGCACCATGACAACCAATCAAGCTTCCCGGGCAGCATGGGGACTTGAACTCAGATGTCCTACCTCCTCGACTGACACTCTACCACACTGGCCCACTTTGTATCATAGCCAGTGGAATCAGATGGACTCACAAGATCAAATAGTGAGAATCTTCAGATCAAAAAATTGTAATTGTTTTGAAATATATGTTTTTGGTTCACGTGAAATCACTAGCTCCTCATGTCTCTTTATTCCTTTATAAATGGCTATTATCTTTATCTGCACTTCTGATTTTCCTAATATTTTGGTTGCCCCTACTGCATAGCCTTTCATAGATCATTCTCATAATTAAGTCTACTGCTTAATCTAACACTTCTGTTTAAGTATATGGAACAACTTAATTACATATCAGCAGAAAACATGTGCTGTTATATACACAACTTAATTTTACTATGTAAAAAATGGATTTTTCAAGCAATAAACACCTGCTCGAACAAAAGAAACAGAGTTTCAAATGCATGGTCACAAGCAACAGTATCTTTAAATGAGCAGCAGACATACCCTGTATCCTTTTGTATATCAATCTTCTTTTCTTCCATGATGAGCTCTACATATTTTTTCACTTCATCTTCAGAAGCATTCACAGCACTTTGTAACACCTGATCAACATATCATAGGTTGAATTAAGTATTCTTTTGATTAATTCACTGCAATCTATATACTTAATAGCCAAGGGATACTCAAATCCAGTGACTGGAACTGTGAACAGGTGTGACAGATCTTTCTACAAATCTGAAAAATGCCTTACCCCCAATCTCCACATGAAGAGCGGGAGTGGAGCCAGTTGGCTCGCCCCACCCCCGATCCCCATGTGGAGATTGGAAGCGGCAAGGACTCATCTCAGGCTCAGAGCTTGGTTGCTGTCGACCCTCTGACTTTATATTGTTGGCTCTACCCCCCAAGTTTCAGTCAGCTGGAGCTGGCTGGCCCCACTCTATAAGAAGATAGGGATAGGGTGAGCCCTGCCTGCCAACTGCACCCAACCCTGAATTCTCTAAGCATGGTTTTTGGGGCAGGTCATAGCTGGGGGGAGGAGGAAGTCCCACGAGTCATTTTATTTAGTTACACCCCTGACAGAAATAATTGTCATGTTTGTTCATGGTCCAAATCTCCGTATATAAATACCACAGATTTGGCAATGTTGAGAATTAGATATATTTATCTCCAGATAGTTCTGTTAGCACAACTAAGATTCGTTGACATCTAATTTGTACAGTTCCACAAGTCAGTTCAGTCCAAACTACAATTCTCTCAACCATTGTGAATACTAAGTTTTGAATGCCATTTTGTGAAAAAAACACAAGAGACCTGTCCAAAAGAAAATGCTTATTCTTAGGACAGATGCAAGGAACTATGTGATGGGTTTCACATGCCCAACAATACTTTAAAGCTTGTTTATGGCACAGCAGCTATGACAAATAAATCTTACAATCACTGTGAATTTCAAGCAGTTTATGACAGCAATCTTTGTTTCCTTCACAGAAAAAAGGCAAACACCACTTCACACATGCAAGCCCTTTTATCTTAACCGCAATATTCAAGTGAGCTTACCTTACTCTTTGATGATTCCAGTGAATGCTCTATAAAATAAACATTTACAAATTACTGCAGTTCAAAAAATCTAGATTAAAATTTCTTAATTCATTGAGAACAGATTAATAAATATGCTTTGGACTTCAAGACCTCTAATGTAATTTATTACAATATAACCACTAAATTAGTAAAATTATTTTCCACAGCAACATTTTATTCATAAAGTCATACATACCAAAACAAGCCCGAGAATACTATTCCCTAACTGATTTACATCCAGAATAATATACCAAGGCAAAAGCATCAGCATGCCAACATTTGAAAAAAATTGTAATCTTCTCTCTCCTTCATTCCCCGACCATCTATTGGAAAATTCCCAAAACATGACGCTGGCTGTTTCAGGAGACTCAAGGATAAAATGGTACAAATCATACAAAACTGCAAACCCCAATTTCTCTTGCACCAACAGAACCTCTTGCATGTGGGGAAACTGCTCATAAAAGGGTAGGGGGAGGTGATGTCATCTGACTCACTGTAAAACTCCACCTAAATCTTTTGTGGAAGCTACAAATTACATAATAAAACATTTTGCTGTGTTTTCTCAGCTATATAACCATAAGCAAGTTGTTGCACTAAATTATAATGTCAGTTGTTTTCCATGTCATTACATGTCAAATTGCATAATAAAACATTTTGCTGTTTTCTCAGCTATATAACCATAAGCAAGTGGTTGCACTAAATTATAATGTCAGTAGTTTTCCATGTCTACTCATTTGGTCGAGAGGGTCTTTATCAAGGGTACATAGTTACACAGACTCTCTGATCTCTAGATGTCAAGTCAAATTTAGAAAAGGAAACTTAAATATCACTTTAAATTGAAAGCTACTGTGGTGGTTAGAGTGTTAGACTAGTATCTGGGAGACCAAGTTAAAAATCCTCATTTGTACCATGGAAGCTCACTGGGTAACCTTGGGTCATTCATATTCTCTCAGCCTAGCCTACCTCACAGGATTGTTCTGCGAGGATAAAATGAAGAAGAATTGTGTAAACTGCTTCAGGTTCCCTTTGGGGAGAAAGGTAGGGTATAAATTAATGGCATAATTTTTTTTAAGTAGTTACCTATTTTGAGTGTCCTTTCAGCACTTTTCTTTGAACCATCACAGATACGCTGCAGTTCACATTTTCCAGTAAGCTGTCTCAAGATCCATTTTACCCAAAACCGAAGGACATGTCTGTACAAATAGCTCCATAAGTGTATAATCATTTTCTACAAAACACATAAATCATATAAAACCAGGTTCACATATTACAGCTCATGCACAACTTAATCCTACGCTTATTCAGATGTGAATACAACTCAGTTCATAATACTTTCTTCCATGCAAAGTACAAGGACTTGACAAACCTTAAACACCAGATCTAGCTATGGCTCAACACTCCAAACATTTAAGCATTTTTAAGCAGGTGATTGATGCTTCCTTTAAAATCAATGAAGCTTAAAAGTGAACTTTCCGTAACCTATGCCCTAATGTTCTGAGAAATGACGAAGACTGTTGTATTCACAGGCAGCAAGCCATTCCACATTAACTATTACCAGCGTCTTAGAAAAGAGACTGAACGATGTTTTGTGATATTTTGTTTGTTCGTTTTTTCCGTTTTTAATTGACATTCCTGTTTCAATGAGAATTTTCCTACGGGCAAACGCCACATCAGCGCTTCAAGAGCAATTCATGATTTCGGACGTCACTCTGGCTTATTGCTCCCTTCAGGGCTGCTTTTTCCCTCGCCTGAACGCACGCTCTGAATAAAATAGCAAAAGCTTTAGGAAGTAGTTATAATGTCAGTATTTAACAAAGTTGTCCAGCACGAGCAAAAAGGTCTGCTGGTACAGTTCCCTCGCAGAAGTGCCTGATCCCGGAAAAGAATGTTGGGCCAGTGCCCAAAGCAGCCTTCGGCCAAATCTTCTCCATCCCTCTTCTCCCGTCCTCTTCCCGCCCCCTCCCCTTGACTTAGGCCAGCGACAAGACCCCCGGTCGCGAGCGCGCCCTGCCCCACGCCCGTTATACCAAATTGGGGTCACATCATCACTCCTGTAAAACTGGTGACGGCTTCACTTCGCCTTCAGCCGCACAACAAACGGAAGTTCCCGCCCACCAGATCCGGAAGTGACTGATGTGGCGGGGGAGATGGCAATTTAGTTGTCGTACGAGAGGGAGAGACCCACCTTTCCATCTTTCTCCTTCCTTCGCCTCACCCTTCGGGTCCATTTTTCCACGTCAGCAGAGGTGACGCGAGGTGAGGGGAAGGTCAGCCTCCCCATGGGAAAAGTTTACAGCTCAGCTGTTAGGCCCAACGGCCAGAAGGGGGCGGGACCTCTGTCATGCCGATTCGGTGGTGGGCGGAGCTATAACTGGCGGCGCGGGCTCCGAAGAGGAATGAGCTCGCGTGCGGCCGTTGCTAAGGTAACCTCGCTTGGCCGCGAAAGGGGCGTGGCGGCCCAGCCTTGTCCAATCGCTGACGCCCGGCTGGAGGATGTTGGGGCTGGAGGAAGCGATTGGGAGCGCGGCGACCACTGATGGAGGAGGCCCCGGAGGAGCGGTCGCTGGTCACGCGGTTTCCCTTGGGAGGATCAAAAAAGTTTTCCCCTCAGGCTGGGAAGAGACCTCCGTGAGGGCCTGGGCGTTGGGAGGCCTGTTGTCCGAGAGTGGGGTTGCCCCTTGAGCAGAGGGAGGGAGCGCAGACTCCGCCTGAAGGGGGAAACTTGATATTGTGAGGGAGAGCGCCTGGGGGCTGCGTCATAATAGAAACGTTCGTCACCGGCCCTCGGTCATTCCTCACGCATCTGATGACGTTCGTGTGGTCAGAGAGATTGAAGAGTTGGGTAGGACTGAGGAGACCTGGCTTCAGATCCTGTTCGGCTGCGAAGCTCGCTGGGTTGCCCGTCATGAGCCTACCATGCGTTACTAGAGCGAGTGTGAGAACAAGTGAAGCGGAGCGACGTCTGCTGCCCCAAGGTGAATGTAATCGGCCTTGTGTCTCAGTGTGAAAGGCAGACTATAAATCACGTAAATGAAATAATAACTGGGCTCAAGTCCTCGGAAGCTGATAACCACAATAAGTCTGGAAGGCGTCACAGGAGCCCTCTAAAATATGTCATGGTTCACACTCTGCCATGGTAGCTCCTTCTAAAGTTATCAAGTGATTGTCCCTGAACAAAGCAGCTTGCATAGATGTTCCTGGCTACAAGATGCTTGAGTGCTCCCTCCCTGCTACTAAGGCACTAGCTGAATAGGGATTCTAAGAAAGGAGGGAAGTGTATCGGAGTCATCTAACTTTGGGAAAGCTTGCTTGTTGTCATCCGCTCCCAGTTTTGTATCTGCCTTCTTTGGGCATGGGGGGGAGGGGGGATTGTACTGGCCTTACTCCTCTTTCACATGCAGGTACTCACATACCCCTGATAGTGGAAAAGTATGCTCTGTAAATTTTCTATTAACATATGCAAGTCAACTTACATACATTTGGAGAAGTACTTGAACAACAATAAAGACTGTGCTTCTCACCCGAATTAGGAATGACAGTTTGACTTTTCTGGCCTTATTTTTCTGAGATAACTCCATTGCTATTTCCTTCTATTCCCAATATGCAAGTGTTGTATTCTAACACCAGCAGCAATTCAAAAACTTGCAATTAATCTCAATGCTGGCAAGAACAGGTCTTAAAAGACCACGACATGAAAACTATGTGTTTTCCTAACCTAATTCTTTCTGAACATCTGGCCTGTGAGTTCTGGTGACTTTGAAAACTTGCACAGTGTTCTTGTCATTTTGGCCATAATAAACAGTATTATCTGGAGTTGGATTTTTTTGTTCTGGATTTTGCATGGGCCAATATAACAAGTTACCATTATTTTAAAAGAGCATTCCAGCCAAAACTGCTGATCAACAGTGAGCTAAATCTGTATAAGCAGTGAATGTACTAAATATGTGATGAGTAACATATGAAATGTTTACACACACAAATATTTTATGCCTGACCACTCTTTTACTTGGTTACGTTGTGATCCAAACAGCTTTGGGAGAAAGATCACATTGCTGAAGATACAGATTTATATAATTAGGTAAGTGCAAGAAACATCCAAAAATGGGTAAAAGCTGAGTAAAATTTAATAGCAAGCACACAGTCTTATTCCAGAAGGAAGTTCCACTGACATCAGTATGACATAATGCTACTAGGACCAATTTTGCCTTGCATTTCAGCAACAGACTGGTATTGTCTAGGAATCTGCTTGTGCTGGTGCTTTGAAATCTAGAACACTATTAGGGTAATTAACTAGTCTTATTGGCTTGTCTTTTGCTGACTGTTTTGCTGATACTGTATTGTCTGGAACTTTGTTAAATCAGCTAACATGATTTTCAACTGGAAAACAGAACCATGAGAAGAGGATATGAGAGGCTAACCAATGCCAAGATACTTTGGGGAGAGGCAATGACAGACTGGATATGTGGTTTAACCTTTGCACTGTTTTGATGTTTTGAAAGGGAACTTCTGCTTTTCAACATGTTCAGACAGCTACATTTATTTTAAAAAATATTTGTAGACACTTCCTCCCCATTAATTGTGTTGGCCATAATGTACAATTACTACAAATATAAAATTCAACATAATATAGTCTCCCCAACACCTAGCACCAGTAAAAGTTAAAAAAAATCTTAATGAATACAACAGTAAAGTAGAACAGCAAATGAAATCAAATTAAAGGAGCCAAAAAAATGAAGTAAAGATTAAGAACAATTTGAAATAAATAAGTCTTTGCCTGATGCAAAAAATATTCTGAGATGTTACCAAGCAAATGAAGAGGGTTTGGTGGCCAGTCACCAAAAATGCCCTATTCCTTGTGGCTTCATTTCCTCCCTGCCTCTGTAACGGTAGCTGTGTTATCACAACTTATCTTGCTAAGTTTGCAAGTTAGCTGAGAGTTAAAGCACTTTTTAGCTGTCAATGAATCTTGTTTGCTTCGAGTTACTTTCACCTTAGACAGTTAATTGAGCAGTTACAGAAAAGTTAATTGCTTTTTAATAAACATTAAGAATTGAGATTGGCCTTATCTTGCCGTATCAGATGTAACTCAAATGCCCATGCTGATTGGCTTTTTTGCACTTATGTTGATTATCTCATATTTAGTTATGAATCAATGATTTATCTAGATAATAGTCACATGATTATGATGTAACAGATTTAGAGAAAGATAAGACTGATATTTTTCTATAAATATGCACTCCTGTGACAAGCCAACCAGAGTTCTCTGGATGGAAGTCACAGGGGAAGATGGGTAGCCCAATCCACAAACCCCCAGTGACCAGGGATGCTTCTGCACCACCATACCACCTCCAGCACAAAAACTAACCTGATTCCTCTGACTACTCACTGACCATCTTAGTTTGCATTTGGCTTTGTCCTGAAGCTGTAATTCCATCAGGTTCACCCAAAAAGGTAATTAGTCCCCCAAATATCTCCTGCGCTCAAACTGTTCAGCCCAAGTCCCCAACACTCAACTCTAAGTACTCAATGCTTAAATCCTCACACACACAATCCCTTTGTCCCCCTTCCAGAGAACAGGAAATCTCCTTCTCTAAACATGGCTAGAGGGCCCAATCTTCCCTAGAAAATACACCCTTGCCAACAGACAATGTTCAGTGTGCCTGGACTACTCCAGTGTGCCACGCTACTCCACCCAGTACTTCTGAGCCTGCCTTTGGGTTTAGTTGTGCTGTGTGCCATCTGCTTTCTACCCCACATCTTTGGAGCCCAGTGCAGATCACTGGACTCTACTTCATGGACCCAAAGCCACTTCAAGATCTGGTACAGTTTTACCCCTAAGAACTCCCCCAATTCCCCAACTATTTCCAGTCTATCCTTTCAAACTGTGTATATCCTATATGTGTGTTCTGCTTTTTTGAATATTGTGTGCTTCTGTACCCTTATTATACCTTAATAAATTTGTTAAATTTTATTTTGCTCTCCTGTGGATTTCTTGCAAAACTGATATTGGTATATGTGTCAGCAAAGATCTTCCGATTGCCCAATGTTTCGCTAAACCAAGGTCTGCTCTCTCTATATCCGCCGCTCTAAAAATGACAGAATCTCGCCACTTCAGGTAACACTCTGTTGGCATAACTTGGAGACAGGCATAACTGCTGCACTATATTAGGCAGTTTCAGAATAGTGTCATGGCCAAGTGGGGCTTTTGGCCCAGGAGATTAGGTGGGGGTCTTCAGTTTTGTACCATTAGAGACCCAGTAGGTCTAAAACTTCACCTTTGTCACCTCAATGTAATTTAGTTCTTCAGACTTCCTGAAAATAATGGCTCTGGCTTTCTGCCTCACTCTTTTCACTGTGAGCACAGATGCAAATAAGTCAATTAGCTTGCAGCTATTTTTTTCCTTCATCACTCAGTGGCCCAACTACTTTCCTGACTGTTTTTTTGTTCCCTATGTATTTAATATAAATGTTTATTGTTTGTATTGGTTTGTCTTAGTGTGTTTTTAACAATCCATTCCTCCAGTTCTCTTTTTGCTTGACTAATGTTAATTTCCATGCCATTTGCCAGACCATGTACCACTCCCTTTTGTTAATCTCATTCAGGCAAACTTGAAAGACCACCTTCTTATGTGCTGTCCAGCCTGGTAGCTGGGTCCCCATCTACACGGGCAGGGCAAGTGGTAACCAGAGACAGTGCTTTCTTAGTGGTACCTTGTGTGTGGATTGTCCTCTCCCTTGAGTCTTATCCATTGGGTATCATTCTTTCTTTTAGGCCTCAGAACAAAACATTTCTTTTTACCCTGGCTTTTAAGTAGGGGATAATCTTTTAAATTGTTTTTGCTACTGCTTTTGCTTGTTTTATGAGACTTCTTAATATATACATTCAGTAGCTATAAGCTTATGAATATCAATGTGGCAAGAGGTAGTCTATAAGTCTTGTTCTGGAATGGGTTAAGATGATGGATCTTAAAGCAATCCTCAGACTACCAGTTCTCTAACACGGGCGGATTTCGCACGGGCCCCTACAGCAGCGTCCCACTGGCATATATAATGCTGGTGGAGCCCCAGGGCCATTTGCACGCTGAGGTACAAGCAGCCACAGAGTGGCTGTGACCCGTGGGGGCCTCTGCACAGAGGTGCCTCCATTTTCTTTCCACACGGTTACCTTCTCTCCCTGCAAAGTTCCGAGGGACAGGGAGGCACGCCCATGCTGCCCTCCGACCGCGGGGGGTCAAAGGGCAGCATGAGCGTGCCTCCCAATCGCTGCAGAGCTCCGCAGGGAGAGAAGATAAATGTGGGGGGAAATGGAGGCACCGAAAAGTGGCACCTTCAACTCAGTGCCGTTTCCATGGTGCTGGCAGGGAAACGCTGTTTCCCAAAAACCTCACTCAACAGCATTTCAGCCCGGGATGCCTGGGGGGGGGGGGGAGCATGGCATTGCCTCATTGTGGAGGCAGCAGCAGTGCAAACAGTGCCCCTGGAACAGTGTTTTTACCATTCCAAGGGCGCTGTTTTTGGAGACTCCACCACTATTAGATATGTCTCTAAATTATAAATTATGTCAGCTGAAACCCTGTTGTAAAGACAGTGTGGGTTTATTAGGGTTCTCCAGCTGGGTATTCCTGTCTTCTTGTCCAAAGCACGTATCATTTTAAGCAAAAGCAAGGAGTGATATGATACTGTACATATGTTGTGGCTCAGTTTTCAACAGCCTCACTGACTGAATGCTAGGCAACATTCATGTGTAGATAAAAGATTACTGATCCAAGAAAAATCAGAGTTGTCAGAGGCTGCTGTTGCTTATTTGAAGATTAAGAAAATGTGTGCATTTGTTATTAAAGATCTGATGCAAAATAAGGGTTATTGTCCTTTTTTGTACAGAAGGTATTGCCAAAGGTCAGGATGAAAAATTGATTACTACAAATGGAGTTCTCTGAAACCACAGCCATCGTACCTATTGATTCTACTTGGACAATTAGTAGAGATGAATAATACTTCTGTGTACTAGTTTTAATACTAAGGGCAAAGCCATCATTCTATGTACTTAGTTGAAAATAAGCCCCACTGGATAAAATGGAACACTTCCAAGATAATAGGCAGGCAACCAGACTGAACGTGATAGATATAAGGTACAGCAAAAATATTTAAAAAGTCAAACTGAATGTTTCACTATAAAACAAATCAATTTAACAGCCTAATCCTATGGAGAATGAGGTTTAAGAGTACCTGTAGTCTTGCCCACGAGGCCCCAAGGAAGAGACGAGACGCGGAGATTTCATCTGGTGGAGAGAGCCAGTAGCAGGAAGCGCGGGATCCCGTGATTCTGGCAACTCTCCCATGTGCTCGCCCCTCGCACCTTTTATTAGGGTTTCACTGGGGGCGTGTAAAGGGGTCGGGCAGGCGGGAGGTCGGGAGATCATCATATGATGCATGATCTCATCGGGCTGCTACGTGCAGGAGGAAGCATCCGCGTCTGGGTCTAATCCTCACCTGAGGGCAAGAGCCCTTTTGTCCCTTTGTATGGGACACCTGGTGACCACGGGTCAGGCAGTTCATGACCCGTGACTCATGGGGGAGCGGGGGTTGGGGGAGCGTGTGCGCCCAGAAGGCCGTAGCCGGCACCGGCATTCCAAGCGCTCTCTCTGCGGTTCTGCTGGGTTCGTGGGCTCACCCCTACAGTACCCAGGTGCTAATAAGCTTGATGAGAGTGCAATACATCAATCACAATCACATAGAAAAATGCCTACATTCAAATAACAATAATAATTCAAGTGGTCAGAATTTTTAAAAAATTCAAGAGTCTGGTAAGTATAGTGGTCACTACATCTTTCAGATATTCAACATTCTTATTTAATACTAAGAATAATAATTTTCACACAAGTTGTTGTCAGCCATTCCTGGCAGTGACTTAATAACAAATCTCTATAACAGTTATGGACTTTAATCTTAATAAAAAGTTATAGACTTTATGAACTGTTCCAAGAAACTGCTTCAGATGCATGTGTGGGAGGAGGAACTAAATGCTCAGAAGAAAAGATGCATTTAAATGGTCCACATATTAGTATCCTACAATGTTAAAACATTATTTAAACACTAAATTTATTACAGTAATAATCTTATTTTAGTTATATATACACATATCTATATATAACTGAGAATTTCTTTTAGTGGGTGCTTCTCATTTTTTTCTTTTTTTTTTATCCACAAGTTCCTTATTCCAGAAATCATGCTGAAAGCTCTATAGGAAAAGGCAGTGTGTTTATGTTGCTGTAACAGCACACTCATTACACACTCCAATACACTCATGGGTGCTGTAAACAAATAATTATCATTTATCATTTATAACAACTATTAAGAGGGCAATAAATCTACCCTTGTAAAATGCTAAAGGAAGGTCACACCAGCGGGAGTTAAGGAGCTTAATGTATAGATTAAAACTGCTTTTGCTACAAAGTAATTTTTACAAAAGATGTGTTGGCTCAAGTCCAATATATTCCATAGACAACTTTCTTCTTGATTTCCAGTCACATTTTCTGAAATCTCTCAAAAATTATCTTTTGATGATAACACTTATGATATCAATGATGAGCAGGAAAGACATATAAATATCCTTGGTAATTACTACTGAACTTTGAAAATCTGCTCCATGAAGATTTGCCAGTGTCTGAAACTGTAGACATATCAAGGCATTCAGAACTGAAATTAATGTTTATTTTAATATAGAAGTAGATATAAAAACAAATTAGTAGTAAAAAAAGATTTTGTGAAAATTTAAAAAATACTGAATATAACACCTCAGTATTGTTTCACCAATACAGTGGATGTTTGTCAGCGTACATTTACAATGTCTTGGTTTTTAAGCAGGAAAACCAAACTTTCACAATATCACAGCCTGTTAATGAAAACCAAAACTTTACCAGCCGTGTAGTCTTTAAAAAGAATCTATAATAGAACTCAAATAAGGACTGTTTCAAGTGATATCTAAAATGCTTAAGATGTTTAAAAAACACTCCAATGTCAGAAGGTTAGTTGAGCTGCCTTTGAGTTAATCAGTGCAGTCCTAAGGGGGGGATGAATGGGCTCAGGGAAGCAACTGGCCCTCTCACCAGCATATCCCTGAAATATTCTGGCTTAAGGGCCAGTGACGCAAACATAGGGGCCCAGTCGTACTGCGCTGCTCCAAGGCACTGGCCAGCTCCGTGGCAGCTGCATGCTGATGCAACTTAGCTTCCATGTGAGTGCATCGTGGGGCATGGCTGGAGTTAGCTCCCTAAGCCCTTTCAGTCTGAGAACATCCCCTAAGAAAGGCAGAAAGTTGCACCACGAAAAATAGCAGCATAGCCCTCAGCACCCATGGAATGGGGGCAGGGGAGTGCTCCCCACTGTTGCAGCCATGTCTAGGAGGCCTCAAGCAGTTCTGGGGGCTAATTAATGATTCACCCAATCACCCACCACCTCTGTGGCGGGAAAATTACAGAAGAGGGCACCTAGCACTATTCTGTGAGCACTTTGCACAAACACCCTATAGCTGTGGTGGCGAACCTTTGGCACTCCAGATGTTATGGACTACAATTCCCATCAGCCCCTGCAGCATTGGCCATGCTGGCAGGGGCTGGTGGGAATTGTAGTCCATAACATCTGGAGTGCCAAAGGTTTGCCACCACTGTAAGAGAGCAGAGTCCACATTCTGTGGCTAACCACTCTCAGTTCTGAACCCAAACAGGAACTCTGTTTCTCAGCCGGAATGGAGCAGCTGAGCACTGACAGGTAAGAGTGGGACTATTCCCCCAACCTTTTCCCCCATTCCCCTTGACCATGTCTGTGAGCCACCCCAGCAACACCATATCTTGTGCCTGAAACCGGCAGCCGGGGGGAAGGGACACAGAAGCTCCAGACTCCTCCCCTTCCATTGCCCCTGTGCACAAAGGGATTTGATGTGTAAGGACTGGGACAGAATTGCTGCTAAGGGAGAGGGCTCTCGCTTTCAGCTCTGCACTGGACCAGTAACCCAGGAAGTTGTTAGGCTGTCTCTCAAACAGGGTGCTACAGGGGGGAGGAAGAGCACCACAATGCTGAGTGGAGTATTAACACAATTTTTAAACCCATTTTCCTTGCAAGAGCAGAGTCCCGTGGAGCAGATGCCAAGGTGAACTTATCATCTGCTGTCAGACAGGTGAGGGTGTTTTGGATAGCATGAATCTTTGCTGGGGGGAGTCATTGTGGAAAAGGTCTGCCCCAAGGACCATGTATTGGACCCTTTGGCAATCTCTAAATCAGTGGTTCTCAACCTTCCTAATGCCGCGACCCTTTAATGCAGTTCCTCATGTTGTGACCCCCAACCCTAACATTTATCCATTTTACAGATTGAGAACACTGATGCAGAGAGTCTTAGGCGACCCCTGTGAAAGGGTCATTCGATTTCCAAAGGGGTTCCAACCCCCAGGTTGAGAACCACTGCTCTAAATGACCTGTCAGCACCCACCAAGGAGCACCTGACCCCTTGCTGCATATGCATGTGTTTTGTCATACTGCAAATGAAGATCCAATAGGAAGATCTGTGGCTCCAACTACAGACTCCCCTCCAGCCACACTGCCCTGGCCATGGAACAAGACTGCTGGTGAAAGGTGTTGGGGGCATGCAACCTGCTGCCCCTCTTGGTCCTCTGTCTGTCCCATTTGGAAACCACCACAAGGGAGACACGCCCATTTTCCTAGAGGTTACTTGGAGATGTATTGTTCTTTCAGCTCCTTTGCCCCAAAGCTCTCCAACAAAATACCTTCATTAGCCACAACAGTCTCTTTGTGTGTATCTGGATCTTATTAGTGGTACATGAGAGGCAGATATGCATCACTGATGCAGCAAGCTGCCAGTGCAGTAGATGGTACTCATCCTTGTAGTAATTATTAGCTGCCAGTGCAGTAGATGGTACTCATCCTTTAGTAATTTAGTAATTGCCTGGACAGATCTAGGCATGCTATGCTCCTGACTCTTGAATTGTGTGCCCCAGCTGGAGGGCCTGCAGGGTGCAGAGAGCATTCCTTGAAAAAGTAGCTGGATTCTTGGGGCTGGGGCCACATTACAAAGGAATAGGTCAGCTCAGAATTAGATGTGGCTGACATTTCCAATTGCTTGGGGAGACACTTGAAATGGGCTTAATGGGTTCATGAAATCACTGTCTTTTTTGTTCCTTTTGAGGAGATAAACAGGTAGAACAGACAGCTAGAAGTACCTTGCCGCCAGCATTTGCATTTGAAAGATGCCTTTCAGTACTGGAAAACAACGCTGGTCAATTTTAGGGGTATCTAGCTCTAGGGAGGTCAGGAAGAGCTGAGTGGATCCCAGCAACCTCAGCCCCATTTGGGGATGCCAGTGAAGGAACAGAGTGAGAGGAATCCCCAAAGTTTGACTTCTATCAGGGGTTGTTTGCAAAAGAAAAAGGGAAAAAAAAGGTAGCCGGCCTGTGCTCTTGGTTCAGATTCCACGTGTCAAAAGACAACTCCTTCCAGCCCCGCATGTAATTGTCTGCCGAACACTCTGCTTTGGACAGCTGCCCGCAAGGAGTAGTGCTAAAACGCTCCTCCCCGAGTCCCCACCCAGAGGACCTGTTGCCACCAGGGGGGCTCCTCCCAGCTCGATCGCCGGGCTGCAACCACCGCAAAAGTCTCCCACGGTCCTCGCTGCGGGGAAGCGGCAGGGACGCTCCGTCGGGGTCGGGCGGCGGCCCGGGTTCAAAGGGGCGCACGACACCTGCGCGGGAACAAAGGGCAGCCCGCGGCGGCTTTCCACACCCGCCGGCGCCTGGCCCACTGCCGATCTGCACCGGTCAGGCTGCTGCCCCGGGGGGCGGCGGCGGCGGCGGCGGCAGCCCGAGGGAGGCTGGGGAGCGGCGGCGGCGGCGGCGGCGCAGGTGGCGAGCGGCGGCGGGGTCCCCCTCGGAGAGAGCTGCTGGCCCGGGCGGCGTCGAGGGCGGCGGCGGCGGCGCTGGGTGGGCGCCGGGAGATGAGGCTGCGGCTGGGCAGCGCGCTGTCGTTCGTGTGCCTGAGCGCCGCCTTCTGCTTCACCTGGTACGCGGCCCGCAGCGGGAGCGGAGGTGAGGAGCCGGCCGGGGCTGGGCTGGGCTGGGGCCGGCGGCGGCGGCCGCACAAGACGCCCAGGCGCGCCAGGCAACCTCGTGTGCGCTCCGCAGCGGCGCCTGGGCTGGCGGGGCGCGAACTCCTCTCCGTCGCCCGCGCGTGCAGAGGGGAGGGAGGGAGGGAGGGAGGGAGGGAGCGGCGGCTCCGGAGGGGGCCACAGGGAGCCGTTGGCGGCGGGTTCGCCACCAACCGCCCCCTGCCTGGACCAGCCCGGCCGGGAGGCGGCCCCGCTCCAGAGCCGCGCCCTCGGATCTGAACTCGCGGCCCCCCAGACCCCCTGCTCGCGGGGCTCTGATTGGCCGCTCTGTGGCCTCCCTCGATCCGTGCCGTCGTGCAAGAAGCGGCGGCTCCCTCCAGCAGGTGACCCGGCACGGCGAGCCCCGCAGCTCCCTCGGGCGCCCTGGCGGTCGAGTCACTCGGCGTCCTACGCCTCATTGGCAAACATCTATTCCCCTGGGACTTCCCTGTGCAGCTTCCGTCTCGGGGCCTGTCTTGACAGGAGCAGCCTTTCCAAGTACAAATTAGGAAAGTGATACTGGGAAATAGGCTCGCCGCTGGACTTGGGTAGCACGATTTCCTCCACCTTCCGGGAGGGCTGGGGAGGCACCGAAATCAGCGTCACTGCTGGATGCTTGCCGGGGTTTGGTCTGTTGGATGAGGGAGCCAGTGCGTTGAAACCCTACCCAGGTTTGTCTTCCGTTTATTCAGGATCAGAAAGTTTGCACTGAGATCGAAACGTGCGTATGTGTAAACAGCTACCTTTAGTTTCAGCTGAACTGGCATTCCAAATCGATGCCTATTTACTCTACCTGTTCAGTAGTTTACTGGTGTAGTTACTTTCAGATAAATATTTTAGCAGGACCAACAAAACCTGGCACTAGAACTAAGAGACAAAGTGAGGGTGGGGTGGTGTTACTCATTTCCAATATTTAAATCCTTTTTCCTATTAAATAAAGTTTTATAGTCCCTCCACATTTTCCATACCCTCCCAGTATTGCTGCTTGTAGCTTCAAAGTATTTCAGCAACTGGTTTATAAAAAAAAAATGCACATGATCCATCAAAAGTTACACTCCTATACTCCATTGAACTAAAATGAATGCCTATGTGAACCATTTTAACCTGAAAAGTACTTGAGTTTAGATCATCCTGTTTACCCACCAATTTTTTTCCTATTACAGCATAATTCCTATGTTTGTATGTCTTATGTTTTGCTATGCCAGTTATTTTAAGTTGTGATTCACATTGGAAGAGATGGAGAGGGTTATTGGTGTCTTTTAAAAGTTTTTCCGTAATATTTTGGGAGCAGAACACATTCAGCTTTTTAAATTATTGTCCATAGGAACTAATTTAAAATTACTCTGATGTCAGAATATAGAGGGCATAATATTATTAGCAATGGCACATGGTACTCTATAGCCAGCATCAGCTTTGTCAACAGCATAACAGAGTTGACAGATTCAGCCAAGGTACCAGCTTCTCGTCAAATAAGGGAAGCATGTCCATTTAAATGTGAGTACAAAATACTAGAAATTCCCTATTCTACTTACACTTTTTAAATAATCCAACTTGGAAGCAGTTCTAAGCATACTTACTTTTTATTTAGATGAATTACTTTTCATTTTTAATGAACAATCTAAAATAAGGAAATGCTTTAAGATTTGTATGCTGAGGTGGGCAGTCCTACATACATTTAATTGGAAGGTTATTTCTGCTGAAGCGCTGCTGAAATCAATGGGCTGATTCATGCATTTATGTAACAATGGCTTCTGCATTTCCATACCATGTTAGGCAGGGTTTTTTTCCTGTAATGACTGTATACACACTGGGAACCCACTGGGAACTGGGAACCCACTGGGAACTGGGAACCCAGCCAGTCGTAACTTCAAGGCACATATTTCTCATGTGTTTTCATACATGTATCTCCCCTCCAAATATGGCAGGGTAATATAACATAAAGGATGAACATGCCATGAAAATAGATACCCATCTTTTCCATAAAATGTGAAGTAACCCTTAGGGTGAATTCCCATAACCCTTGTGAATGCAACCGGGCTGACCTCCTCTGCCCCCTGCACATGGTAAATATACTGCCTGCCGGGTTATTTCTTGTCAGGTTTCTTCCATTCAAGGGCAGGCACTTGGTTTGAAGAATAACACCTTTAATCAGTTTTGAATTGGGCACATAAATTTAAGTCACCAACTTTCTCAGCACAGTTCATGGGCATGGGAGCCTAATCCTTTCCTCCTGCTAATTTCTGTATATTTGATCAAGAACACCAAGTGAAATGTGCAACACCATTCACAAAGGGTGTATAATTTGTACTCTGTGGCTGAATACAAAAGAGTGTAGTGGTCCCAAATCGCAAAGTTGATTGGCATGCTGCTGCAACCTCCCTAATGTGAGCTGAACAGTGATGTGCCAAATTGCTACTTCTCTGAGCATTGCAAATAATTCAGAGTGCTATCTTGTGGTACCTTGAATTGCTTCTCAATTCCATATAAATGTGTTTAAATTAAAATTAGAGCACTTATGGGATTTGAGGGTATTTGTTTCTGTTCTCTATGCTGCTAGATGGCAAACCATTGTAAATTATTCCTCTGCTGCCATTAATTTATCACAGTGTAACTCTGTGAACATCCATGGAACTATGGTTGATGACCACCAGTAATTCTGAAAAGGTATTCGTTCCCTTTCATAAGGAGCACTTTCCACAAAACTAGCACACACAAGTGTTCTTTTATGCCTGTGATATTTATGCATATGGCTGCACAAAGGAACATGACTTGTGAAATCATTATTAAATTCCACTTGATGTAAACTAGAGAGAAAGATTTTCCTCATGTTTCAATATTCTTGAACTAATTACAAAGTTAATGCACACAAACTTCCACCACTATCCAAATTTATACCAAAAATTGTGACCTTTGTAGGTCTAGGGAGGCTTTCCTCTGATCTGGCTAGATTCTTTCCTGTAACATTGTTTAAAAGAAAAAAGTAGTTCCTGCAAAGAAGCAGTGTAATAGGATAAAGAAATGTGATCAAATGGGACCTGATGTGGAGCCAACATTTATGAACATCAGTACTTTTTCAGATTCAGGTTTATTGGTACCTTATTAAATATTTGAAATTAAATCTATTAGAGTGTTGCGGGTTTTCTGGGTTGTATAGCCGTGTTCCAGTGGCATTTTCTCCTGATGTTTTGCTTGCATCTGTGGCTGGCATCTCTGAAGATGGCCATGCTGGCAGGGACTGATGGGAATTGTAGTCCATGAACATCTGGAGTGCCATAGGTTCACCACCACGGCCCTAGTGATTCTGGCCTGAAAGCCTTGGACAATACAATTAAATCTATTTCTTGCTTGTGTTCTCTTTGAACATATTTTTGTGGTGTCTGCAATGTGGTATCCATTTCTGCATATTGTTACTTCCTTTCCTGTAGCCCAGTAACCATATTTTTCAGTTTCTGAATAATTAATAGATCTTGTTTTATTTTGAACCTTGTTTTGGTGTGTCATGCTAATCTGTCTGTGTTTTTTAAAAATATGAGTTTACTGTATAGTACATCTCCTTTACGTATTCATTGTACAAGAAAATCTAAAACTGAGGCTGCAATACTGGACACAATTACTTGGAAGTAAGCTCCACTAATTCTAGGAAATATATAGAATCAGACTGTAAATATAAAATAATCACTTTGGTATTTGGTTTCTCGTTGCACATGATGCAAACAAGTGACTGAAGATGAGGCACAACTAGTGTCATAACTGACACAGTTCACCGTCCTAGCCAACACCTTTAGGACTTCCTTGTCAGGTTCCTACTAATTTGAGGTTAGGTGCTTTGTTCTAGAGGCTCATGGTACCTTTAGAAACTGTAATTGGTGGCATTTAGTGATATAGTTAACACTTCTAAGTGAGGCAAAACTCCCAAGTCCAGGTTGAACCCAGTGGGCAGGGGAGGGCATATGATGTGGGTACTTTTTGAAACTGCCTGCATTTCAGAAACAGTTTACTATGTAGTATGGAGATGGCTGTTTGGATCTTGTAACCAGCCCTGCTGGTTTTGCTCCTTTCCCAGCTGTCCACCCGCACCTGACCTTGCTTTGCCTGCCTTTTTCTCTATTACTTGACAGCATTCTGGATAAGAAGTCCTGCTTAAAAATAAACAGGAGTCTTGTGGCACCTTAAAAAGGAACACATTCATATTTCAGTATAAGCTTTCATACTTTATTTTATCAGATACATAGAGTGTATTTCATGAAATAACATTAGGTAGAAATAACATTTAGTTAGCCTGCAAGGTGCACCAGGCTCCTACTTGTTTTTACTGCAACCGATGAATGCTGCTTTCCCTTTGCAGCTTGAGCCCTTCTGAGGCTCCCTGACCACTGGTTCCCTGACCACTGAGGCTCCCTGACACATGGCACAATTACACCAGGGTAGAACTGGGATTGTACACACCGATGCTTTTTTATCCCAATTTCTGCCTCCGCACAGCTCCCCGGTTCTACGCAGGAGCCGAGGTAGGACTGAGAGGTAATACTCCAGTTTGCTCCACATGCCTCACCAGCTCTCCCCACATCTGTGCGCCAGAGCCATGAGGAAGCCTCTCAGCGGTCCCCTTTCTCCCCCGCTGGCCTGATAGCCGAGGGAGAGGAGGGTGCACCTCCTGCTGCTTTCAGGAGGAAGTGGAGTGGCATGTTTTTTCTTTGATGAGACACGAGTATCAGCCAGAGAAACACAAATCAAATGGGGGATTTGGCATGTGAAATGTGATATATATTCAGCCACTGAATGAGGCTGGAGCCAGCTGCGCCACTAGGAAGCCTCTCAGCAGCCCCCTTTATTCCCCACCAGCCTGCTAGCTGCAATGGGGGGGGGGGTCTCCCACCACTTTTAGGAGGGAGTGGCGAGGCAGGAAAAATATCCGGGTGTGCTCTCGTGGTGTTTGCACAGCAGCAGAGTCACCCTGTGATCTCTGGAAAGTATCGCCAATTTGGCGATTTTTGAATATCCTGGAAAATATTTCAGACCAGCACTGGGGCAGGCCCACGTTAGCCCCAGGAGACATGCAGAATTCACAGCTGCACTGGGATATTTTTCTCGCTCACCCCAGGATATTTTGACTGTGCTGAAATGACCCAGGTGATGGCAGAATGTACTGACGTAACATGATGTCATCTTCTTGAGACCTTGGCCATCAGCCTGCATATGAGCATATTGTTGCCTCATATCTATCTTTCTAAAAAAAATTTCAATGGGAAGAACAGCAAAGTCCTTTCTATTCTTGCAAACGATTCTGAAAAAAAAATATCTCTGAGGGATAGTAGTTTGCCTGAGTCCATCTTAAGAGTGCAGGACCAATTCTGAGGAAATACATTATTCAGAGCTGCAAAAAAAAGGGGGGGGGGGGGCTAGCAGGTGCAAGAATAAAACAGAGGGGAGAACCATCTACAACCTTGAGCTCCCTGGAAGAAAGGCAGGGTAAAACAGACTAAATAGTAGCATAATATATACCAACAGTAGGAAAGCCAGTGAAAGTTTATGTGTCTACAAATGTTATCAAGATGGCACAAGACTTCTTTTGCTGTTTGTTGCAATAGAATGACACAACTATGCCTCTGAAATCTGTTTACTTCGAATTGCATAATTTATTTATTGAATACAAATGGGGTGGTGGTGAAAGCTTATTTTGTGCTATATTAATATCTTCTGTTTTGCACATAGTTGAATTTACCTCAGTACATTTGTTGCCAGGGGGTGTGCAGTGCCAGACTCCTTTCCTTCTCAGTGCCAAACCTGTCACCCACCAAGCCTATTGGACCATGGATACACCCTATAAAGCTCCATCTGCCAGCTTGCTTATCAGGGACTGGTGGCCCTTTAACAGCCAGCCATCTGACAAAGGAAGGCAGTCAGCAATGTTGGTGCTTGGCACATGAGGGCTATAGCCACCCCCTGGCAGTTGTGTCTGTTTCAAAGGTGTGCCCTTCCCTATATTTGCATTCTCAGTCTTGATCCCCTTCGTTCCATGTAACTTTCAACCTGTAGGGAAGCACAGTTGATTCAAATCATACTAAAGACATGTTTGTGCATTTTAAATTACAGAATTAAAAAATAAGATTGTGTGTTCTCTTAAAGTCATCTGAAACTCCTGTAATACTAGAAATGGTACTAGATTTTGTATTGACTTGAAATGTGTAATAGCCAATGTGATGTGTGATTAGAGTGCTGGATTAAGAGAGCCAGGGTTTAAATTCCCACTCTGAAAAGGAACTCAGGTCCTTTCCGCACATGGGTGGAAACGAGCCTCCACCGGCATAATTTATGCCGATGGAGGCTCTGGGACTGTTTGCATGCTAGCATGTGAGTGGCCCCCATTCCCCACTCAGCTGGAGAGGCAGCTCCGCATGGAGCCACCTCTTGGTCAGCCCCCTCCACTCACTGTCATGTCCAGCGTCACTCTGGAGGGCTGCAGGGACCCACCCATGCTGCCCTCCAACCTTCCCTCAAGCAATTTGCTGCTCAAAATGCCCTCTTTTCCCTTTTTTTCCTACACTAGAAAAATTAAAGTTAATTGAATCTTTGGCCCCTTCTGCGCATGCAGAATAATGCACTTTCAATCCACTTTCAATGCACTTTGCAGCCAGATTTTACTGTGCGGAATAGCAAAATCCACTTGCAGGTAAAAAAAACAGCTGAGTTCATTTTGAGCAGAAAACAACCGGAATGGCAACAGTTCAGCAAAATTCACCATCTCAAAGCTGTTCTGCTGAAACTTGCTGGCTCCCAATACTAATTTTGATTTTTGGTTCGAACAATGTAGTAGAGTTACACAAGACTTTGTGTATTGTCTAGTTTGGTTGTTCACTCTCATTCCCACTTCAATGGAGATATTTACTACTGATCTTAAGTAGCTTTTCTTTGAACTCTTGCCATAATGTATGGTACTGCGTGGGATTTTTTTGTGTGTGTGTCTGAAAGTCTATCCGATTAATTTAGGTTTTCTTAGAAATAAGACCTGTTCTCACTGAGAACAGGAAAAGAAGCAAGGTTGAGGACAGGACACAGATTAGATGAAATCACACCTGCTTGGCTCTTTCATAGCTAGCATGAACTTGTCTGAAGGGAAGTAGTGTGGCAGACAATGCCAGTACAGAGATGGAAGGCCAAATAAGAGGCTCTGACAACATGAATGCCTAAGTAAACTTAAGGGTATTACTGTGGTGCATTAGTCAAAATGTCAGCTCTGTGATATTTTGGATCAAGGTGGCAGAAACCTTTTGAAACAAATATGAGACAGAAAGCGTTTTGTTGATCTTTTTTCTTTGACGCATTTATTCCTTCTTGCCTTTCTAATTTGTTATTAAATATATTCTCCCCATATGAATGTAATAGTCTAATTGCATGGTGCAGGATTTTTTTTAAGCCAGTGTGTCCTGGGACATTCAGGCAAGTAGAATGAAGTATTTGTGTTTCTTCTATATAAATATCTTTAGAACTGTGCTTGTATTCTCTGACCTGGTCTCCTTAAGAGCAGTAGTGGAATACCTATGAACTTCTAGTAAATGTCCAGGCATCCCCATAAGATGGCACTGGGCCAGAGAAGAAGCTAATTAATCCCTGAGTCCCCCAGTTAAATCTACAATAATTAAGTTGTGCTGCCTGAGGCATTCACAAAACACAGTGCATGCTTTATTATTGCTTATCTCTTCATGAAAGCAGATCTTCTACAAATATAATCTTGAGCTAATCTTAGCATTCTATGTGAAACTGATTAAAGAGATTTCTAAGGAAGAACAAAATGAAGTCACCTGGTGAAGGACCAATTATCTAGAAATGCACTCTTTTAATACGATATCATTACAGGATATTTAGTTAGAAGATTAACTGTGCTGGAAATAATTTACTGAGATAGATACATAGATTAAATTTTTTAAAGAAAAGACAGCTTGAATTAAGACCAAATCAGACAAGACACTGGAAGACCATTTAGAGTTCCCAACAGGTTTTTTTTTTAAGTGCTAGCCTCTGATTTGGATTGGAACCAGATTGGAACCCCTATCCCCAGCTGCCATTTTCATGACTTGAAATGACACTGCAGGACTGCTTCATCCAAGCAAACACACAGATGCTGCTGATACATAACCAGTATCATAAGCCATTTACACATATATTACTTGCTATATGGTTGAGAAGCAGTTAATTTGCAATAGTTGCTTTGCAGTGTGGTATTTTTTGTGCTCCCCTCCCTGTGTTTTTTGTTTCATGTTTTGGAGGGTTTTCATTTTTGTATATCCGCAAAAGCAGGTTTTTGCATGCCTCTGTGACTTGTTACATGGTAAAAAGGGTGTACTATCAGATCTTTCCAACCACACACCATACTTCTTTATTCATTTATGTATGAATATCAGTAATATCAGGTACGATGCTGGCAGGTCTGTTTCTGTAATGCAGGTATGACCCAGTATCAGAGAGCAGAGACTGTGTCCAGTTTTTGAGCAAAGGAGAAGATCAACTCCGGAGTGTTAAGTTTTACAGCCCCACTTCATGTACTGTCCACTGATGCCACTATACTTTCAAATGAGCCCCCCGGGGATAGGGCGGTATATTAAATCAAATAAATAATAATAATAATAACTGGTTTCAAATACAAAGCAAGTCAGGTTAAAAAGGAGGGGGTGGGCACAGACTACATGGATGTAAAGCACAACTAAGGAGAAAGCATGTAGGGTTGCCAACTTTGGCTGGAAAATTCTGGGGGATTTGTGAGCAGAACATGGAGAGGGAGCTCCACAGAGATGCCACAAAATGTACCCTCAATACCGCCATTTCATCCAGGAGGTCAGTTCTCTGTAGTCTGGAGATCAGTTTTAATTCTAGATCTCCATGCTTCACCTGTAGGTTGGCAACTCTATAGTTTATGTAACTCTTTTTTAAAAGTTGGATCACCAACCCTCACAGTTTACATGACTGGGACAGATGCCAGAAATGTCTTGGTTGCCATCACATCTAATTCATTTCTGAAAACTTATTTTGTTCCTCAAAAACAGCCTAAGAATTACATTCAGGCATTACCCTTCCCCATGTCTAAGTAACAATGTACTGAATGAGGGACACAAAATAAAGTTTTCAGCTAGCGGGGGGGTGGGGGGAAAATGCTGAGTTAGTTTAATTGAGGTTGAATGAGTAGAAATGAGCTTTTGAAGCATTTGGTGGTATAGAGCTGAAAACATCATCTGATAATTGTTGTTATTGGAAGGGCAGTTAGAGGGGCCAGCTAAAAAGTTGGCAAGTTTAGGACAAAACGATATTGTGCTCACTGGCATATAGAGGGTTACTTTTTCCTAAACAGGAAAGTTTATTTTTAATATCAATTAACCTTTGCTATGATTTTTCAGAAAAAATATTCAAATAAATCCCTCTTCCTTTCCTTCTAGGAGCTGATTTTGTTTTTCTTAAAATTATTCTTTCAACTGGGAAGTGATGTTGAACTGTTATGTACCTGCTGGTCTTTATGTGGATCATACCCCCCAGTGGTTTAGAGAAGAGCAATTAATGCAACAACAATATTCCCAGTGCTGCAATAGCTTCATTTATGCTGTTGCCCAAAGGTCTCACCTAGTACTTTTTGCACACTGCCCTAAACTTCAAAGTTGTAAAATTCTCCACTTTTGTACTTTTTGCTTGCCTCTGATTTCCATTTGGGCAGAGAAGCTTCCTAGGTGTTAATGTTACGAGTATTTGTACAATCTAGCTTATTTTCAAAACACAGCTTATTTTCAAAACACAGTCATTAGGAGGTGGGCAAGGAGTACAGTTGCCAGCAGCCTGGAGAAAATACATCTCACCCCTTTAGTAAAGGCTTAATGTGTGGACATGGACAATTGAAGATTTTCTTGACACAGAGGTAAATAATATTATCTGATAAACAGAGGATGTTATTTATCTCTGCACCATGAAAAACCTCAGTTGTCCATATCCCCACATTAAGCCTCTGTTAAAGGGGCGATATATATATATTTTTTCCCTCCAGATTGCTGGCAACACAAATAGTGTGCATGTTTGTGTATCAGCTTTTAAATCTTTTCTTCTGCTCAGTTTTCTCACTGAAGGTCAGACTTCCCAAATGTTTGTTAAGAAGGGTGGGCAGAACTATGCATGAAGTGCAGCTCCACCCTGAGCTGTTCATCTGTTTCATAAGCTCAGGCAGCGCCAGCTTCTGTACAAGAGAACAATTTGACCCAGTGTGTGGGTTCATAAGTTCCAACGTATCTTTGCTACCTGACTGAGACACTTCTTGGATACCAATTTTCCTGAGTTTCATTCTCCTGTCGTTGGTACCACATCAGCCTGCAACAGCCCCATCATATCTTTCTTCCCCACCCTTTTTTTGGTCCAGGGGAGCACACTATGAAAGGACAGGATGAAGGAAAGAATATCACTGTGGCCCAAGAATGTTGTTGTCTGAGTGGGAATGGGGGTCCAGCCCCACTGGGAATGAAAGAACCATGCCAAGCTTTATTCCACTGTTGGGAGACTGGAATGCTCAGACAACCGTGGGGACTTGGACAGAGTAAAGACTGCCTCTACTGCTAACAACCTATATGGAGCATTAATTATACATTAAATTGATAAGTGCTTTACAATAGGGAAGATCTACCCCGGAAGACGGGCTGTTTTGAATGTGTTCAGCCGTTGTGTTATTCTCTGCGAACAACTGAAAATCAGACTCATAATGTTCAGGTCTATTGTACTAAAGCAAATTTGCAAAGCTTTCATTGTCAGTTAATGATGTTTCCTAGGATGAAACCTGCATGCCATTCAGCTGTGTTTGTTCAGTGATGGATGAAGCTGTAACAGTGGCATGTTTAACTGGTTCCTTATAGGGCACCTTAGGGAAACATTTAAAAAGGGGGTCATCAATCTGTAGTCTGATTTTACTATGTGTTGGTAAGGAAGCTTATGGTCAATTATCTTTTCCTGCATTTTCTTTTGAACTAAAATTTAGCAGGATGAGTAATTAGCTTAGATTTGTATTTCACTTAGGAACAAAGGTATTGATCTATAAAACCATAAAAGTGCACATAAATGCCAGTATGAAGCATATGTCACAGTTGTGTCTACAAAACAGTGTTCAATTTGAAGCATATTAACCCAGAGGTGGGATCCAGCAGGTTGTCACAGGTTCCCGAGAGTAGGTTACTAATTATTTGTGTGTGCCGAGAGGGGGTTACTAATTGGTGATTTTGCCACGTTATTTTTGCCTTAGTTACGCCCCTCCTCTCAGCAGTAGCGCGCAGAACTTGAACCAGTCTAGCAGGAGGTGCACTGGCAAGGCGGGCAGCCTGGGCACCAAGTGCGTATCTGCTTCCCTACCAAGGACTGCAGAGCGAGCTGCCAAGGCCCCCCTTGCCAGCCCCACTCCAGGAATGCCACTTCCTGGAATGCCCGGGTCACGCCCCCCATCGCGGCTCCTCACTTCCAGTCTCTACTGGCTTGCCACTGTTTGAATCCCACCACCATGGGAACCTGTTACTAAAATTTTTGGATCCCACCACTGTATTAACCCTTTTGTATTCTAGAGGAAGACGCCATGTGCCTTATCCAGCAAGTTATTAATATAATTCTAGAGGACTAGCCATCAGTCTGTTGCAGTAAAAATAAACAAGTTTTATGGAATCTAGTTTTCTTGTTG
Source organism: Sphaerodactylus townsendi (assembly GCF_021028975.2). NCBI lineage: Eukaryota > Metazoa > Chordata > Lepidosauria > Squamata > Sphaerodactylidae > Sphaerodactylus > Sphaerodactylus townsendi. The sequence continues at coordinate 50,611,322 of NC_059434.1, forward strand.
CATAAACTAGACTATAAAGCTGAATGTGTTAGAAGAATGTACTGGGTCCTCACTGTCTTCAATTCTACCATTTGCAACTTGGGATTCCATAGTTGATTGCTCCATGAAGAAAATAATGTGTATTTCAATTGCAGGAACTGGTTTAGATGTGTACCAAAGTCAGTTTTTAGAACTTCACCAAAGACTCTTGTTTGCTGAAAAAGAAAATCAAAAAAGATCCTATGAGCTGAACAGTGTCCTGAATGAAATCAAGAGAGTAGTTGGTGAGCGAACCAATGCTTCTACAAATGTAACAGGTTTGTATTGGACCTTTTTTTTTTTTTGCGTCTAAAACTTCATAATCTTTTTCAGAAATAAACTTCTGTTTCCTTAAAAATATAAGGAGACCAAGTGCCTTTATCAGAATGTGTTGCAATGCAAAGCAAATACCTTTACCTTTATAACTTTGCAACAAAAATGGCTAGGGACTTAAAAAAAAAAGCTGGGAACTAGTACAGCTCCCAGTTTAGAATCCCAATTTCTGCATAAGATACAATCATTAATTTGGCCAAGCACTTGCATAAAGAACGTGGCAAATTGGAGTGGGATCCAAGATTTCTGAAACCAGGAAGCCTTTTATCGCATTCTGCATGGGAGGAGGGAAGTGAGCATGCAAAGTTTGTGTCTGTCATGGATAAACTGATTTGTTCATGACAGCCTAATGCAGCCTAATTATCATGGGGTATGAAAAGATAACAAACACTCTTGGGCAGTTTAATCTTAAATATAACCAGTACAAGTCTTTGAACCTTCTGTTCACCACATATGGTGGAGTGTTATATGCAGCTGCTTTTAGCAGATGATTCTAGAGATATTGGAGATATTAGTTACGAATAATTTTGCTGAGGAAACACTTTTTTTTTCAAACTTGAGTAGAAGAGATGGTTTTGAAATATATTACAGTTTTATTTTCCAATCACATTCAATACATTTTAAAGAGAAGCTTTCACTGAATTTAAATCTTTAAAGACAGATACCAAAAACTAGATGCATTCCATTTTGTTTGAGATTTGACTTCCCCTTCATTTTGCCAGATGTTCTCACAGTTGCTGTTGTTTTTCAAATGAATGTCTAACTCAGTTGCCTTTGAGGCTATTTATTTTCCCTGTGAAGTTTTCCCTGTTGCACTCTGATGGTCCCTGAATGATGGATGAGAATGTTAGACCTTGAGGATGCGGGAACAGAACAGAGCAGACACCCTCTCTCTAGCTCCTGGTGACATGAGTGATCTTTGTTGCTCATTCATGGTCAGGAGGGAATGAGAATGGGGGAGAAGGGAAGGAAGTGCCATCTGCAGCACTCAGTTCATGTGACTCTACACATTTAAGAAGCTGAACCCCCCAGTGATTTCACCTGAGACATGAATCCATATCTTGCTTTCTGCTTATATTTCTGTTTTCTTATCCTCCTGGCTTTTCCATCATCTTTATGGCCTCTAACAGTTGGTTTGTGGTCACAGTAAAAAGCTGCCTTGTATTTGGCCAATTTACAGTGCACTCCTAAACTTCAGTGGATTTAGAAGGGTATAAGCTAAGCAGGGTTGGTCCTGGTTAGCACTTGGATGGGAGACGACTGAGGAATACCAGGATCACTGTGCAGTGGAAGGCAATAACAAATCACTTCTGTTAGTTTCCTGCCTTGAAAACTCTACTGGGTTGCCATAATTCGGCTGTGACTTGACGGCACTTTACAAACGTATAATTCTTCTGAGGATTATACTATTGTGTTTTCTAACTGGTATCTGTCTGACCTCTGTGTGCTCCTACCTTGGACACTTTGAACAAAAGGTGTCAGGGATTGAAACTGGGTCAGTATACTTGCAAAGCTCTCCCGTGGAGCCCCATGAGCCACAGGCAGCTAGAGGTCATTTTACTGTACACATAGGACTTTTTTTGCACAGTCAAAATGCCCTGGGGTAGATCCAGGAGCTTACGTGCCACGGCGCTTCCCCCCGTTTCTGATACCCCACGGCTTTCCAGTTCTTTTCAGGAGTCGAGGCAGGGCTGGTGCGTTATGCCCCAGCTGTTTCTGTGCAATCCCAGGGCTTTTCCATTTGCACTGCGAGCTCTTCCGCAATCTCTTCTGCACAGTGGCATATCTGCTCAGGGACATAGGGTAACCCATGTCTCCGGGCACAACTAATCTGGTCACGTGGGAGGCACAAAATCACCCCCCCATGTGACCAGAGAGTCGGGCCGAGGGAGGCAGAAGTATGAATCCTTCTCTTCGATGACGTGGGTAGGGCCGAGGGAGGACGAACTCTGATGATGCATGGAGCCTCATCAGACTTCCGCCTCCCTTGGCCCCATCCACATCACCCAGGGGCTGAGGGAAGACAAAGTCTGTGGAGGCTCCATGCCTTGTCAGACTTCTGTCTCCCTTGGCCCCTCCCACGTCATCCCAGGACTCAGTGAGGACAAAGTTTGAGGAGGCTCTGTGCCTCGTCAGACTTCTGCCTCCCTCAGCCCTACCCACGTCATCCAAGAGGAGGGTTCAGACTTCTCTTGCCCTCGGCCCAACTTTCTGGTCACATGGGGACCCGGCAGCAGGGATGTGCGGGGGTGGAGCTCCACACCACGGGGGGCGCGGCACCCGGAGGTCATTTTGTCTCTGGCGCTATTTGGCATCCATACACCTCTGCTTCTGCGCCTGTGTGGACAACCTCCGTTTTCCGCATTCTGATTGGCTGATTCTCCCCCCATTCCCCAACTCACTTTCACTAGTTCAGTTTTAAATGACTCTGAACCCAAAACTCCTTAGAGACATAGCTTTCATTGCAGTGGGGAAAAAACACAGAGGGAGAAGCCATGGATTTTAGACAACTGGGTGGGGGTGGAGAGCGCCCATCCTCTCAAAGGCACATGGATTTTAGACAGAGGGGGGGTGTGCAGGGCACCAATCCTCTAAAACACACGAGGATTTTAGACGCTGTCTCTGTCTCTCTGTCTGTCTCCCTGTCTCTGTGTGTGGTGGGGGGGTGCTGCCTTTCAATCGGTGGGGTAGGCAGGCCAGAGCGACACGGTGGGAAAAACGGCCCTGGTTCTGCTGCCGTGGTGTTTTCATGGCAGTTGAAGCACACAGTGGCAAGCAGAGTCACACAGGGGCAGTTTGGCAGTTTTTGAAGGTCACAGGGAAAAGGGAAAATGGGGCAGACGCAGTGCAGCTTTGAGGACTGTGAAGAATTCCAGGCTGCACTGGGATATTCCCCGTGCTAACATTGGTACAATTTTGCAGTGAAAAAATGGCCATAGTGTGGATGCTGCACAGAGGCAAATGGCAAATTGGGTGGCACTTGTAAGCATGCATTTGAACCCATTGGTTTGGTAGCATGACATTAATGACCATAGTGGTATATAATGCTGGCATTGTGAATGGGCACTCCATTATAACTGGTTAGATGTTGAAGTGTCAATGTCTTCCTCTTTCGTTCTATTTCAAGATTCTATAAAGTGGAAACTGTTGAGTGTCACCAACGGACTACCAGTACATCTTACAAATATTCAATACTATCTACCTCATCTCCAACAGCATGAAGATGGCATTTACCCAAATGTTGTAATAGGGCAAGGAAGAAGTGGAGGTGAGAATCAAATTTAAGGTCTAATGAACAAATGTGACCTGCCTGATCTAGCAATCTGCTTTGGCATAGGGACTCAAATGCATAATGTTCTCATTTTTGAAACATTTATTTCATTGGAGGCATTGATTTCAGTGGAAGTTGTTTATATCTGCTCTTACTCCACTGATATAGAGAGCTGTGCCAACACAAGAGATCTGTGTTCATTTAAGGGCTTGCAAGCACACAGTTCTTTGATGGCAGGAAGTTTAGGCCCCCCTATCTGCGCACACAAAATATTGGAATTCCTTATAAACTCCCATGTTGTAGAATCATTGCATACAAAGTAGAGATAAACTAGTGTTTCCAACTTATCTGGTATGATGGGTGATCTTCTTGTCACCTCCAGGCCTGACTGCTACTCAAATGATTGGTGGTAAGGAATGGAGGGATGACATCATTGATGGCCCAAGGTCACTCCTAGTCAGAAGTGACATCACCGATGCCCTAGTATTTCTACAGCATTAGCGCCATAACCTGTATATTTTATCTGAAAGTGACATCAATGTATCAACAATGTATTTTCCCCCATGTAGTGCTACTCAAAGTCTCCCAGAGGTCCAGGCATGCCCCCTGGTAACCCTAAGATACATACATGGAATGCTCTGGCAATGAAGCCAATGAGAAAATATTTTGTTACACGCAATTTGAACATGAGTGAGAGCTTCCATGTGTTTAAGAAGGAATCACAGGACACATCAGCTAAATAATAGTTTTGGTTTCAAACTTTGGCAGTAATTAGTAGTATTTGATTATTGCTTGAAAATCTAATTAAAAGACAGGCCAAATATGCGATTATTAATATTGTGTGTGTTTTCTTTAAAAATTCTTTGTGCATAACATTTAGGACAAGTTCTGTACCTTGCACATAGTTTTGATATTCTTCAATAGGCTTCTTCTGTTGTTGCATATTCAGCAGCATTTGGAAGAGATAATATTATCATTTCACTGGAATGATATCCTTTTGGATCAACAGGCCCAAAGCTGAACATATTAACTACCTAAGAGGTAGCTGTGGGATATCCCTAATGAACAGCGGTAACAAGAAATTCATCATAGAACTGTGGTTATCACAGTCTTGAAGCAAAACAAAATGATACAAAATCAATACTTTTGAATCACACGCACGTTCAAATACAGTTATTTGTTGCAATTTTGTCCCATTCTATTTTCACACCATGGGACATAGCTAAAAGGTCATCCAACAAGCTTCATGGCTGAGTGGGGATTTGGACTCCAATACACTCTTTATTATATGTCCCAGTCTTTGCTGTAGCGTTACTCTTCAGCTGGCGAGTCAGGACACCAGAGTGACACACAGGTCAACCTAAGGTGGGTCACAACAGAGGCACAACCACCATTTTGTCATTTTTTTCTAAAAGAAAGTTGCAAGGAAATAGAGGGTGAAACAGGAAGACGTTGAGCATGGAGAGAGCTATAAAGAAAGGAGAGGGTAAGGAGAGAATCGACAGATGGTTCATCATTTGTAGATCATATTAAGAATAAGAAAAAATATGTTGTGTTCTAGTTTTTATTGTTGTATCATTATGGTCAATGAAAGCAATTGTGTTTTGAACCAATACCATTTTCTTTCACCAAATGTGTTATTTCTCTCTATGTAGTATCCCTGGTAATGGGTATTCCTACAGTGCGAAGACCAAAAAAAACTTATTTGATGGACACACTGAATTCCCTTTTCTATGAAATGTCAATGAAACAGAAGAACGATTGTGTGATAGTTATCTTTGTAGCAGAGGTAAGACAGAATGAAATGGTAGAGTTAATAAAAAGAAAATGTACTGATTTTGTTTACATATAATAGTTAGCAACCTCTTTGTTTACTGACCATCAGAGCTCCTTTTTTGAAGCATTTCTGTATCAGCACCTGTACATTCTACCTTGTTCTCACAAAAACTGAACTTTGGCTAATAACTGAAATCTGTAAATGTCCTTAGTTTAATAAAAGACAGAGAGAAATATGTTGAGACAGTCATATGATAGCCACAAGTTTCTGTGTCTAAGAAACAGTTAATTTCTTCTCCTCCTGTATGTGATCTCCTCAATTTGTGCTCAGGTAATCTTTCCAGATATTACTACTGAGCATAAAAAGTATTTCTTCAGAAAAGGTATCTGAGTAGCATTTCAGTAACCCAGCTTCTACAATAAAACAGAACTTCCCCCTGCCACTGCTCTGCCACTGCCCCATAAAAAAAAAAGAATAAGACTTTTTCTGCTTGGAGTGTCGCAGAAGTTTCCCTAGCCTTAACCCTCCCCCCAGTATGTTGCCAGCTGGCATCATTTGAAGGAGGAAGAGGTTTGTTGTGGGGGGGGGGAGGTTGTGGCAGTGGCAGTGGGGGCAGTGGCAGGGGGAGGTTTGGCTGAGGGCTGGGTGCAAGGGTCGGGGAGAGGGGATGGGGGTCCAAAATGCACCCCAAGTGACCCAGTCGAATGCCCCCTCTGGCCTCTCTCATTCTGCCAGTGCCTAAATCTTTATGACCTTGTCAACCTGGAGTTGGCAACCCTATAACCTGTGCAGCACAAGTTACTAGGGATATGGTGTGTGATCATCCTAAAAGTCTAATACTCCAATCACAATTTCAGACTTTCTCATCCTGCAGATTTTGATATTATATCATCCCGGGTGTGCCATTTTAACTATGGAACATGTGCTGGATATTGTGTAAATACATCAGATACAGTGCTGTGCAGTTTTTCCACAAATGATTACAATGTACATGGATAGTATGATTATACAAAAAGAAAGTCAGGATTGCACCCTCTGCCCTGACCTTGTCATCAGTGTGATTAGCCAGATTTCTGCCCTGTGAATGTACAAATGTAGATTCATCCCTGGAATTAGGGATGCTCTGCAACACACACACACACAGACACAAGCTCTTGATCATGCAGAAGAGCACAAGTACATAAAAGCATGTGCACTTAGAGCTCTTTTCAAATGTTTGGCTGAATGTCCAGATGAGGCAGGGTAATAGACTGTACTCTTCTATGTGTATGCTTTTGAGTGTGCACAGTGTGATCACAGCAAGATTTTAAATTTGTAGTGGAAATCAATGCCACTGAACATATGCACACACTTGGCATGCCGTGGGAATATGGCCTTAGTCTTTAGTTTCTCATCTAAGTGCCAACAGCCTGGAACACCAGGAAACTTTCTGTAATGGATATCCTCAGGCAAGGAAACGTTGCTTGCATGAATTTTCTCACCACAGGTTAGGGAAAGTGTGTGACTGTTTATGATGACCTCTGGTGCCCTTTCAATGACGAGAACTGAATTGAGGGGACATAGTTCATTGCACATTTAGGAGACATTTGATTTTTCAAGAGCAGTACTGTAACACTAACAAATGTCCATGGGCTATTTATAATAACAAACAGTAGTAAACCAGCACCTTTCTCTGGAATGTTTAGTGAATCCACATAATAAAAGCAACTTTGCTATATCCATTTTCTTTAGGGGAAAAATATTACCAACATGGAAATTTCCCAAATGGGCACTTAGTAAATTTTCCGACACAATAACACAAATATTGATGTTTTCTTTAACTTTTTTAGGTGGATACAGAATATGTTAACAGCGTTGCAGAAAACGTTAGAAGCAGGTAAGCCTTCCATAATATCATAGTCTATGACTGCTTAAACATAAATCATGTTACCATGTTTTTTAAAATACCCAACAAGTAAATGCTTTCTGATCAATGATACAAAGTTTCTGGCTTGGATTCTAAGGTACCATTCCATCTGTTTAGCCACAGTTCCCGTGATGGAATGACTTCTCTACCCGTATGTGTGATAAGGAGATTTTTGCTGATTCCCCCTCCCCACAAACTCACACTTTGTCCCATACGCTTCCTGGGTTCCACTGAACTACTGGATCACAACTTCAGAAGCAGAGAAAGTACAACTGGCAAATGGCCATGAAAATATGTCCTGTCCCTTTAACAGAGGTTTCAGATGTAGAAATGGGCAGTTGGAGCTAAATACTTATCACCTGATCATATCAATTTGATCTGTAGCAATTAAAACAACAACTAGGATGACCAGTTTAAAAGTTAGCCACTATAAGGTTATATTGAGAGGGTAGAATTGTAGAAGCTGCCTGCCTCTAGTGCAACTCTGTTCCCATTTCTTAGGATCCAAACCACTATGATGTAATGCATAATAAAAGATGGCCTATAAATACAAGTAACTAATGTCAATGTTAACATGCATAGGACTTGAGGAGACCAGGACAAAATCAGTTTACCAAGTTTAGCAAAATCCTTTAGTTGTACTTCAGTGGCTGTAGTTTACATTTCTTATCTTTAAGTACCTCAGAGAGCTCAAATTTGAGACTACTTCCCAAAGAATTTAATAGTGTAAGCCAAAGCATCCCTGTGTACACAGTATGCTGGATATAATGACCTTAATGCTATGAAGCAAGGAACAATCTCTGCTGATATCTAGGCATTTCTAAACCCCTTTGTTTGTTACTCGGAGCAGTAGTTCAGCTTTTTGTAGACTGCGGGTTTTTTTTTATAAGCTCCCACTTTAATGTAATAAAGCAACCTGTTTCTTTGCGATGCCAATCAGTATAGAATAATTGTCCTTTGAAAGGCTGAATTCAAGTGTGACTGTGGCTCTGTTGAGGCCCTTTTTATGAAATGCAATTAATGTCTAGATTACCCTACAGTTTTTGGTTCCTCTTAAATGGTTTTTAAAAAGATGTATAAATGTCAGGGGGACCTAACAACATTTTACTGGGAGGGGGTGGGGGTGAAGTGGCTGCTTGTGCAGTAAAGAGGACACATTGTATTGCTTTTTTGCAGCTTGGTAATAGTAATGGAGCCATCATGTGCGGACAAAGGAAAACTTACATTCAGTGTAAGATGTAAAATGGCATGTAGAGAAATGGGCACCACAGTTAATATCTTATTATCATCATCATTATATCTAATTCTCAACATGGTCCCAGCTGTGGAGCCTTAAATCATGTACAAAGAAGAGACATTTCTCTACAGAACTGGGATAGACCTGCAGGTTTGCAGAAGAAAATCTGATTTTTTTTCAAACTGATGAGGATTTTCAGTCCTTTATTAAACAAAATGAGATTACATGATGTTTGGCCACAAGATCTTAGCCACCATGCTGGGAGTTGCCCAACATACGCACTGGAAGGAATGGGCTAGTTGGAAGGAAAAGACGGTAGCAGCCAGGGGAAGGGAGTACTGAGAGCAGGCAGCGCTTGTTTGGAATGAGTGAGAGAGGCTTTGTCACGGGCCTGCCTACCTGTTGGTCTTCTCCGCCTGCCATCACTACTGCCCTTGGCAGAAAGTGAGGACCAGGAATGGTGTTGACATTTCCAGCATCCATCAGGTCTCTGCTCCTGCCCCTAAAGTTGCCAGTAAGTGTGGGGAGGCTAGATGAAGTTGCTACAACTCCAGGTGATGGGATATTCCTCCCCATGAGTTTTCTACCTGCACCAACTGGAGGGAGGATGCCTGTGGGAAGGCAGCAGGGAAGGGAAGAAGGGAGACTGTGAGCCGCAATCCTCCACACTTGAGCCAGGCATGCACACATGGCAGCACTGCAGACAGGTGGGGAAGAGAGCGGGGGAGGAGCTGCTGCTGAGCCCCTCCTGACCCAACTAGGCATAGGCATTGCAAGTGGGTGGGCTGGGTAGCAAGTGAGTGGCCCAATGAAGGAGCAAGGTGGGAGGGGATTTTCCCTCACAGGTCACCCACTTGTGTTAATATATTTCTAGATTTCTAGAATTCTGTTTTTGAAAAAAAATACCTGATCATCATCCTCATGCTAAGAGTTTCTTCAATAGCAATGAAGCTATCATAATTGGGTTGCTGGAAGTAGGTTGCATTACATTCAATGAGGTTTATTCCCAGGAAATTGCTGTTAGGGTTGCAACCAAGTAAAATTAGTTCAAAAGTAATAACTACATGCATGGAAAAACATTTAAAGTTTATGTTCTGAAAATGTATCAGCTTCTCCAGTTGCTCATAAACATGTGCAAATATAGATCCATTACCCTATAAGTAATTTGTCTCTTTTTATGTCTGCTTATAGACCATACTGTCTTTTATTTTTCTTTCTGTAGCTTCCCAAATGAGGTTCTTTCTGGAGCCCTGGAGGTTATTTCTCCTCCTGCTTCCTATTATCCCCAGCTCTCCAATCTGAAGGAAACATTTGGAGACTCAAAGGACAGAGTAAGGTATGACAGATGGCCTGACTACCTTCTCAGGCAGAGTTTCACTGAACATTTTTTAAAAATAATGAGGTTGATTTATTTATTTTCAAATGTGTACCTTATTTTCTGAAAGAAATCAAACTGTAATTGGAAGCCAGAAACTGCTCAGCAGCTTCCCACAGGCTAGAACCAAACATCAATCTATAACAAGATCTTTATGACTTCTCCAGCAGTCATGCACAAATTTGGCAGATTTCTGATTCAGAAAGAACAATGAAACCAAGGGGCCATTTTAAAAGAAGCCCTGTTTTTGTCATAATGTGTTTATTTTCTGATAGTAGTGAGTCACCAAGTTATTCATTTCTCAGTCTCAACAACTGAGAAGGCACATATGGAAGGAATACGTTCAGGCATCCCAGACGCAAGCTATAAAAGTTAAAGCCAGCAATAGGATTTAGCTTGAAACTGGTAACCAGGAGGACTTTTGAGGCACATATTGTCACCATATTATTCTATGCCAGTGCCACATACAGCTGCAGTAGTCAAGCTGAGAGCTAATGACACTAGATGCAGAACTGGGGCCCCTCAAATCCTGCTTTGTTTATGACACTGTGCTGCCCAACACTGCTACTTCCAGTGGTACAACTCCTGTTTTCCCTCATTTCCACTGTGAAGGAAGAAAAAGAATTCTCTTTGGCTGGCTGAAGCTTCTTGCCATGGCTCAGCTGATGGAGTGGCCTAATCCTCCCAAGGTAGCCCAGGGATCCTTCCGAAGGGGACCCATCCACTGCTGTTCTGGATGGGCCCGCGTTTTGGTATGGAGCTGTGATGTACTGCTACTTACCGTATTGATAACCTCTCCCTTTTTTTGAGAAAGGAGATGGCAAAGCAGATGCTGCTGGTTACGTACGCGTGCATGCACACACATGCACATACACACACGTGCACGCACACACAGGCAGATGAGCAAGTGCTGACAGTGGTCAAGAGCAGCTGCCAGACTATTTATGAAGACAGATGTGAGCAGTCATTATAATTCATTTACTGCCTGCGAAAACAGTGGCGACATCCACCACCAGTCACAAGTGGGTGAAGGAGAAAGAAAGACTGTAGCTTCTAGTAGCTGCTCTCAGTCATTTCCTGACTGAGGCCATCTACCTGTCTATGTCTGAATGAAGTGTCAAAACAGAAAAAAGAGGGAGGGAGTACCAGAGGGCATAGTTCTAGCCACCCCCATCCCCTAAAATCCCTAAAACTTGGCTTTGGTAGCTAGAGCCTTATTTTTTAAGGAAGGGAATCAGCTTAGATACTAGCCACAGCTGGTGAAAAGACATTCTTAGCCATATCCAGTCCATTAAGATTTAGAAAGAAGTGCAGATCCAGGAGCAACCCAACAATTAACAGACATAGCCATCTATCCAATCAATGGCCAGTCATAAGATTATCGATCTTATCTGGATTGAGATTCAGTTTGTTTATATTCATCCAGCCATTACTGGATCATTTCAGCAACAGTTCCAGGATAACACCACAACACCACAGATGGAAAGGGCACACAGAGTTGGGTGTCACCAACACCTGAATAGCTTTTTCAAGCAATTTCATATATAAGTTTTTTAAAAAAATAGAAAACAAATTTCTCCAGAACCTCATAAGATAATTCCCATGACTAGAAACAATTCTTTCTCAATATTATCTTCTGGACCTTCCCATCAAGGTAAAAGTAGATCATTGTGCCTCCTATTTCCATTCACAAAGTCTGTTTAGGCCAGAGGCGTACCTCCCATTGGGCAAAGTGGGCAGCTGCCCTGGGCGCCACCTTGTGGTGGGCGACAAAATTGCAGGTTTGTGAGGGATTTTGTATTTTCAGTGTTTTTCCGTTTTTGGCCTGCAGGGGGCGCAGATTTTAGGCTAGCAGCACCAAAATTTCAGGGATTTTTTGGGAGACTCTCCTGATGACATCACCCAGGTTTGGTGAGGTTTGGTTTAGGGAGTCCAAAGTTATGGACTCCAAAGGGAGTGCCCCCATCCCCCATTGTTTCCAATGGGAGCTAATAGGAGATGGGGGCTACACCTTTGAGGGTCCATAACTTTGGACCCCCTGAACCAGACTTCACCAAATCTGAGTGGTATCATCAGTAGGGTCTCATGAAGATACTCTGAAATTTTGGTGCTGCTATCTTAATAATTGCACCCCTGACAACAGGCACCCCCTAAATTTCCCCAGATTCTCTTTTTAAATTCACTCCCTTCCCACCAATGCTTGTTTTCTTTCTTTCTTTTATTCTCTCAGTGCCTAATAAAGGTTGTTGTTGTTGTTGTTGTTGTTGTTAAATCTACCCCCTTCGGCATGGATTTAAAGGGAGAATCTGAGGTCCCCAGTTTAAACACCATTTAAAATGATGCTGTTTGGGGGTGGATTCCAGCATCACTTGTTTAAACTAGGGAGCCCAGATTCTCCTTTTAAATCCACCTTAAAGGGAGAATCTGGGTCCCCCCAGTTTAAATAACATTGAAAGTGATGCTGTTTCCCTCAATTGGGGGGACTGGATACAGCACCATAAAATGTTTTCATAGCAGTAATAAAACATTTTGAAAGCATTTTGAAAATGTTTTCCAAATATTATTTCAGCTGTGTGGCATGGCCCATTGCTATGTTCAGATTTGTGAGTTGGGGGATGTTCTATAATGTGATGGTGACTTTGAAACGACCTGGTGGAAAAAATCATTGTTTGGTCATGGTGGGGGAGGGTGGCCACCCATGGGGGCGGGGGGCATCAAACTCAGGTTTTGCCCAGGGCTCAAGTTCGCCTAGGTACGCCCCTGGTTTAGGCAAAATTTTGCTTGATGGTATCAAACACCATTTGAGAAGTCCAGGCAAATCAATGGAGTCCCACTCCCATCATGAAGATTATCTATCCAGTCATGCAAAGCAATCTCGTTCTGAACTCCAGCCAGAAACATGATTGAAATGAGTCTAGATGACAGTTTGTCTAAAGAGAAAGAACAGAAAAAGTATAAAAAATAAGCTCTTTTTAAAAATCAGAACTTATCACTTCTATTTAGGTGGAGAACAAAACAGAATTTGGATTATAGCTTCTTAATGCTGTATGCCCAACCAAAGGGAACATTTTATTTACAGGTATGTTCAGCTGCTCCATACACACTTACATTGATTAAACTGTGTTTTTAAACTTCTGGAACAAATCACAAAATATTAATTTCTCGCTCTGTTTCTGTCATTTCTAAGCCTCTGTCAGTGTAATTTAATAATTTTGAGATGCATACACTTATCTGCTACAAAATTTGTAACATCATTCTTATTTTATCATTGATACAACTGATTGACATGGGAATTGTACATATCAAACCACAATCCTAAACTTATTATATGGAATTAAATAAACGTATTTTATGGAATTAAATAAGTACCACTCTGGAACACCGAAACAGAATATTCATGAAGATGAAGAAATGTGGACTGACCTGGTGAGAAACAGCCTCCAGCTAAGCATGTTTACTTCAATGTCAGTGTCATCCTAAGAAGACTTACCCTTCTAAGTCAGTGTGCTTAGAAGAGGGCAGCTGTTTAGGATGGTGCTACATGTGTTCCATTGCTTAATTAGTTCTTGTGTTGTCTGAGCTGTATGGTTGCCATCACTTTTGTATGGTTCCATTCCATGTTGCCGAAGTAAAATTTGAAACCTGGAAACTATTTGGGTGGTACAAATTATGTGATTACTTCCCATGTCAACAGCACTGTTACTAAAAAGGGCATCATTGTGGTGGGGAGCAATCATATCATAGTCCCTCCTGCATTATTTCTGTATTTCAAATATTACCGGAACAGCACAGGATGTCATCGAGGGAAAAAGCAACCACGCTACTCAGGTGAGGTGAGCATTGACCATTAGAACTAGAATGTTAATTGCTTTTTCCCAGTAGGACAAGAAAGGGACCTATAATGAATTATTAAAGCGTGGGAAGTGACTTTACTGTACATTCCAAATTCCCACATTGCTTGACTTCAGGTTTCACATAAGTCCAAAAAGCAATGGGACTTCTGACTGACAGACCATGTGCAGAATGATTCCTGGTCATGTGCAGAATGATTCCTGAAAACAGGCCCTAAGAAAAGTGATACATCACAATTCTAGCAACGGGCCATGAAAAAAATAATGAAGCTTCCTGAAGATTAAAATATACCAGTCGGGTCAATCATGTGAAATAAATCCAGTTACAAAAATGGGCAGGGATATATTGAAATTTGTAATATCACCATGGCCAACCCATTATGGACTTGTGGGAAAAATGTATAATCCAGTTTAATTCCTGAATAAATCGTAAGCAACAATGCCACATGCAAAGCATCTTTCAGTAAATTCATTCCAGATCATACTGGGAAGTAGAAAGATGGCCCAGATCACCATTTTTCCTTTGGGCAGAGGAAGAACTGAAATCCTCATGGTATGCATTCCTTAAAGCATGGGGGATATGCCTGGATGAGAAATCCTGATCACAAAGAGTAGCAGATGAAGGAATGAAACAAAATGAACCTTCCAAAGCAATTTAAGGAAATCAACCCTATTATCAGCAGCTTCATTTTTCCTATGGACATCTGTATGTGTGTGTGTGTGTTTTAATGGGGTGATGTTTTTCTTAAGAGAAGATTGAGACAGATTTAAAGCAAATTGTGTCAATATTTTCAGTGTAGTCATTCACATTTTCTGCAGTTCATGGGAACCCCTTGAGAGATTTTGCATCATGCCAAGGAGCAGATAATGGGGTTATAAGGGAGCCATAAGAACAGGCAGTCAAATCCCTCTTCACCTAGGGTGAATGGTAATTATTCTCTTTGTCCTTTTAAGCTTGCTTCACCCTGACATAATTGTGCGTTTCCACAGTTGAAAGCATCTTTGAGAAGCTCTGTTTCAGTAGCTGTTAGAAAGTGCTTTTTATCAGCACACAAGGGAGATGAAATGAAAACATTAAAAAAAACGACAGCAGCTTTTAGCATCTTAATTCAAAACTCATGCCAAAAAATCAGGCGCATTTACAGGGAGTGCTGTTTCAATTCAGTAACTAGCTTGGATCTCACACCGTCTGACAAGATGGTATTCCGATTTCCTGCAATTAACTTGCATTTTAAAAAAACAACAACACATGATAGTAGTAGACAGTAAGAGGCAGTCTACTTATTTCACAGTCATTCAAGGGATGTTAGGCAGATCACGTTGCTAAAACTAACAAAAGTAGTTTAAATTAGAGATCTATGCAACCGAAGAATTTAACGTGCCCCCTACTTAATGAGGAAAAATGCTAACATTGAAGTTTTTGATGACAGGTGAGATCTTATAGATCTGTTCCACAAATGGAAGTATTTTCCTCTGGCATAAGGAGGCTTCTACTGATGCAAGAAGCCTCCTGTTTAAGCAGAAGGCTTCTCACATTGGAGCTGAGTATATCTGTTAGCAGAATGGATCCACAGAAACCAGCATCTCATCATGGATTGTGGAGTGCCCACTGCGCCAACCCCGGGTTGAGGCCTTTTGCTATCCCTCCTTCCCTACATGGGTGATCATATTGGCCTGTCTTGCATGGCCAGGCAGGCAACTGGGGCCTGTCATTCTCATTCTCTGCTGTGTGCACACTATTCCTTACTTGTCTTCCTAACTCTGTCTCCCTTCCACCTCCTGTCCATCCTCCTCCTCCCTTTATCCCTTATGCTTTCCTCCCTCCACCTGGCTGGGTTCTGATGCCTGGCTCCCATCGGCTCCCGATCCATAGATTGGCTTCCGGACCCAAGAGCCTGCCTGCTCCTTTAAGGGCCAGTGATTGGGGCATTGCCCTGCTTTGTGGTGGTGCTGAGCTGCGCAGCGGCTGGAGAGTCCACAGTGGCTTGCCTGTGCCCTCCCCATGGGGCTTCCCCTCCCACTGCCACAATTAACGTTCACCTCTCACCCTCTGCTCTGCTGCTGAGGCAACTTCTGAGTGGCATCTTCTGAGGTGAGGGTGGCTGCCTCCATTCCCCTGTCTTGTTCTCTGCTGCTGCCCCCTCTCCTGAACTCCCACAAATCAGCTGTTTGGCAGTGAGTTCAAAGTGGGGGCAGGGAGTCCAGGCCAGCAGCATGTGCTGGCTCTTGACATGGGCACTTCATTACTTCCATAGCATGAAATGTAGCTTCTCAGTTCACCCTGTGTAACATTATCCATTCCTAAACAGGAGTCCTATGGCATCTTAAAAACTAATGTAATTTTCTTCCTTTAGTCTTTAAGGTGGCACACTTTTTATTCTCAGTATAATAGACCAACATAGCTATTCTTCTTGAATTATTGTCCATACCTAGTTAACTCCATACCTAATTAACATATCTAGTTAATTATTGCCATGCCTATTATTATTATTATTATTATTATTATTATTATTATTATTATTATTATTATTATTATTATTATTATTATTATTATTATATACTTAACAACACAGCACAAGTGTCTGGAATTCATCTCTGAATATCGAGTCCTTCCCAAGGACCTAGGATATTAGAGGTATTTGCGTAGAATGTGTGCAGTTCCTAGAAGTGCTGCTTTCTGCAGCATGTGGACTGATGTTCTGTCCAAGTTTAGGCTTTCCAGATGTTTTTCAAGATTTCTTGGGATTCCTCCTAGAGCACCGACTACTAGTGGGATTACTGTTGTTCTTTTTTGCCACAATCGTTCAACTTCAATTTGTAGGTCCTTGTATTTTGTGATCTTTTCCAGCTCTTTGTCCTCTACCCTGCTGTCAACTGGCACAGCAACATCTATGATCCAAACATGTTTTTTCTCTATCACTGTTATGTCTGGGGTGTTGTGTGCCAGGTGTCTGTCTGTTTGTATTCTAAAGTCCCAGAGTATTTTTGCTTCTTCATTTTCTGTGGTCTTCTCTGGCTTGTGCTCGTATTATTATTATTATTATTATTATTATTATTATTATTATTATTATTATTATTATTATTATTATTATTATTATTATTATTATTATTATTATTATTTATTGCATTTAATAGACCGCCCTACCCCCGAAGGGCTCAGGGCGGTTTACAAACCAATCAACATTTGAAGACAGCAAAAAGTTTCAATTAAAACAATAAATAAATTAAACATTAAAACACTAGCAGCAGTGATCTTCCACAATTAAAATAAATAGATGTTGTCCGGCATTAACCTCCTGGGAGGGGACAGGCCGATATTCAATCAGCAGATGACAGAGCTGTAAGGAGCAACAAAGAAGGGCGGACTCAGCAGCCAGCCTCACCAAAGGCCCGGTGGAACAGCTCGGTTTTACAGGCCCTGTGGAACTCCCCGAGGTCCCGCAGGGCCCTAACAGATGGAGGAAGAGCGTTCCACCGGGCAGGGGCCAGGGCCGTAAAAGCCCTGGCCCTGGTAGAGGCCATCCGCATCATGGAGGGACAAGGGACCACCAGTAAATTCGCCTCTGCCGAACGGAGAGGTCGACTCAGGACATATGGGGTAAGGCGGTCCCGCAGGTATGAGGGCCCCAGGCCGTAAAGGGCCTTAAAGGTCAATATCAACACCTTGAAGACCTTGAAGACCTAGTTAATTGTCTATACCTAGTTAACTCAGCTTACTAGTGGTTTCATCAGTTATCTGTTTTCTCACTCAACTGGGTATTCCAGTTCTCTGTTATTCTACAAAAGGCAGAAGTGCTTTCTATATATGTGCTTTATTAGCATTTTATGTGCTTTATTAGCATTTAAAATTCGGATACACCCAAGCTGAAAATATACTTGAAAAAAAGATTAGTATTTTTGGATATATTTGACATTCCAAATATATCTGGAAATTTTTCAGAAAAAGAAAAAACGGTCCCCCAAAATTCTGAAAATGTATTGTTGAAGGCTTTCACGGCCAGAATCACTGAGGTGCTGTGTGGTTTCTGGGCTGTATGGCCGTGTTCTAGCAGCATTCTCTCCTGACGTTTCATCTGCATCTGTGACTGGCATCATCTGTGGCTCAGATCCCCTGAAGATGCCAGCAAAACGTCAGGCGAGAATGCTGCTAGAACACGGCCATACAGCCCTGAAACCACACAGCACCCCAATTCTGAAAATACTGGGAAGACCAACAACTAGCATTTGCAGGCTCCTAGGGACTGTTTTTCTTTTCTTTTTTCCCTTTCTCTTATCCCCTTTGTTTTTGTGCTGCATGGACCGCATTACCCCATATGTCCCTACTCGGCCTCTGCGTTCGGCTGAGGCCAATTTGCTGGTGGTTCCTGGCCCCTCATGATGCGACTGGCCTCCACTCGGGCCAGGGCCTTTTCAGCCCTGGCCCCTGCCTGGTGGAACACTCTTCCTCCAGCTGTCCGGGCCCTGCGGGACCTTGGTGAGTTCCGCAGGGCCTGTAAGACTGAGTTGTTCCGCCGGGCTTTTGGAGTGTCCAGTCGCTGAGAGTGCCCCCCCTTTGGGATCCACCTTTGTTACTTCCCCCTCTGGGAGGGTTTTAATTGGGGTTATTGCGGGACGTCATCTTTATTTATTAATTTTTATCGCTGTATTTTAATCTAATTTTAATGGGGTATTTATATGGGTTATTGTGCACTGTGTAGATGAAACTATGTTGTACACCGCTCAGAGCCCTTCGGGGGTAGAGCGGTATAAAAAACCCATAAATAAATAAAATAAATAAATAAATATTATATAGACTTGCCAGGCTGCTTGTGTCAATTTCAAGTGTCTTTGTTTCAAGAGGTTTGCCAGAGTTCATCCCTTCCCCATTTCTACAGTGTTGCTCAGTGCTGTGGATTCACATTAGCTCTGTTGATCATGCACAGCCACTGGGTTCTGTTGGCCATTGTGTCCGTTGCCATTTGTTCTGTTGGGCTTGAAGTGCCCCCACCTTCAGTTTCTACTATAGAGATTCTCCAGTTTGACATTGGTTATGTCAGGCTTGCACTGTCACAGTGGCTCTGGGTTCTTCTGGGCATTTGCACACTGCAACTGGTTCTGTTGAGCTTGCAAAAATTCCTCACCCACCTGGACTTTCTACTGCAAATACGCTCTGGTTTGATTTTGGTTCTGTTTGGCTTGACACATTGGGTTGTGGCTCTGGGATTACTGGGTTCTGCAATGGTTCTGTTGAGCTTGTTGGTTGTTCCAAGAGAGATATTTTACCAGTGATTGTTTCTTGCAAGCATGGTTTTGCGCTGGAAGCAATTTGGAGGACCCCTCCCCACTCCATATAAAATAATGTTGGATAGCTAGGGCACCCTCTCCAGGGGCCCACAGAATTGGACTCCATAGTCCAATCTACTTGATGATGGTTTTTTAAAGGACAGGCACCACCAGTCTGCTATAATTTTGTTCCTTGTACTTTTAAAAACATACCCCCTCCCCCAAGCCACCCATAAAGTTTCCCTATAGGGAATAATGGACCCAAAAAATTGGAAATCCCCAACAAAACCCAAATCTAAATATGATATTGGTACTGGAATTCAGGAATATCAGGAGTACCAATATTTCTCAGATCCAGTATCCCTGAAGATGAAAATACCAATTTTATTTTTGCATACCCCTATATTTATTTTCTATTTCCTTTTTTTCTTAGAAGAGACTGCTTTGTCTTCACAATCTGTAAAATGTATCATAAGGCATGATTGCTATTAAAAAGACTAATCTTCTTTTCAGCTAGAAGATGATATTATAGCCAAGCCTGATTATATACAGATAATAAAGGATTTTGCTAAACAACAGTCATCAAATGATTGGATGATCCTTGAATTTTCTCAGCTTGGGTTTATTGGTAAGTACAGCTGCAGTAGCAAGGGACAGTTTAATACAAGGAGGGTACATTGCTTATAGTTTGTGAAGGGATATAATGCACTGATATATGTAACTCGTTAAAAATTATGGCTGCTTCCGTGGAGTAAGGATTCTCCATTAACCATTCATTGCTGCTGCAAGTGCAAAAACATGCACATTGGCAATAGAGTTTCTATATGTTTTCTGTTCACTGTCCACAGAGAGCTGTTTCCCCCCTGTTTTGTCGTCAGAGTGCATTCTTTTAAACCATTTATTGCTGTAAAACTGTAACTATTGCCATTTTTTGGAGAAAAAAAGGCCCTTGACAGTCTTCTGGTGATGTGGTGGGGAAAATGTCAGCTACAAGAACTAATAGCAAGAAAATGGCAAAAATATGGACAAGACTTTTGCAGGGCAAAAAAAAAGTGAGCTCTTGTTCAGATGATGCGATAACATGCTGGGACTACACTCTTCTCAAAAAGATTGGACCAAAGTCTTCTGAGGGTGGGAAAAGATTATTAGAGTACAATTAAGACTCAACTTCATGTGGGTTATTTTGGAAAGGAAAGAAAAGGAAGGAAAGGAAATCCTTCATGGGGAAGCTGACTCTAACCTCACATCACACTCCAGAGGACATGGCTCCCAGTGCTGGGCCTTATCTGTGTGTTCTGCCAGTGCCCTAAAAGAATTCAATATAGAGTATATTAATACTTGTAAGCATAAATTTACAAAGATGACCTATATGAATTTAAATATTAAAATAACTACCCAGGTTTTCTCGTCCTTACTTTGATCATGGTTCAGTTTATGAGGACATAAACTGGAGATTCCAGGTACAGGGAAAGAAGTTCAGGTTTATTTCTTCCAGTGGATTTCAAAGTTGGTAGAATGAATATAGGTCATTGGTTTTGGGCCTTCAAAAGATTATTCAAACCTTGATATTTGATACTGTGCTACCTGGATGGGGGCGGACCAGTGGTAGAATAAAGATTCCCTATTCTGATGTAATAGTGAACTTTAGATTCATCTGTATGATTTATTTAAATAACTAGCGGGGCCCGGCCACACGTTGCTGTGGCTTATTGTGGTGAAATGGGAAAGGAACAGTAGGAGCAAATCAATTGCAGAGGCCATCAGTATGTGCTCATGGAAACGTACAGGCTGATACTGTGCGATGTCATTGATGTGTGTGACCGCATCCTCCCTCGCTTCTCTTCCCTTGCATGGCACCCCTCCCCCTATCTACCTCCCCTTTCTATTTGCTAGAGTGGGTGTGTCATATCCAGATTCTGGGCCCCCTCCCTCCCCTCCCTTGCATGCCACCCCTCCCTCTCTCCCCTCCCTAACTTCTGTTCCCTTGCATGCCTCCCCCTCCATCCCTTCCCTCTCCCACCCTCTCTTCCCTTGCATGCCACCCCTCCCCCTCCTTCCCTTCCATCTCCCTCTGCTAGGGTGGGTGGGTCATATCCAGATGCTGGGCCCGCTCCCTCCCCTCCCTTGCATGCCACCCCTCACTCTCTGTCCCCTCCCTCAATTCTCTTCCCTTGCATGCCTCCCCCTCCGTCCCTCCCTCTCCTTTCCACATAGAGTGAAAGGTACCTGCGTGTGAGGGAGAGAACCCCAACTGACGTCTCACATGGCAACGTGTGTATGTGTTTCACGCCCACTGGAGTTATTGCCTATGTACTGTTTTCACTGCTCATATCTGGCCATCTGAGCGAACATTCTAAGGGCACGAACATTCTAAGGGAGACAGTTACACACAGGCAGCTGCATGGCCTGGTGCGCCAGGAAAAAGATGTTTTACCTGGCTCAGGTGTGTTGTCTGAGAGCGGGAGGTACATAAGAACACAGTCGGGGGAATGAGTAAGTGTCTGTGAAATTTTCAGAGCATTTAGGCCAGCAGGTGCGGGGTTATTCTCAAAGCAACAAGCGCATGGTTCCATTTTTATATATATAGATAATGAGAACAAAATGTTCAATTACAGATTTTTAAGGCTCAGAATACCTTTGGGGGGATAGAATTAAAATAGTTAAACCCCAAAGATGGAAATAAAATGACTTATTCAGAACAAGAGTTTATTTTCTAAAAATGCAGGTTTTATGATTTATTCATAGTAGAAAAGGGAATAACATGGCCATTCAATTTTACATTTAAAAATTCTTATAGTGGTAGTTATTCTAAAGAACTCTAGAAAAATAAATGCAAGAGTTTATTGTAACTGGCAGATATTGGAAATGGTAAATGTTTACTACTGTTTAACAGAATTAAAATTTGATAAGCTGTGTCTATATAAAATAGACATTAGCACAGTGATGTTTCTTTACAAAGCTTTTATTGCTTTCAGTTCTGGAAACTTTCTTCTTTTATCAATAGAAATAAAAAGTCATGAGAGTCTGAAGCAGGACCATCATCTGCTAATTTTAGCTTAGCATAAATCATAAAGTCTTTGCACATAAATCATAGGTATGCTTCAACCCACTGGTATGAAACAGTTTGACTGTTCCTACTCCTGTATATGACTGTGACCACTGTCCATAAAATTGATCCAAAATGTTGAACTACTTCAATCAGTGAGCTGGAACTAACCTTTTTTTTTAACTCAAACATTCCCAATTCCCATCCTTATTATAAACATCTTTCCTATATAGCTTTTGTACGTGCAGGTTCCCTGATCACCAACATAATCCTTTTTCATGGTCAAAAGGGGACCTATCCTTTATTTTTTTCCAGCAGAAAAAAGCTAGCTGGATCCAAATTTGAACTGCAATATGGGACAGTAATTGCAAAATATATGTCATCATATATAAGACAACTTGCATACCAAAATCTGAGCAATATAAAGAATAACTAGATACCAATTAATATCTGTAACTGACACTATTTTAACAGTGGATACAGTTCAGTCAAAGTTAAACATTTTTATGCTTTGATTTAATTAAAAGTTTAACATTGAACCAGTAAGACTACAAATACTCAGCTGGAACTGGATTATACCCTAAATTTCCCCAAATTTTCCAAAATGAAATAGCTATTATAATTACCAAAGTCAAATAATTATTTTTATTAGAACCAACCAAAATATCACAAAGCAGTACACAAGCTTCTCCAAAATTCTTCATTAGGCTGGATAACAAAAATAAAAGGGATGGGGGACAGGATACTTACCACATGAGGCTTTAAGGTCATGATCTAAGACATCTATTTCTGCTCCATTCCACTCCTTTTGTAACTCTGCGCTGATGAAGAGTTCAGGAGAACTTGAAAGCATCCACACTGTTTCATGTTACTCTGGTTTGTCTTAACAAAAAGTATTACATAGCTTTTTTTGTTGGATTTTGTTTTGGACCAGAGTTGCCACCTGCAACCTCTTTCTAATACAATTGTCCATCCCAGAGAACTAGTGAAGAACTAATGTGGAAGTAGTGCAACAGGTACACAAAATCGTTGTTGTATGTTTTCGAGGCTGGGTGGCCGTGGTCTGGTAGATTTTGGTCCTAACGTTTTGTCTGCATCTATGGCTGACATCTTCAGAGGCATGTCATGGTAAGATGTGTTTCTCTCCATCATACTGTGCTGCAGAGAGAAACACATATTACTGTGACATGCCTCTGAAGAGGCCAGTCATTGATGCAGACAAAACTTTAAGATCAAAATCTACCAGACCACAGGCACACAGCCCAGAAAACCCATGACAGGCAGTTGATTCCAGCTGTGAAAGCCTTCAACAATACAAGGTACACAAAGCTCCATCAATGTCACAAGTCCCCAACAGTTGCCAATAAAAAAGTGTACCTTCTCTGTTGTGCCCAGCCTTGAGCATGATAATTTATGTGGGCATGAAGTATAGAAAACATGAAACAAGGATAGCACAGCACCAGAGGTCAGCAGCTGTTCTGTTGTGCCAGCTCCTAGAACGTACAGATATTTCTCTGCAGAATTTTGGGCTTTGTTCCTAATGTAAGCAAGATATCAATGTATATATAGATATAGACAAATACTGTAAGTATAGAGCAAATAATGCTGATTTCTCTCTTCTGAATTATTTTGTGTAGAAAGTAAAGTCATAATTTCATCTTCATTTAAAAATTATTTACAGGAAAATTATTCCGATCCAGAGACTTACCGCTTATAGTAGAATTTTTTTTAATGTTCCACAAAGATAAGCCGATTGACTGGCTTCTAGACCACTTACTTTGGGTTAAAGTTTGCAGTCCAGAAAAAGATGCAGTAAGTACTATATTTATTAAAAAATAAGTTAGATTGTTTAGTAAAAAGATCTGTTACATACTGATTACGTTAAAGAGGAGAATATTTTGTGCATGTTTGCACAAGTGGGTCAAATGTACAGTAAATTCATAACAAATAATTTAACTGAACCAGTTCCCTGAAATTCCGGTGCTCAAAAATTATGTTACCTGCACAGTTTAACTGTGCCATGCTGTAAGTATGTGACATAACAGAAATGTGATCAAAGTGTAAGCTGAAATTCTATGGAGAATTGATATTTTCCACTGGTACAAATTAGTTTTATGGGTAAATCATGGCATGTGAGATTGCAGCCATGGGATTGAAATGTAGCATCTTTTCCATTGTCATAAGAATAAGAATGGGGTGATCCAATACAGTGCCTCTCTTCACAGCACACTCTGTCCTGTATGACTTTTTGTCTATGCTGGTCCCATGGTCCCTGGCATAATCTTTTTGGGTCAAAAGAGGCCCCTTCGCCTTCTTACAAAAGTGAAAAAAACAGGACAAAACCTATGGCTGTCTTATTCTGAGTTCAAATGCAGTTCTGTTATTATTTCCTCACCCCTCATTGCTCCTTGAGGTTGCTGTCAAAATGCTGCTGTGACAGTTCTTAGTTTCCTTTCCTTTGAGATCTCCCTATCCTGAGCAAGAGCCACAACATGTTTTTGTGGCTGGCCTGTACTAGTCTTTCCCCTTCCATGTTGAACCTAATAACTATATTGTATTAATGTCTCTGAGCAACTGTTTGTTTGGTAAAATTACACCAGTTCAGTCAGTTTGGGCCACAGCTGTTTATAATACAACATAGTCGGTTTGCTCACTTGCAACTTAACAGGTTTAGCAACACCAAAGTCATAAATATTCTGAGAAACTGAAACTTACTATGGCTTTCTGTCTTATATTCTAACAGTCAAGTATGGGCCAATCTGTGGATACTTAAATCCACAGATAGGACCCACACTGACTAAAAATAGATAGTTGTGCAAACTTGGGGGACTCCCAAGCACTGCAGAAAAATCTGAAGATGTTTAAAAGTACATTGGGGTTTAAAAGTTCCCCAAACAAAATTGTTGTCTGTGCATGCTCAGATGATGAACCCAACTCCTCTGGTGACGGTGGGGGGCAGGGAGCTGTGCTGGTCCATTGGGGATGGCTGCGACAGTGGGGTAGGTACGAGCTGTGGCAGGCTTGTGGGCAGCAAAGGTGATGTGTCAGGGGGCAGTAGTCACAGCTGACCCAACTGTAGAAGACTGGGATTCACTTTGGGCTTGCTGCTGCCAGCAGGAGAGATGGGGAACTGGTCTCAGCAGCAATAGTTGCAGCAATATTGCCACCTGGGAGCCGCAGTGTAGCAGCAATGGTGAGGGGGAGAGAGCCCCAGCTAAAAGGGGGAAGGGATTCCCCACTATTGCATATCCCTACTTGTTCCTTCTTTTTTATAATGTAAAATGGTTTCCCTTCCAGAAACACTGTGAAAGGCAAAAGGCCTACCTGCGTATCAGTTATAAGCCATCACTCTTTCAGCATGTGGGCCTTCATTCATCTTTAGCTGGAAAAATACAGAATTTGAAAGTAAGATTTTTTTGGTCTCCTTTTTCTAAATCCATCACCAGAAATTGTGCGAGCAAGATATCTATCTATCTATCTACCTACCTATCTACTATTTATCTGCCGGGTGCCCTCAACCCCGCCCATGTTACCATGGACATGAAAAGGGCTAGGGTGCCCAACCCCCTCCGTAGTCTCCCCCTGCCGGCTGGGTTCCCAGCCGGCAGCCAGCAGTCCCTTCTGACCTCTCCTCTGGGCAGGCCAGAAGAGACTGCAGTTCCCAGCCTCAAAAACCTGTTTTTATAAGCACTGAGGCCAGGGGTGGGGCTTGGGGAGCAGGAAGGGATGGGACTTCCTGCTCCCCAAACTCCACTGCCAGCCTCAGTGCTTAAAAAGCAGATCTCCGAGGCTGGGGACTGTAGTCTCTTCTGGCCTGCCCAGAGGGGAGGTCAGAAGAGACTGCAGGCTGCCAGCTGGGAGTCCATGGCAACATGGGCGAGGTTGAGGGTGCCCACGTGACCAGGACTTCCTGCTGCCTCGTGGTTTTCAAGCACCCTGACCCTGCCCATGTCGGTGACACATGGATGGGGTCAAGGCACGTGAAAAGGACGAGGCAGCAGGACTTCCTGGTCACATGGGGGGCCAATTTTGCACCCCCCATGTGACCAGAAGAGTGGCACCCAGGGACAAGGGGTACCCCTTTTTCCCTAGGTAGATACGCCACTGGTAACCAATGCTTGGAAAGCTCAGCAATGATGTTGTGGTTGCCTAGCAATCTTCATATTGGCAACCAAGATCTCAGTGGACATTCTTTTCAGATTTTTACGCAAACCTGGGACCTCTTTCAGATTAAGAGTGAAATCCCCTCTATCAGTTCCTAGCTCTATTTTGTAGATCTATTAATTTACATTGTATGACCCTGTTTGGAAATGGATATATTATAATAATTACATTTCACTGCATGTATGGCAGGAACATGCTACACATGGTCCTCCTAATATGTGCAATCACGGTTTTGTCTAGCAGCGGCATTGTGTGTCTTTTGTGTATATTTTAAATTTGGTACCTAATTTTCCAAAGTATTGGTTTACATTTAGTGAAGCTGAAAATGTGTGTTTTGCCCTTTTGAACAAAATAGGAATTGCATGTATGAGGTGGATATGCATGGTGAAACGTAATGGCTGAAATGGTTCATACTGAAGGATTCTGAAGATCATTCAGTGACATCTTATTCACAACTTCAGCCTCTGTCACATTTTGAGCACGCAGATTATAGTTTCTCTGACCAACCCTTTTACAGTCACTTTGCATATGAATAATTTACATTTATGTCCAACAGGATAAAGACTTTGGCAAAAGCCGGTTATTTAAAGCACATGACAACCCTTCTGCAAAAGTCAGTACAAGTTTAAAAGTATTTCAGCACTTTACATTAGAAAAGGCTTATAAAGGAGCGGAATGTTTCTGGGCTTTTGCTCCTGTGGCTGGAGATTACATACTATTCAGCTTTTTTCAACCGCTGAAAATTGAAAGGTAAGTAAATGATGGAAGAAAGTTTCCTTTAATTTATGAATCTAACAATCCAATGAAAATGTTTCGTTTAAATAATTTATACAGATATGTTTTCAAAATAACTGGACAGTTGTACATACTGTCTACTGTCTAGTTTGACTCTTGGGCTACTTATGCCTTTTCCAACTCTAAATATGCAAAGAGAGCACTGAATATGAAAGTTATCATAGAAGCTAACAAGCTAAGTATGCGGTTGTACAAGAGGTTGTACTGAAATAATGTGTTTTCCAGATACTTCTTTAGAAGTGGAAATATGGAACATCCTGGAGACAAGCTAGTTAATACTACTGTCGAAGTTCTTCCTGCTGATGTAAGTATTTCAACTCTCACAGTAACATAATCAGTTTCATTTTTTATTTATAAAGTTAGGAAGAGTGATTGTGGTTTCCATAACTTTCCTGGGCAGTAGTCCTAACATGTAAAATAATTTTGAATACTTCTTCAAAATTCTGATCAGAGATAAGAAAGTCCTATCCTTTATTATCCAGCTGGTTCTCTGCCTTCAATCTGACTTGAGCACATCGTGGCAACATTCACTTTATTGGCCCAACCTGTGGCAGAGCAGTGATTTCAGCTGAATTGTTTAAAACCATAGCTTGCATCAGGCTTCCAGGACTGATGGTGCACAAGCAGTGTCACTCTTCTTGATTATCTATTACCATACCCTCAATCCCATTTGCAAAGACAAACATCATAACAAAAAGGATGTAGTGGGCTGCAAACAAGAACCACAAAATGTTCAAATATATTAATTGCTTATGCACAGTTGCTTCCAATTAATATAAAATCTAGTTTTGGAAATGATCAATGAGGTAACCATCTTAGTCCACAAGCACACAAATCATATGCTGGATATCATGTTCTGTACTGTTCAAAGGCATGGCTTACTTTTGCACAATTTTTTTTAATTCCTCAGTCATGGATTGATAATTACCTGATGTGTACAGCCCAATCTGAGTATATGTGTGGGGGGATGTAAATCGTCTTGGGGAAGTGGTGCAGGCCTATGCCGATGAATTTGCTCTCTCCAGGGCACTTACCTTTGTGGAGGGGCAATCATACTGGTGGATGGCCACTGCAGCTCTCCAGGATATCCAAATGCAGCGACCAGCACTGGGTCAGTGCTCCCATGCTGCCGCCAGCCCCATGGTGGAGGAATTCCCAGGGGTGGAGCCGACCTTAATTGGCTTCCACACTGGGATTGCGGGCCCCATGCCAGAGACATTCCCAGGAGTACAGCTGAATTTAGTTGGCTTCCACTCTGGGTTTGTGGCAGTTGCCACATGAGTCTAGCCCTCTATTAAGCCCTAAGGAGAGCTCTGGAATGAAATGGTTGGATTAAGTTTTAATCCGCTATGGGTTTTAATTGTTGTAAGTTAAATTTGTAGTTAAAATTATATTTAAACTATATGGATTTGGTTGAAATGTTGGAAACTGCCCTGAGCATGTATAGGGAGAGGTGGTATATAAACTTAATAAATAAATAAAATGAATAAATGACAAGGCAGGCAGGTTAGCAGCCAGGTGAAGGGAAACAGAGAAGGTTGCTGACTGAGTGGGCAAGTCACCAGAAAGACCAGGAGGCAGAGATGTGACTGGATATTGGATAAAGGGAAGACTGAACCAGCAGGCAGGTGAGGAGATGGGCATTCAGAAAGGCCAGACAAGCACCTTGAGGGCGGAAAATAAGTAGACAGGTAGCAGGGGTGTGGGGACAGAGAAGTAGGAAGATTGTGTGATGTTCCTCGTTGCTTGGAAATCAGGAATAGAATACAAGTTCCTGCTGTTAGACACAACACAACATCCATTTATTAGCAAGGTGATACAGGAACAACTGATTTATGGACAAGGGAGTTCATACAGGCTACAATATTAACTAACAAACAGAGCTAAGGAGCAGGGACTCCTGCCCATGAGACTAAACCAGCAAACACAAATATCAGATGGAGGAAGAGACTGTTCCATTGTAATGCATATGATAAATACACCAAAGATTAGCGCAAGTGGGTGAATGGGTGGAGGAAAGTGGAACCAGAGTTGAGAGAGTGCAATGCTAGAGCAAGAGGAGTCCAGAATGGTGGGGAATGGAACTCCTGCAAGTCCTCGCAGGTCCCCTTCTTTAACTAATGGTTTATAGATCACGATGAGTAGCTGTGTTTGTCTGTAGCATAGAAAAGAACAAGAGTCCAGTAGCACCATGAAGGCTAACAAAACTTTTGGCAGGGCTATGAGCTTTCATGAATCACAGCTCACTTCTTCAGATATAGTTTTTATAGTTTATGGTCTTTGGCTTTGACCCAGTCATTGTTCAAGCGGATATTTGCGGGTTCCCCCCCTTTTTTGGTTATTTTATTTTTTTAAAATATTGCATGGAAGCTGCCTTTGGGGCCATGATAATGAATGCAAGAAGTAAATTTGCTAATTAAATAAACAGGCAGTTTTTAGGGCAAGCCTATGAAAATTCTGACATGCTTGATTCCCATTATCTGGGGGGACAGATACAGATGCCATCACATTGTAAGACTATTGACTTGGAAGGTTTGTAAAAGGAGCATTTGGAAGATAATGTTTCCTGTCTAAAAAGCAGCTGAGATGTTTGCTTTGTTTTGTTACAGAAAACAAATTTACAACTTGCAAAAGACAACATGCAAAATTTTAAAAGAACACAAGATGGATATTTACAAATAGGTAAAAATGTTATTTCTAAGATACATGCACATTGGTCTATAATACATTCGACTAAATTTCAGAAAAGCTGATATTTTAGCAACTGTTATTTGTTAATAAGTCAGTTTGCTAAAGTAATGCAGTGTATCAATGGACATTTTAAATACAGTTCATGATGCCATGAATGTTATTTTTATAATATTCATTTGTTTGAAGAGATAATGTTGCACTTTTCCTCCTTTATGAGACTGTTGGTCTGTAACATCTATAATGACCCCTCTCTTTAATACTCTGAAAAGGTCTATATTTTGCTGCCTCCTGTACTTCCTTAGCTTTCCCAAATGATATTCACTGCTACCAAAGGCCTTAGACCGGCTCATTTAACCCAAAGACCGGGTGACTTAATTACCTTTAGTAGAATAACATGGGGCACATGGGAGGGGGGCACTTATGAAAGAAAAGGAGATCCCTTCTTCTGAATAAAACAGGTTGTTAAAATGAGTACCCAGCTTGCTGTGGGTGAAGTGTAGATGACTGGGAAGGCAACAGCACCAACCCCATAAGCAGACTGCCTAGCAAACATGGTGATGTGATGTCACTCCATGGGTCTGTATCAACCCGGTGCTTGCACAGGGGACTACCTGTACTTTCAAAAATAGTAATAAAGTTTATTTACATGCATAGAAACTTAATAATTTAGGGTGGTTCAAAAGCATAATGGTTTCATTTAAACTGCTAGCTTTCAGAATGCAAGAAGGATATACATTGTCTTTTCTTTTGTTCTTTTAAAGTTCCTTTAAGAGAGCTAGTCACACAGACCATTTGCCACCTTCCAAACAAGGAACTCAGACTTCTCTCAGTCTACAACACTTCACTCTTAATTCTCTTCTTCCTCATACAACGCCCACCTTAACATACCAGTCAACTCCTCCTTCTACAGCACAGCTACCAGTCAGTCATTAACACACTTCACTCACCCATCCAGCACCCTTTCTTACCTTAAAGGCCTGCATTTCAAACTTTATCAAACATGTGTACAAAACCTTGCACTAATTTGCAGAAATAAAGCACACACAATATTTACACAACAAGACATTATAGTAAAGACAGTGACGAAGGGAGGGGGAACTGCGCCCAGGGCATGAGCTGCCTGCCCGCCCCCGAAACTCCCCCGGCCCTGACACATGGCAGCAATAGCGGTGCCTGGGACAAGCCACCCTGGATGTCCCCATTGCTGTTACGCGTCTGAGTAAAGATCCTTAATCCACTCAGCACTGCCATTCCAAAACTACCAATGAAATAGTAATATATGGCTAATACATGGGCAATGAGGTATGGAGGGAAAAATTAATTATTTTATTTTGCATAATGCATGTGAACTTTTGTAGGCATTTAAGTATTAAAATAATATGATCAGCACCAGTGTCTGGCTATGATTTTCTCACTTTCCCATTCCTGCTGAAGCCCAAAATGCACCCCCCCCCCCACTGCATTTTGGGCCGCAGTAGTAAGGGAAGGTAACAAAAGGTAACCAAGGATGGAAACTCTTCCAGATGGGGAGACAGTCAGTTGGATTCAAACTACTCTCTTAGTTTCCCCCCATAATCTGCTTCAGTTTAGCGTGGCATCTGCTAAAGGAGATGTAGTTTCTTCCACACTCTGAACTGTACAGTTTTCACCCATGATTATCCTGGTTGATTATCCTTACAGCCTGTACCAACAGCAGTAATTTCATTTCCATATAGGTGCCTTTGAAAATGGAATTGCAGATGGTAAAATCAGTCCATCTATAGGAAAAATACACGCTCTTCGTTTATCTGTCCATTCCAGTTCTCCAATGTGGGCCTTACTTAGTGAGGTAAGCGTATAGGGATAGGGAGATATGATTATGTTCTTCTCTCAACAGTCAGCTGCAAGAATATATATTTTTATACAACAGATATCTGTAATGATGTGCCGAGGAAAATAGACTTTACAGTCAGCTTGGGAGATTTGAGTTCTCCCAATTCTCCTGTTTGATTTATTTTTAAAATGTGCACAGAGGTAGATGGAAGGAGCATGTACCCCCTTGTTTTACTTCGCTGTTCATACACATTTAGGTGTAATAGCAGCACTTTCAAAAGCCCCGTTTCGGATGTCCTAAGTGTATTTAATGAACACTCTTTGGTGGGAGCAGGATGGTGGCAGAGAGTTCCACCCCGATGTATGAGTATTCATTGGAACCTGTAACACAGAATTACATGTTTACAGCTCTGTGTGACCAGGGTTCTTGATTGTGTGAAGAAAGC
This sequence comes from Sphaerodactylus townsendi, assembly GCF_021028975.2. NCBI lineage: Eukaryota > Metazoa > Chordata > Lepidosauria > Squamata > Sphaerodactylidae > Sphaerodactylus > Sphaerodactylus townsendi. The sequence continues at coordinate 50,643,306 of NC_059434.1, forward strand.
CACCAGAATAAGCACTGTAGGCATAATTTCCAGTGTGTGCAAGTAAGTTGGGGTAAAGCTTGCCACAGTGATTCTGATTGGCTCTTCCACTATCCTTATTATATATTTGATCAAACAATGATGATTTATGCAAAGATTTCAAAAGACAGACAACTTAGTAAAGCAACTTTGCACATTTAGTATTACAAAGCAGTGACTAATACTTCCCTTTTCTTTTTAACGCAGATATTTTTAAAGACATGAAAAAGACAAGTTCGTCAAGCCGATGAAAAGTTTGAAGGTTGCATGGAAATAAGGCCATCTAGTGGCAGCAACAAAATGTTCAACAGATTAAAACCTAATCTTCCTAATACTATGTAGTAGGAAAGGGGGGAAATGTACATAGTGTATATAGAATATCAACTTTTATTAAACATTTAACATATTTTATAATATATTGCCAACAAGCCCTTTTCAAATAAAAATACTTCCTATAAATGTAATCATCTGTTAATTTACAATCCACTTAATTAATGATGCACCTTTACAAATACGCCAAAAAATCACCAACTATATTCAACATGATACTGTCAAACGTGGCTGTCATGTGCCATTTCAGTTGGAGAAAGTATATCATTATTTAATCGATCACATATTTATCTAGCTTTTTGTTAGGTGTCTCTAATGGTATACCTTGTAAGAGCCAATGTGATGTAGTGGTTAGGGACTGGGGTCAGGGCGACCTATGCTTGAATCCCCACTCTGCCATGGAAGCTTGTTGGGTGACCTTGAGCCACTCACATACTCTGACTTACCCTAATCCACTTCGTGGGGCTTTTGTGAGAATAAAATGGAGGAGAGAAGAACAATATAAGCTGCTTTCGGTCCTCTTTGGGCTGTAAAGTAAAGTAAACAAGTATCTGCACTTCTTTCATTTTGTCCTCACAGCAATCGTGTGAAATGCTAGGATGAGGGAGAGACTGGCCCAAGGCTATCTACTAAACTTCATGTTTGAATGGAGTTTGAAACTAAGTGCAGTTAATTCACACTCTAGACACCATGCTGTACAAATATATTCTTACCTTTAAATGAAAATAAATGTAATTCTAAAAACGCTTTCCTGGGAGTAAGCCCCATTAAATAAAATGGGATTTCTGAATAGATATGTTCAGGATTTGTGATGAAAGGAAGCAGGGAAGGGTGTCTTTCTTTGCTGAGAAACTCCCTTAGTGATCCCTGGAAAGGACCTGGCAATGGCTGTCACCACTCAGGGACTCTCTGAGAACATCTAGACTGCCCTGCTAACAAGGTTTCCTTCTAGTGCAGTACTAGATCAATACTGAAAAAACATAGTGCAAACCCTGGAGAACACCTTATGGAAAACTGTGTCGCATTCATGCAGTCTAGTATGTAGAATTTAAGAGAAAAATACTGTAGTAAAACAAATCCAGAAAATGTCTTTATATAAAAAAGAAAGTTTATTATGAAGGAAAAAATGGGGAAAGGTAATTAGATTAAAAAAGGATAGAACAAAAAAATACAGAGGAACAATAATACACTACAACACAACATGCACATTTTCAAATAAAAACCATACAGTTAGCTTAACTAAGCCAGGTACACATTGCCTGACTGTTGTAATCTCCTCATTGCATGCACAGAGTTCCTTGCAGTAGATCTTAACATCTACCTATCTTCCTGGGGGTTACCAGATTTCACAAATGGAGATGAGGAAAAATCCCAGACATGGTCAATGGAATCTGATCTAAGCCAGCCTCTCCACTGACTGGCTGTTATGTCCAGCCCAGCTTGTCTGGGAAATTGGATGAGGACTCAGATGTGGGAGAGGGCCCCAGAGTCCCAGGAAATGCCTACAGGCTCAAAGCTTGAGTCTCTGTTGGTACCTGCAGGATCTGGCCAAGAGACTTAGGCAGAACCTTTAGTAGTAGACCAGATCTAGAGGCTCAGACAGAGTGGAAACCACAGCTAGGCCTCAGCTCTGAGATTCCCCAGTCTCCTGACACAAAACTAGGGGAGATTCTGCCACTATTTCACCCCCTTTGTCTCCAGATCCCCGGAAGCAATGCCTGAGGAAGCTGTGTGCCAGTTTGCAGGAAAGGAGATGCAGCAGCAGATTAGCAGCTCTGAGGCAAGCTGGTCTCAACAAGAATATCTGCTTAGGGTTGCTCTCTTACTTCCCTAGAGCTGAGAAAACATTGAAAATTGGTGGTGTAATAGTTGCTTAATTTTCATACATACAAGCAAACCACAGCAGAGAGAAATACAATATTTTCTTCTACAGTTATTATTCCCATGCCAGCCCAATTACAGCAAACGCATCCAAAATTTGTTCAAGACCCAGGCAATTGATAGCTGTCTCTAAAATTCAACCTGTAAAACTCAATCCAGCTTCTGCCTTGTTGTTGAAAGGAACATGGAGGTACATGTGTTAAATCCCTAAATCCCTCCCCCCGCCCCCCAGGGTGATAAGACCCATTTGCTGGCAGAAAGACAGCTGTATGATGGAAAACAGACAACTTGTCTTGTGTTGTTAGTAATTTAAGGCTTCATACCTTAAGTTATTCCATGCATATTGTTTTGCTTTTGCTCTCCAAATGTTTGCATTGTCTCAGCATACTTGTGGGACACATAGATACCAGCAATAGGAAATACACAGTATGGGAACTGCCTGTGGTGCAAGTTGAGGCAGCTTTGTGGGTATTCATGCTAGAATCCTAGCTCTTGTATGGCACAATCCATATTTCAAAATGCAAGAAACAATATTAACATATAGCAAAAATGCATATATACAATCACTGCGAGCAATCTCTGAAGTCATGTGTGCTTTGCTCTCACCACCTCTGAGAGAAAGAATTTGAGCTTACTTTTTACTGTTGTTCATCGAGGCACAGACCAGCTATAGAGAACTTACTAGAAGACTTCTAAAAGCTTTAGAATACTTTGTCTGCCCTTTGTCTGCAGTTGAAAGCAGGCTGGTTTCCCGCCCAAATGATCATATGATGGAGGCAGGGAGAGAGCTCCTCCCTTCCACTGTGGTACAGTACTAATAAAGTAGATGGCAGCCCACAGAGGGAAAAGGAGGGGTGGGTGTGTGCCTGCTCAGAAGACAGTTGATAAAACAGCTACAGGTAAGTGGGATTTTATTTTCAGCATTATGTCTTCATTGCAGTCCTACATGGAAGAGTAGCAAGCTCACCATGGAGGCAGGTGTGAGCCTGTCACCAAAACAATGATTATAAAACCACTCGTAACAACTGCATATCTCCTGGCATCCATGATGATGAAATAGTGTCAGAGAAAAGCGGGTGGAGTAGGTAGCCACTTTGCAGGTATCCTGAAGATCAACCCTGGCAAGGAAAGTCGTTGAAGAGGTTTGTACCTTGGTAGAATGGGCCTTAACATAAAGGGGACAGTCAAATTTAGCACTGATAAACAAAATGAATTGCAGAAACTATATATCCATCTCGAAATGGTCTGCAGGGAAGCAGATTTACTCTTTCTAGGACTTCTAAAATAATTTTTGTCCCACCTAAACAAACGTGTATGTTCTAATTAAATTGAGTGAGTGAAGTGATTGTTTAGATGACGACTGAGGATTTGGGGGGGAAGGAGGTAATGTCCTGGCTCCTGTGGAACTGGAACACTACTTGGGCCTAAATCATGAGCAAAGATGTAGCACTACATCTTTATGGGGGTAGAACCACTAACTCACCCTGGTTAGTGACCAAAAAAGCAATTTTATGGCAACATGCAAATCGCAAAAACACAAAAGGACAACATAAACCGTCATTTGCTAAGTTTTCCAGGTTCACGACTGTCTGTCTCCCAATGAGCTGTAAACCCAAGCATCAACTTGCTTTTCCCAGTGTGATCTGGAATCACTGAGTGCTTGTGTATAAAACTATGAGGCTGCAGATGTCCCAGTTTGTTGATCAAATGAACAGACAAGCCAGGTGTTTGGACTGATCAACTAATCTTATTAATTTTAAAATTTTTAGTTACTATTGATTTATTGATCTATCGATATGATTATTTATTTATTTTTTTAAATCTAAAGATATGCAGGAACATGGAGGCGACAGGCAATACAAATGATGCAACAGGACAAGAAGTGGGAAGGAGTTTTGATAACTGTGTTTTGATAAATGTGGCCAGGATAGTATTGACAACAAAATAGACAGACCATGAATGCTCAAGCTGAGTGAATTAAGAAAATAAACTAGTGGAACATGCAGTATTGGCAAAATTAATGAACTTTGTGACTAAGTTGACCACAAAGAATTTTCAGATAAATGGAAAGAATGTTATATATTTATTACCCCCCTCAAAAATGCTGATTTTGGGAGGTTATTGCTGAAACTATGTATATAAATTAAAGGGAAGTAGATAACATTTAATCATATTATGAAAGAAGATAAATAATATGCCAACTCAATGTTTATGTGAGAAAATGTCAGAATTTATAATAGTAACCGTTCTTAGTGTTTTAAACCTATTGGGTAGACTATTTGTATTTATATTATAGCACATATATTATAGTATTATTCAACATATTTGCCGAATTAAATATTTTATATATTTGTTATTTGTTTTTTATTAGATTATAAACATCATTTTATGGTTATTATAATTTTAATTAAAACTGTTATAGTTTTAATGATTAGGAATTGTTTATTGGTTTTTAGATAATATATGTACATTAGCATTTTTATTTCTTAGTCTTCAGAACAAATTGTAACTATTGTTTTGATTCCATTTTAATTTTTGTAGCTATTTTTAAAAATAAAATAAAGGATTTGTCAGTATTATGGTAAAGTATAAACAGTTCCGCAAATGAAAATTCTAAAAGAGATAATCTTTACATCCCATGCACAGTCCTACTGTATCAGTTCAGTGATCATTTTGGATTTAACGACACCTTTTTAGTTTAAAATGACCATATTACAGGTTTAATTACAAAAAGCAATAGCAGCAAATAATAAATTTAAATCAGTTCTAAATATCGCATAAATAATATTTAAGTGAAACAAACCACAATCCTAAACAAACAAGTGAAACTAAGTGAAACAAACAACAATCCTAAAGCAGTCCATTTGGAATCCCACACTGAAGATTTTTCAAAGGTGGTTACTTCCAGGAAAACGTCGTTAGGATCATTGACTAATAGTATACGCATATAAACAAACGCCACAGCCATCCAGAGAGACCACCGCAGCTCCACTTGGAACAGAATAAACCATGCTGGGCACATGCCGGCGCAGCCATTCTTACAGGTCTCTAAACTGATCGCGTGTGTCAATCGGCCCAGAGTCTTCCCGAGGACAAGAAAGGCTGAGTCCGATTGGACGAGCACACACATGTCGGGTTCTCCAAGAGGAGCGGATCCATCCAGGGTTGGGTTAGCTAGTGGAAATAAACCGTTGGCCGTGATTGGCCTTCACCAGCACAACGCCCGGCTGCGATTGGCCACCGTTGCCTGCCGCGCGTCGAGGCACCTGCTCTCCGACGCCCCGCAGTTTGGAGAACGTGAGCGCATGCGCAGCGGGTGGTTTGGGTGATGCGCTCTAGAAAGCGGTTGGGATTTTGCTGTGGAGACGCTGACTGGGTTGCGATTCGGAGATGGTAAATGCTGCGGCGGGGGCGAGGGGTTATGTACGCAACTCCGGACCGCGAAGCGGCGGGCAGGGGGAAGAAGAAAGGGACCTGCGGTGAGCTGAACAGCGGCACAGAGGAGGCCGCCTAGGAAAAGAGGGGAGAGAGGGGTCGCCATCCCGAAGCCCCCTACCTCGCACGGGAGCGGCGACCTTCGCTTTAACGGCGTAGGGAGCCGTTACTCTGTGCCGTTAGCGTTGGAACCTTCCGTGCGCGGGCGCTGGATTCTACGCTCATCCCCCCCCCCTTTACCCCCAGTCGTGGTTTTTGTTTCTCCACTCCCGGCCGCGCGCTTGCAGTAGGAGAAGCACTCTGCGACTGGGCCCGGTTGCCAGAGGGCGGTGCGGACTCTCCCCCCCCCCCCCCACCCGGCGGTAGCGCTGTCTCCGTGGGGAGCTGTCTCTCGTGGGGCGGGGAGGGGCACGCCAAGATCAACACCAATTAGTCGCGCTGCCCAGAGGACAGGGGCGCCCGCTCAGGCGGCGGCGGCGGCAGCGGCTGCGGAAGCAGACCGATTAGAAGACGCGGTAATTACCTGCCTGAAGCGGGCGCGGAGTTGTGCCTCATTGTAGGTAATCGCCTCATTTCTGCCCGTTTGTTTGGCATCAAGCAGCCGCGAAACTGGATTGATCTTCCCAACAGGTGCCGGAGCTGAGTTTACGGAGAGGGCTCTCTCCACCTCGCCACGCTCCCTGCCACGCGCACGTTTGACCAGACGGGTCAGGATTGGCTTCGATTACTGTCAGTTCGTTTCCAAGGGTGCTTTTGTACTAAATTGTATCACGGTATAGTCACGGTGGCTTCTATTAAAATCACAGGTGGGGAGAGAGCCAGTGAGGTGTAGTGGTTAAGAGCGGTAGACTTTAATCCGGAAAACTGGATTCGATTCCTCTCACCTCCATATGGGTGGCAGGGAGCACTGAAAACTTGTATTTTGTGCGAGTGTTTGGAGTTAGTGTTGGTCCAAGGCAAAGGCGCAGGCAAAAAAACAAAACAAGCAATGTGCACTGGTCGGAAGCTGTCCAGCTTATCTCGTTGAAGTGGATGTCTTGCACATTTCCCATTTGCTTCATTTGGGTCTGAGTAGTAAACATTTCAAATGTGTCCCCTGGAGCAAATCTATTGGCCCCTGATCTTTAATCACTCATCTAAAGCAGCTGTCTCGCCTAATCTTACTGTAGGATCATCCTTGCAATTATAGTCTTGTGTGTTTAGGATAGGTGGCAAATGGAGAGTGTTATGGACATGGCTGCTGGTGTGATGTCTGCCTGGGATTATACCTTTTCCGATCTTAATGTGTATGAAAATGCAGTAGAACACTGTACAGATGTTCCCTAAGACTGCTATGAACATTACCCTTTTGATTAATTTGTATCACCCAGTCATATTGTTGCCAAAATAATCTTAGCAAATAACTGGCGTTGATCTTTTGGCAGAGATTATTTGCTGACTAATGTTTGAATAAACAAGGAAACTACTTACAGATATTTTAGCTGTTGCATTCAACTCTTTGATCATAATTATATATTGGCCATAATAAAACAAACTTCAGTCACTGAAATCAGTGGTCTTTGATGCAAAACTCTTCATAGCATTGCAGTGTAAAGGTGCTGCTGTTAATGAAGGTGTGTTGTGTTTTTTGAAGGGGAATGATGTCCCATTTGACCAGAGACTAGGTGCCTCCAAGAAATCTACATCCCAGTCTGCTTAATGCAGGGCAGTGGCCCCATGGGAGCTGTGCTGTTTTGGAAGATACGTGGCATGAGGCACATGATAGCCCAAAGCAAAAGCTGAGACTTTTCTCCGCACTGAGGAATCTTTTGCCTATGAATATACATGCATTTACAATAACTGCAAAAATGGGTGGAATGTTTTCAGATAATTACAGTATGCCAGGCTAAGAAATGGTACAGGCCAGATAAGCTCATAAGTGTGTTTCTGCACTTGGCAAAGAGAAGTATTGTGCCTATTCTGTCTGCCAGCAGTGATGTGGGGAGGATATTTTGCATGGAAAAACTTCCATTCTGCATATTTATAGTCTCTGGTTATACTTATCAGGGCTGTTGTGCTGCAAGTTAATCATGTTGAATTGGCTAAATGTGAGATATGGTACATGTACAGATCCTAGTGCTTCTACATGGCCCAGACTTGCACATTGTCTAGTTACCTTCTTTTATTAACATTATTTCAATGTGAATGGGATTTTTTTCTGAATCAATCTGGTGTAGTTAGAGTGCTGGAATAAGATTTGTGAGATCTCACTTCAGAATTGCATAGTGTCATGAATCTATTGGATGACCTTAGAACAGTTACTTTTCACAGCTACCAAAGGTGGTTGTGAGGATAAAGTGGAGAGATGAACTACGGTATGTATGTTTCTCTGAACATCTCGGAGGAAACACAGAAGCATAGAGCTGGAAGACACCTCAGGATCCAGACCAATTTTGCCTTGAGGAAAAATTTTTCCTGACCTCACAATGGCGATTGGCATAATCTTGGACATGTGAGAAACGGCTGTGAGAACCAAGCACTGAATCATTCCTTTTTGCCCTCTATCTCATGATCTGCTCAAGTTCATAGAATCAGCATTCATATTAGATGGCAATTAGCCTCTATTTGAAAACCTTAAAAGGAGAGCCCACCACCTGCTGAGGAAGCCTGTTAACACTGAGAAATCGTTCATCTTCCTGATACTTAGTCAAAATTTCTTTTGATTTGGTTCTGGTCCAACCTTCTGGGTCAACAGAAAACAACTATGCACCATCCTCTGTATGATAGCCTTCTTCAGGCTAAATATATCCAGCTCCTTCAACTTTTCCTCATAGAACTTGGTCCCCAGGCTAGTCACTATCATCATTGTCCTCGTCTGGACACCATCCAACTTACTGACATCCTCCTTAAACTGCAATGCCCAAAATTGAACGCAGTGTTACAAGTGTGGTTTAACAGAGCAGAGTAAAGCAATACCATCATTTCATGTGATCTGGAAACTATATTCCTGTTAATGCAGCTTAAAATTGCATGTCCCTTTTTAGCTACTGCGTCACACTGATTCAGTGTATGGCCTACTAAGACTCCTAGGTCCTTTTATCACATAAAAGGACATATCACATACTATTGCCAAGAGAAGTCTCTCCCATTCTACAATTATACATTTGATTTTTTTTCTACCTGTAGTGCTCTTTTGTACATCATGTGAAGAAGTCATAAACATTTAGAGCCATTTGTAATTTCTGTAATTTGTCCATCTATACATATAAAAAGCAAACAGTGACTTTGTTAGTCACTCCCTAACGCCCAAACGGCTGGACGGATCGCCCCCAAATTTTCACAAGACGTCCCTCCCTGTTGCGGGCAGGTAATGGGACCTTCAAATCGCCGAAAGTCCATACCTGAGCCAGGTAAAACATCTTTTTCCTTGCACACCAGGCCATGAAGCTGCCTCTGTTTAACTGTCACCCTTAGAATGTTCATGCAGCCTGTCTGTCTGTGGCCTGAGGGATTGGTATGAGGGCTCAGGATGTTTGCGCAGATGGGCAGAGATGAGCAGTGAAAACAGTAAATAGGTAATACTGCTGGTAATACGAGTGGAAGTGAAACACATACACACTTTGCCGTGTGAGACGTCAGGTGGGGTCCCCTCCCCTCACACGCAGGTAACTTCCACTCTCTGTGCCTCACCCACTGCTACCACACAATACACATCCAGCTCATCCTCACACACCTCACTCTGCCCTCCCTCACATCCAACCACCCCTTACCCACTTCCTCACCCATATTCACCACAGCTCTCTTTTACTAAAAGTGAGCTGGAGTTTGCCTTTTTCTTCTATGAAAATCAACAGGGTGGGGGCGAATCAACTCTACTGGCTCCGCTTCTTTTGCACATGGCCCGTTAAAAACCCAGGGAGCTGGCCTCGATCTGAGCGCCTCACCACCCTGCCTCTGCTGCCTGACTGGATAGCCTCCTTGCCCCAGTTCTGCCTTACCCAAGCCAGGACTGTGCGTGTCAACCAGCCTCATGGACAGCGGGATTCGCACTCTGGACAGTTCTGTTGTGGAATGGGAAGAGTTACCTTATACTAAAAAAACAAGACACCACCATGTAACAATGTGAATTGAAAAGGGAAAGAGGGATTCCATTTGACCACCCCAAAAGGCTATGCTGCGGACCATTGGACCTGCATGGACATCTGTGTGGGTTGCGGACTGTGGTGAGAAGGACAATTGCCACAGCAACGCGTGGCCGGGCCCCGCTAGTATCATATATGAGGAAATTGAACTTGACCAGAGGGATTTTATTTTTTGCTATCTAGGATGCACTTGTAAAAGTTGAGATTTTTTTTAAAAAGTCACTTCTAGTAGGGAAAAGATTTTTAACAGATGCTTTGAAAATGGTCATATTTCAGTAGGTCTTGAAATCTGAAATTCTAGCAGCCCATTCCAGAGTTCCCTGTGGGGGGATGCAGCGCTGCCTGCAGGAAGGCTTCTTGGTGGTGCAGGGGGGGGGTAAAAAACAAAGAAGTCCCCTGCTACTGAAAAGCTCACCACTGGGCTACATGGGCTTCCCTACTGAAAAGCATGGCGTAAGCCTCAGAGCCTGGCATCAGCATTCTGGCAGACAAAGGCTGGGTGGAAGTGAACTAATGTTGGTTCCACCCCCCTGAACACATCTCTAAAAAACTCCAGCTACACCAGCGAAGACAGCAGGGGTGCAGGAGTGTCAATGCAGTGCTCTGTGTCATGTCTGCCTGCCATGGAGGCCGGTGGCGGCCACCCTCTGGCAGATTTGCCCCTCCATTGGGATAAGTGCCCTAGAGAGGGCAAATTTACCAGTGCAGCCCCACATCGCCACCATAGGTGGATTCCCCCTCGAATTCGGCTGTAAATCAGCTTTACCATCCTTGAGTGAAAGCCATGAAAACCCTGTCTATCTTCTTAAAAACTTAGTATCTGGGTAGTTTTTTATGCTGCTTTGTATTTGGTACAGATACCTTTATACAAAAAATCCTCCACTATTTGTTTAATACACGGTTTGTTTGTTTGTTTGTTTATTATTTGGTTTTGTATACCACCCTATCCATACCCTCTATAATGCAGTTGAGAGGCAAATACGGACATTTTGGAGGTGGTTTCCTAGAAAAGAATGCAGATATTGCAGTGCTGTACAGACATGAGACCTTAGGTTTTCTTTTCTTTTCTGTGATTTGATTTGTTTCTATTGGATGCATGGTTTTATTCTTTTGTAAAGATACATATTTGGAGTTTTTATACTTGATATTGTGGATATTTTATACTTGATATTAAGGATGTTAAGGAAAGACATGAAAGAAAAGAGGACAGACTCTATTTTGCCAGAAAAGCCAAGTTTTTATTGATACACCCATGTATCAATACACCCTTAAAAACTTAAACAAAACAAATAATTAAATGAACATATAAACATGAACTAATATACTTCAGAATAGTCTTAATGTATTCAAAACTTAGAAAGTTTTAGATTAATCTAGATGTGTTTCTGCAAGCAAGCCTCTGATTGAATGCAGACTGGATATGACATAGTAACTCTCTGATAAAATTATAATGTTGAAACGTGTTTTTTCTGATTTTTGTCTGAAATTTGGTGGGTTTTATGCTTGTTTAATATTTATATATTTTAAATGTTCATGGCATTTTGTGGTGAGTTTGTGTCTAAAAATTAAAAATGTATCTGGTTTTGCTCATTTTCCCCTCAACTTTTTTCTTTGTTTCTGGTTTGGGGGTTGGTTGTTAGATTTTATTTCCCCTTCACAATTGTCAGTACATATGCATGCTCTCTCTCTCCATGTTAGTGGAGTTCATAGATAGCACAGGTAATATTGACACCATGTGTCTGGAATAATCTTATTTTATAGGTGCCTGGTATGCAATTCCAGTGGGATTGGCTGTGCTTCAGTGTCTTGCTGTTCAGTGCAGTAGGTGCAGAATCTCAAGCTTCAGAAGTTGAAGTGGAAGATTTTGACAAGAATTCAGAAAACGCTAATGTTGATAAAGGTGCACCAACTCTGGAGGTGAGGTTATATCTTTTTATATGCCACATTTTGAAATGTTGTAAAGAGACTTGACCATGAATGTATCTAATTAATCCTACTGTTAGGATTGTCAAATACACAAAACTGATTCTGTGCATTTGAGATGTACAAAGCTATTTATTTAAATTTTTGAAGCATCTGGATTGTACTGAAAATTTTAATAACATAGTAACAAGCAGTTTCTGTGAATCCATCTTCTATGAGAACTGGGTAGGTTTTTTAAAGTAACTGCCAAGTAACTTTTGGTATAAGTCTTAAAAGGACTTCTCATTATGTGGTTGGGTGATTCTGACACGTGATGCAATTATGGCAGACATTCGTAAGGATATCCACTCTTGCTGAGAAACCATGTCTATTCTATTACATCAGTTCTTTTACTATATAATTATTTAATTGCTCGACTGAATGTTTATATTTTCTTGTGATTGGCATAATCCTACTTGTTTAATGATGATGTCATATACCGGCATGTAATACTGCTGCAAGGACTATTATGCCATCCAGCTCAGTACCATATATTTCTGCAACCACAGTATATCCATCAGAAATCAAAAACCAAACAGAGAGCTAAATATAGGCTCTGTGACTACAAGAAAGCAAGAGAAAGAGGGAAGTCTCTAGCTTTTCTTGCACTCTATTTTTCTAGCTTGAGAATTCTGCTCATCAGTATTGGCTAGGAATGATACAACCTAGTATTAGGATTGTGCATTGTTGTTTAGTTGGCCACTCACCTGGTGGGTTACTGGCTTTTGTCCAGGTGAAAACACTAGCAGAATGTTTCACAGCTGGGGTTATAGAATTGATGAGTACTGTTTGTAAGGTCTGGGAGGAATAAGTCATGTTGATACAGGCATATGATTATTTTGAGGTTTATTTTTGCTTTGACTATTGAGGCTGAAAATGAGGTTTTTATATTGCCTCAAATATATTGCCTAGAAAAGACTGGACTAGTTAGGAAGACAGATGCCGTAGCTTTAACTCAAACAAATTAATTGGTTTATTAAAAGAGAGTAAAAGACTGAGGAAGCACATGAAGGAATAAGCAAAGGAATATTCGGGACTTGCATAGAAATACAATTAGGCCTACTGTTTGGTTTTTGGATTTATAAACACCCCTTTGTACATTGTAATTTAAAGCTAAGTTACTGCATTACTCAAGGCATATAAAGCATATATGTCCATAGGTCCTATTCTAAAATTTCATGATGGCTTCAGTGCATTTTCAACCTGGATATACTAGCTGCTTGGTTTGTACTCATTTAACCCTCAGACGTTTATTTTTTGTAGTTGAGGCAGCAAGATCACAAATGTTTACCGTTTATTGAGTTTTGTCTTTGGAATATGTTATAGGAAAATGTAACAATTCTTCCAATTATGTTTTTGTCAATTTATTAGGTTGTATACAAAACCCCGATGCCTACTGGAGAAGTATATTTTACTGAAACCTTTGATGATGGAATCCTTTCTGGGTAAAATTGACAGGATGTGTAACTTCACTGAATTTAGTTTGGATGAATGTTTTTGTAAATAAGTTACTTTTTTCTGTTAGGGAAACATTAAATAATGAAAATGTTTTTCTCAATGAAGAGCTCACACGGTTTTTTCAGGGAGGATGGGTGCCGTTAAATTACAGCTGACATATGGTGACCCTCTAGGGTTTTCAAGGAATAAGGCATTCAGAGGTGGCTTAAAATTTCCTGCCTCCAAATTGCATGTTTCCCATCCAAATACTAGCCAGGGTCCATCTTGCTTAGCTTCCAAGGTCCTACAAGATTGGATTAGTCTGGGCTATCCTGATCTCAGTTATTACTTTAGATAATTCTCAAGAAGAATTGTATTAAAATAGATGTACAGTTAAACCTCATGGAAGAGACTCAAATTTGTTTTTTAAAAAATGAAGTATTAGCTTTTCTTCGATAAAAAGGAGTAGAACTAATCATTAAGAGTTGGGAAGGGGGGGCAAATCCCTGTGGTCATTCATTTAATATCTGACCTACTAGCAATACACCTTTGGAATATTTCTGAATGTAAAATGTCTGAAGAGTGTTATGAGCCTGTGTTGGATCTGTGAACAGCAGCTAGCTTTGTGTGTGCCAAACACTGAAAATAGCAATCTGAGCTACCTCAGGAACAGCTAGTGAAGGCTATGAAATAATTTATTCACGTTATTAAATTCAGCCATAGACCAGCAAAAAGATTAAAAACCAAGCACAACAATAATGTTAACAAGAAATTTTACAGGACACCAATGATTTCCATATTCTTCTAACAGTTTCACAAAAGTTCAATACTACATATGAAATGGTGAATTCTTTAACTTCAAATAAAAACTTGATCAGTAAGTCACTAGGGTGACTAGAATAACCATAGTATCCAAAAGATATAGTCAGCAGGGGCAAGATTAAGTGATGTCTAACATCAATGTAAAATCCACCAAGAGCCAGTGTGGTGTAGTGGTTAAGAGCAGTAGACTCTTCTCTGGAGAATGAGTTTGACTCCCCACTCCTCCACATGAGTGGCAGACTCTTATCTGGTGAACTGGATTTGTTTCCCTTCTCCTACACATGAAGCCTTCTGGGTGACCTTGGGTTAGTCACAGTTCTTCGGAATTCTTTTAGCCCCACCTACCTCACAAAGTGTCTGTGGTGGGGAGAGGAAGAGGAAAGAATTTGTAAGCCGCCTTGAGTCTCCTTACAGAAGGGAAAAACAGTGTAAAAAAACCCTCTTCTTCTAATAGAATATGGGTCATCATCTCACTTGCATTTGCATCACAAGGACATAAACATGCCTCCATAGGTCATTGCTGAAATCTCCCATTAAGCAGGGCTGCTGGAAGTGTGTTAAATTGAGCTCCTGAGAAAGATAGTAAATAAACAGTTACAATAATGAAATATGTTATAGGTATTATTTTAATAAAGAAAATACTGAAACACTATCAGGCAAATATTTTAGGGTTAGTAATATTCTTGGTTGAGTACCTTTTTGCTTTACAAAGTAATTTCTGTGCTATTAGCAACCAAGGGGCAATTACCTAGTTGCCAATGTTATTTTTGTTTTGTTTACTGTCAGTAGGTTTCCAGTATTACAAATAAACAAGAGCTCCAAAAATATAATACTAATAACATACAGAGTAAAATATTTGGATATAATCCACAGTACTGTATTAAGTAATCTGCATGGCTGGGAATATACTTACAGTGCACCTTTCAGTGTAGTGCTAAGGCCTGTATGCCAGTAATTGGCACCAATGTAACTAGTCAATATTTTGTATTCTGTCAGCCAAGAAAAAGAAATGCTCAAAACAACCTAGCTCAGAACTGAAAGTTCAGCTACTACACAGTAATCCACATGACACAACCACATCTACCATGGAGCAATAAACTACAGCTGCTTCTGTATGAAACCAACCAATCTATGCACTTTAGTACTGGTATTCTTCTGTGATGTTACCCTGTCCCTGCCAAAGAGCAGAAAAGAACAAAGGCAATGCAGCCCTTTTATGGAACATAGTTGCATGCCCAAAAGGAACTATGGAACTGCCACGCTTCTATAATCTCCACAGATAGGGATTAGAACCCTCTGTGGCAAATATGTATGTTGTGATAGGCAGGCACTTAGGGAAAGGAATGTGGACAATCCTACAATATTCCTTAGATGCCGCCAGTTTATTTTTATTTTTTAGCGCCCCCCCGCCCCGATAATCTATTGCCCACTCCAGGTTCAGGTTCCAGAAAGGAAGTAATGCCCAGGAGAGCCATTTTTTGCAAAGTAGCAGCTTCTCAGGCACTGCAGGTACAGCGGTAAGAACATAGCTGCACATTCGCAGGGTATATTCCTGTCACTTCTCAAATAGTTCATTAGAGAAATATAGATGTGATATAAAGTGTTGAGTACATTTTTGATATTTGATTTAAATTGTTTTCATTCTGTTTGGACAGTAAATTTAGCATTGGCCAGTAAAATCAATACCAGGTTTAGCGTATCACTTGGAATAATCTGATAGTCTTAATAAATTCCTGTTTTATTTTATAATTGGTATGAAGTATGTTTGTAAAATCTTTTTTTCAGTTTTAATATCTGATTTTTTTAGGGTAATGATTTGTCAAAGGATAATGATTTGAACATTTGAATTATCTTAACAGGTGGGTTTTATCTCAGACTAAAAAAGAGGATACAGATGAAGATATTGCTAAATATGATGGTAAGTCAAACTGTTTTCTGGTAAGTGAGAGTGTCTCAGGACAAGACTTTGTGGAGTGAACCCTTGTGTTCAAATACATTAAACATTCTCTTGGGTAGCTGGACATCACATTTCTGCTTTGAAAACAAGGATATTCTCTTCCATACTTTCCTATATAGAAATTATGGTATTATAGTCCATAAAGTCAAAGGGGAAACAGTCGCTATTGTATTTAAGACAACTTTCATGGACTTGAGCCCATTTCATCAGAAGCAGTGAAATGAGTTTAAATTAACTATATATTTTTAAACAGAGGAGGGGAAAATTGTGAACAATGAGTTAAATACCTTGTCACATTGTGACATCTGAGAAGTATTCATTGTGATTATTCACAATGATTGTGCTTGGTGATAACATGGTTTCTTAGTTATGCTTGTTAACCTGTTTAGATATTTATATTCCTCTCCCTGCTAGGAACTAAGTAACTTGCCTAAAATCAGTGGCGTATCAGCAGAAAATGGTACCCAGTGCAAGACCAGAGTTTTCCGCCCCACCCCCCCATGGAGCCTGAGACAAGACCTGGTTTTTCCACCACCCCCCTGCCTGGCCCCATTTACAGCCTCCCTGTCAGCCATGGGGGTTGTCCTGACAGCCTATTTCCCCAGATTGCCTGGCAAGTTAGCAGGCTGGACTGGGGGCCAACTGCCTGGCGGTGTGTCTGGGAAGAGGTGCAGCAAAAGGACCGCCCCCTGCTGTGCCAGGCGTGCCTGGCTGGTGGTTTGAAGAGGACCCGCTCTGTGGAGAGGCAAGGTGGGACCAGGCGATCGGGGTTTGAGCCGGGTTGCTACATGTCCACACTGACGGCAGGAAGTCGGGGAGAGTGCAAGTGGAGCCAGGTGGCAGAGCTTTCACTAGCGCTGTTTGTGGTCACAGTCAAGCAGCCGTGCCTCCCCTCCAGATATCTGTCGCTGCGCTCATCTGCCCCCCTGCTGTCTGCCTGGCGGCTGCTGCCATCACCTCCTTCCCACCGACGACCATAGAGCTTTACCGGGAAGCAGCCGCCAAGGCAGGGAGGCACGCTTGCCATCGCCGAGCTGGGCTGCAGGGGGACCAGGCAGGCAGTAAGATGGAGCCGGCACCAGGGAGCCCCTGGGCGAGCTGCAGCTGGCCCACAAAGGCGATGTGCCGGCCCTGACCCGCAGGCAGACCTACACGGTGGCAGAGGCGCAGGTAAGGCCCTGGTGGAGGGGTGTGTGTGTGGGGGAGTGATTTTCCACCCCCGTGATTAAATGGCCTGCACCCGGGGACATTTGTCCCCGTATGTCCCTCCGGCAAGTACGCGTTTGCCCAAAAATACGTTTAAACACAAGAAACTCCTGGGCTTTTCCTGAATTTATTTGACCAGCTCATTCAGAGTCATAGTCTGCAAGATCCAGGGCCAAAACCTCAGCCTCTGGCCATGCCCAGGCTAAGTATTTGCAATAGAGAAAGAACAGAAACTGAAAGATATTTCCAACCTTCTTCTCTGCCAGCAGTTTAACATCTGTAGAGACTGAGAAAATGATCAAACCTGCCATGACCTTGGTGTCAAACTGTAGATAAAAATTTGGGGGGGGGGGGGTATAGATTATCAAATAGAAGAACAGAGAAATTGTTGGGAGATCCACACCTGGTGCGTGTGTATCCCTTGAAAAGTAGCAGAGTGGCACAGAGGCTAAACACAGGGAAGCTTACCTGAGCACAAACACGTGGTTGAGCTTGCTAGAGAGAACTTCAGACACAAAAGAAAGTCAGAGTCATTTGTAGTTTCTAATCTAATAAAAAGAGTATTTATTAGTGAACTCCATTCTGGTGGAGAGATAGGTTCACTATCTAATCTAATCTAGCTGGATGGAGGCGGATGCGTAGGAGACACATCCTCTCCCTGGGCATGGTGAAGGTAAGAGTAATGGAGAGGGTTTTGAGAAGAAGGCGGAAGCAAGGGAGGAAGTCCCTAAGAGTATCAGTCTACATCAAAGGGATAGACTCAGCATGATAGAGTAAAGGTGACAAATTCCTAAGTCCCTATCTAGCCACTAGCTCGCTAGTAAAAACCCCCTCTGTAGGATGAGGCAGGAAACAGCGTAAAGTCCCTTTCTTCTAACAGAAATAAGGTTCTGCTCATTATATCCAATTTCCACCATTGCCTCCTGTATTCTTAAAACGATGACATGCATTTTGTCCAACCTTTGTTTTAGCTGAACTTGGTGTAGTGTATGAGAATCTTAGCTTGTACATCTTCAATAATTGTTCAGTATTTTCAATCAGTATTAATGAAGAGCTTATTGATAGTACAGTTAGACTTGAAAAGAAAAGTACTGCATATAGGAAGGTTAATGTTTTGTTTTTATGCGCTTAACTTTAATGAAAGTTTCACAAGGTGACTGAAATAGGGTGATAATGTTCTCTTATTTGGAGTGATCAGCCAGCAATAGAGAGAGGCTTGTTAGAACTGTGTATGTTTACATGCATGTGGTTAGGAAACGTAGTAGAATTCCTGAATGACTCCCGCCTTCTCCCTTTCATTGTGTTTGGCTTTAATTAAAGCATTTTTTTGGTATGTGAAGAATTATTTGCTATTTGGATAAATTATCTTTGTAATAAAGAGTTTTATTGGTGGATATACTTAATTTTTAAAGAATTTTCTGTGGCCCTTATTCACATGTGATCTGGAAAACTATAGGATCTAGAGGTTTAAGCATTTTGTACATCCACTGAAAATAGTTGGACTATTTCTTACTGTATCATAACTGATTTCATTTCACATTTCTGTTTTAGGAAGATGGGAAATAGAGCCATTAAAGGAGAATATGGTGCCTGGTGACAGAGGATTGGTATTAAAATCAGTAGCAAAGCATCATGCCATATCAGCTATGTTAACACAACCATTTATTTTTGATAGTAAGCCACTGATAATTCAGTAAGTATATTTTCATACTTTTGATACTGCATTTGAGCCAGCTTTCACAAAGCTGTGTGTAACACCTGAATGCTTTTAACTGTCTAATTATAATAACATTTATAAATCAGACTAAACAAATTATTCTTTGGGTCATACATAGGACAAAGTGGGGAGGAAACACACAGTGGGCAAAGTGTAACCAAATAGCTGAGTGAATATTTAATCAGCATTTTTCTCCACAAGAGTGTCTTTTTTGTGTCTTTTTTTGTGCAGGTACGAAGTCAATTTTCAAAATGGCATTGATTGTGGTGGCGCGTATGTTAAGCTTCTTTCCAAAAGTGATGACTTGAATCTGGTATGTTACAATTGGGGCGGGGGTAATTAGAAATAGTTCAGTTTTGGGAAAGTAATTCCAGAGCTCTTGTGGTTTTGTACCATATCCAAGTAACTGGCGTAATAAAATTGCAGTCCATACCTGGTTGCAGCATGATGCATGTGATGGAATGTGGAGGTTCATATAGGAACAGATATCCCCAAGGTATATTGGACTTAACCATACTGTTGTGGACACATACTTATTTCTGTCTCTGCATAATATCTCTAGTTCTATCTTAAACCCATGTGTATACCCACTGACAGAACATAACAGTGCATTAGTGGACGAATCATTGTAATGAGAAGTATTTATTACATCTGTACTACCTATCTGCATCTGAACTCTGTTCTAGAAATTATCTAATTTGAAAACACTAAAACTAATATTTTAAAAAGTTTTCATTTCATTTTACATTAATCCCAGTGTGTTTTTATGTTTATACAAATAGTCAGAATTTAGATTATTTGAATATTAAGAGAAAATTTAGATAGAAGTTCCTTATAATTTTGTAAATATTCATGCTGTATGAACTGGTTATGTGCAGGTTTCACAGTCTTTTGCTTTTGACAGTGCTGGCTGTAGGAAACTTCCATGTGCAGAGAACCTTACGGGTAAATGGAAGTGAAATAATCAACAGCGCCTCCATGTAATACATTCTATTAGATCTTAACATTATTTGAATGAAAAATAATTTATTTAATTTATTCCTTTATTTTATTAAATTTATAGATCAACTTTCCCCGAAGGGCTCAGGGCGGTGAACAGCCACAGTAAACAAAGCATTAAAACACAATAAAACCAGCACAGTACCCCAATAATTAAAACAGAAACCATATAAATATTGTTGGGATAAGAGCTCCTGGTAGTTGGAGATTATCTCTTTATCGTAGTTAGCAGAGCGGCACGGGTGGCTAGAACACAGCAGAAGCCCTTACCTCGTGTGTGTGCGTGTGCGTGATGGATCCCAATGTGCGGCAAGCTTACACAAAAGAAAGTCGGAGTCAGTTATAGTTTCTGATCTAATAAAAAGAGTATTTATTAGTGAACTCCATTCTGGATAGAAAGGTAGGTAGATAGAGTCACTATGCTATCTTAATCTAGCTGGATGGAGATGGATGCGAGGAGCATCCATCCTCTCTCTAGGCATGGTAGGAAGAAGTGGGTGAGAAGGGGTCGAGGAAGACGCCGGAAGGAAGGAAGTCCCTGAGAGTATCAGTCTAACATCAAAGGGATAGAACCAGCATGATAGAGTAAAGGTGTCAAATCCCTAGGTCCCTATCTAGCCACTAGCTCTCTAGTAAAAACCCCCTCTGTAGGTTGAGGCAGGAAACAGCGTAACAAAAGTCCTTCACTTCCAACACCCCCTCTCGATGTTTCTTGACTCAGGTAGTCAGGCTTATCTTGCTTCTAAACTTCTCAAAAGCAGGCTTCGGTAGGGGTTTAGTGAAGAGGTCTGCAAGCATCTCAGTGGCCATTCTTTTGCAGTCTTCTCACTATGTGGTACTTCACATCAATGTGCTTGGTGCGCTTCTTCACATCTTCTTGTTTAGATAGTTTAATGCAACTTTGGTTATCTTCATACACTGGTATAGGAAGTGGTGTGTCTATGCCTAGATCCTTTAGGAGTTGGCATAACCACTGTAACTCGTGACAAACGTGAGCAGCAGACACATATTCTGCTTCTGTGGTAGATGCTGCTGTTATGTCTTGTTTGGTACTAGACCAACTAATAGGACCATTGCCAAAGAAAATGATCTGCCCATTGGTAGATGCTCTGTCAGTTGAGTCTCCGGCCCAATCTGCATCAACATAAGCTATTAGTGTAGCATCTTTGGTAGCTGGCAGTTTCAGTTTAAGATGTGCGGTTCCTTTCAGATATCTAGAAAGCGTCTTCAGTGCATTCCAGTCCTTGACTGTTGGTGAAGCAGTCTTTCTGCACAATAGACCAACTGCTATTGCTATATCTGGTCTGGTCAATGTACTTATGTATAGAAGTTTTCCTAAAGCTTCTCTATACTTGGTGTTATGAGAGAGTAATTCAGTGGGATCATCTTGTTTGATATAATTGACTTGTATAGGTATGGGAGCTGGATGTGCATCGTGTAGATCCAGTAAGTTGATTAGGTCTGTGATCTTCTGTTGTTGATTCAAAAGGAAACTCCCATCTTTCTCTCTCT
This sequence comes from Sphaerodactylus townsendi, assembly GCF_021028975.2. NCBI lineage: Eukaryota > Metazoa > Chordata > Lepidosauria > Squamata > Sphaerodactylidae > Sphaerodactylus > Sphaerodactylus townsendi. The sequence continues at coordinate 50,664,703 of NC_059434.1, forward strand.
CTATTTGAATTCCTAAGTAGTGTGCAACTTTTCCTAGTTGCTTAATTTCAAGTCGTTTGTTCAGATATTGTATTAATCCTTTGTAGTCATCTTGGTCATCATAGACTAAAAGCAATTCTTTATTAAAAGCAAAAATATAAGTCCTTTTTCCATTTCTGTTCTTGACATAAAGGCATTGGTCAGCCTTACTTTGTTGAAAGTTTGCTTGAAGTAGCACGTTGTTCAAAAATGTGGATTCAATCTTTATCTGTTGAACTTGCATCTGCTTGCTAGCTGCAATGCTGAGTAAAGTTCTTATGGTGGTAAAGTTGACAGTTGAATCAAAAATTTCATCAGAGTCTTTCCATTGGTTTGGTTCATCTAACGCCGGTCTTGCGAGGTAGGAAAGTCCCAGTCTTGCAGGTGGTACTCCTTTGTTTGTGCGTTCTGATCGTCTCACCTCATCTCTTGGGATTTCTTCCCCCTCTGCAACTGCTGCTGGTACTGGTAGGTACTCTGGTTCAACATCTACATCTGGAATTTCTTCTGGTTCATCAAATACATCTTGATTATCATCTAAGTCTGCGCTGTCATCTCTCTGTGCATCGTTGGCAACAGGATACATCAGCCAGTCTTGCTGGGGCTTGGTCTGGTTATCGTGTGCCCCCTCTGGAGACATGGCCATTTCATTTTCCTCAAACTGAACAGATCTGCTGATCATGATCTCATGTGTATCAGGGTTCATCAAGCGATAAGCTTTTGATTGAGCAGAATATCCAAGGAAGATTGCTTTCTTGGCTCTTGGTTCAAACTTACTCTTTCGTTTTTCTTTGCAAACATATACATAAGCTGTGCATCCAAAGACTCTTAGGTGTGCCATTGATGGCTTGTAACCTTGCCAAAGTTCAAAAGGTGTTAGGCCTGTGGCTCTAGTGTACAGCCTATTGTGTATGTATGTTGCTGTCATGATTCCTTCTCCCCAGAAGTGCTGAGGGAGATGTGCATTAATGAGCATGCACCTTACCTTGGTCAGTAGACTTCGATTAGCTCTTTCTGAAGTGCCATTTTGAGCTGGGCAATATGGAACCGTCGTCTGGTGTTGAATTCCTTCAGATTTCATGAAGTCCTGCATCGCTCTGGATGTGTATTCTCCAGCACCATCACTTCGTAGGACTTGAATATTTCGCTGGAACTTGTTCTGCGCCATTCTGACATAGTCCTTAAACCTGTCCAGAGTCTCAGATCTTTCTTTCAAAAGAAATGTGGTTACATATCTAGAATAATCATCAATAAATGTCAGAAAATATTTAAATTTACCAATCGTTTCAGGAAGTGGCCCACAAATGTCAGAGTGCACTAGATCCAGAGGTTGCTTCGTTTTCTCTCACTCTGTTTAGGATAAGATGTGTTCACAGCTTTAGCTTGTAGACAAGAATCACAAGAAAAGTTAGTTTTCACAGTTTTCAAAAACAATATCTTTAGTCAAAGCTTCTTTATGCATTTTCAGGATTGTATCATTTGCACAGTGGCCTGGCGTTGATGCCATATGCTCAAAGCAATTTTGTGGTTGCAGGCTTTTGCTAAATTGGTTTGAAAATCATCATTGCATTTTTCAAGTTCAAGTTCACCTTGTTCTGCATTCATAGGAACATCAGGCAATTGATTAACGTGGTACAGTCCATTCATTTGAGATGCAATGAGACACAATTCCTCTTCCTTTGTAACATAACATTTCCCATTTTTAAAATTCAATTCAAAATTCTGCTTTTCCATTTCAGCTATTGACAGCAAAGAATTGGTCATCTCTGGTGCATAATATGCATTTTCAATGGTAAAATTAGCAACTTCATTATCAGGCAATATACAAGGGATCTCTGCAGTCCCTGAATATGATGAGAGAACATACGTATCATTTCCCATGTAAATTCTTTGTTCTGGGATTTTACTCAGTTCTACAAAGTCTAATCTGTTGAGGACATTGCATGAGGCACCACTATCAATTAAACAGTCATTTTTGTCACCTTTTATTTGCACTGTGTAAAAATTTTGATTCTTAAAAGCTTGCTCAGATTGTCCTTGCTTAGGGAATCTTTTAGTTGAAGATCCTTGCTCTAGTGGTCGATTGCTGTAACAGCGATCAGCTCTATGACCAGGCTTCTGGCATTTGTAACAAATGATCTGTTTGTTAGAGGTGAAGCCCTGGTTGGGACCGCATGGCCTGTAGGTATTTTTATTGCTGTGGCCAAATTGTGCATCAAAGGAACTTTCCCTGGCTCTGGTGGTCACGTGATCTCTTCCATCGGGTTGAGCCCCCCTTCCTCTAAAGGGTTGAGCCCCCCTTCCTCCAAAGCCATCTCTGTGGTCATTTGCATTTCTAAAGGTCTGCCCTTTTGGTTTGGATGGAATGATGCCTTAAAGGCATTATGTTCCAAAGACTGAGAGGGCTGACTTTTCCCTGCATTTCCAGCCATTACATCCTGACGAGAAATATACATTTTGATCTCTTCTACAGCTTGAGAGAATTTTAAACCTTCTCTCTGTTCCAAAGAAGCAACGAGAGGTGCAAAAGTCTCTGGTAGAGTTAGAAATAATGCAGACTGCTTATCTAGATCAGACATTTCCTGGCGTTCATTTTTAAGAGCAGTGAAACATTGCTGAAGTTTTTGCAGGTGATTCATGAAAGGTGTCCCCTCTTGGTACCTTAGTAAATATAGTCTGCGCTTTAAAACATGGACGATTCGACCAGCCTCCCCTATTATATAGTCTGGCTAAAGTGTCCAGCATCTCTTTAGCTTAGAAGTCATATCAATTATGTGTGAGAAGCCGAGGTCTGAACTCACGGTTTGGATGATAAAAGCACAGGCACGCGAGTTTGATTTGTTCCAAGCGTTCTCACTTCTGCGGATGCATTTTAAAGTCCGAGGGGCTGTGTCGTCCAAGACGTGGATAAGATCTTCAGCGATCAGGAAGAGCCCATAATCTCAGCTCGCCACTCCTGAGCTTCGAGTCTTCCGTCAAGATCATCAGAGGAAGTCGTCCATCGAGAAGAGAAGTCATCTTTGCAGTCAATGGCTCAAGTCGTTAAGCCAGTACAAAAGAAAAGTTTGTCAAAAAATCCCTAGAGACTGCACTCTCTAAGCCTCTGGGAAAAACTAGCAGAAACTTAACTCCGTCAGTGCCAAGCTCTTTCACGCACAGGTAAAAAAAACAAAGGTTGGGATCTCAATCACCAAAGTAAAAAGAAAAATATGGGCTAAACAAACACTGGCACCCAAAAACTTTTGAGGCAAAAATTAACCTCTTAAATGCTGGGGCCAAATAACCTGTTGAATGCCTGGGCCCATTAACCTGTTGAATGCTGGGCCCATAACCTGTTGGGATAAGAGCTCCTGGTAGTTGGAGATTATCTCTTTATCGTAGTTAGCAGAGCGGCACGGGTGGCTAGAACACAGCAGAAGCCCTTACCTCGTGTGTGTGCGTGTGCGTGATGGATCCCAATGTGCGGCAAGCTTACACAAAAGAAAGTCGGAGTCAGTTATAGTTTCTGATCTAATAAAAAGAGTATTTATTAGTGAACTCCATTCTGGATAGAAAGGTAGGTAGATAGAGTCACTATGCTATCTTAATCTAGCTGGATGGAGATGGATGCGAGGAGCATCCATCCTCTCTCTAGGCATGGTAGGAAGAAGTGGGTGAGAAGGGGTCGAGGAAGACGCCGGAAGGAAGGAAGTCCCTGAGAGTATCAGTCTAACATCAAAGGGATAGAACCAGCATGATAGAGTAAAGGTGTCAAATCCCTAGGTCCCTATCTAGCCACTAGCTCTCTAGTAAAAACCCCCTCTGTAGGTTGAGGCAGGAAACAGCGTAACAAAAGTCCTTCACTTCCAACAACAGCCACAGTAAACAAAGCATTAAAACACAATAAAACCAGCACAGTACCCCAATAATTAAAACAGAAACCATATAAATATTAATATCAGATGGCGTTGGAATCCCCCTCCCTCCCCCACCCTTGCGCCCATGGAAGCCAGATGGAATGGTGGCAGATGTACTTAGCCAGGCTGGCCAAATGCCTGGCAGAGCAGGTCCGTCTTACAGGCCCGGCGGAAACTCTGCAAGTCCTGCAGGGCCCTGATCTCCCTTGGGAGTCTGTTCCACCAGGTAGGGCCCAGGGCCGTAAGGGCCCTGGCCCATGTAGAGGCCAGCCTGATTGCCTTTGGGCCAGGGATCACCAATAGGTCCTTTTCCGAGGAGTGGAGGGGCCTAATTGGGCGATATGGGGAGAGGCTATCCCTCAGGTATACAGGTCTGAAGCTGTGAATAGCTTTGAAGGTCAAAACCAACACTTTAAACATGACCCAATACTTGATCGGCAGCCAGTGCAGATGATATAGGACCGGCGTAATCCGGTCCCCGCTTGAAGTCCCCGTGAGGAGCCTGGCTGCCGCATTCTGTACGAGTTTTAATTTCTGGATCATGGCTAAAGTCAAGCCTGCGTAAAGCGAGTACATTTCATAAATGTACTCATTAACTTCTACTAAGCACACTTGGAGATTCCATTAGAAACAAAGTTTTAAAGAAAAAGCTTTGGCTGTATAAGATTAATCTTTTGCTTTTATTCTACAGGAATACCTCTATGACAAAACATCATACACAATTATGTTTGGACCAGATAAATGTGGAGAAGATTACAAACTACACTTCATCTTCAGGCATAAACATCCTAAAACTGGAGACTATGACGAAAAGCATGCCAAACGTCCTGATGTAGACCTTAAAAAATTTTATACTGACAAAAAGACTCACCTGTATACTCTCGGTAGGCTTACATTTTTCAAGTTGTATAAGCAAAGTAGAAATGGAAACATTTTAAAAGCCCTAACCATCCAGAATTTTTAGTTGCTCTGAGATGGAAGTGTGGTAAAGAATAAATAATTCATTTGAGAAAGAAATGGCACCTTGCCATCTTTCAAGGTAGCATTTTATGCCCCTCTGAAATTGTGATCCCTGGTTTCATTGGACCCTAAGAAAGAAGCATGGGAGTGAAAGTGGCTGAGGGCTTCAATGATGGGGGAAAGTAGCAAAACCCACCCCCTTCTACCAGCAGAAGGGAGAGTTAAGATCCAAACTACAAACAGAACTTGTTCTTGGTCTTATAAAAGCCATTGCATCTGTCTCATTCTTCCACATGTATCCCTTGCAATTACGATTTTTTTTTTCATTTTGATCTGTTCAGAGATCAGCATCTCCATTCACAGCACCTACCTTGATACTGTTTCCTCAGTTGGATTAGAGCATTGAAATATTGCCAGTGGGATGGAAATTAGAACCTCATTGTGCAATTGTTGAATCATTGACGTATGCATAAATCAGAAGTCATTGAGCCTTAATTTATATTTGATTGCAGTTTTGTAGCCTAAAATCACAAGCATTTGCAACCAACATATTTTGGTTGTGAATGAACAGTAATAGGTAAGAATAACTGACTATGATGTAATTAGGAAATACAAAGCTTTAGTACCTTTTTCGACATTACTGTATATACTCATGTATAAGTCGAATTTTTCAGCACATTTTTAATGCTGAAAAAGCTCCCCTTGACTTACATGCGGGTCATTAAAAATTTGTAATAATAATAAGCCTTTATTTGGCATAACAATAATCATAACACAATAAAAACCTGAGATAAAAGGTATACAAATACAAAGGTTTAGGATAAAATATAAATTATTGATTGTGCATCACCTCCAGTAAAAATTGTGCAACCAATTCACAAGTTTCATTGTCAGAATTGTCCAGAAGGAAAGGAAGTCTACCTGATTCTCCCATTTCACTAGGTATCCTAGAAAGAATATTGGAATATTTTGATCTGATATTAGCAGATTTAGGGCAGCAAAGCAGTTGATGTGCCAATGTTTCAATTTGTTGTTCACCACAAGAGCATACCCTTTCGCTCATTTCCAAGTTGTTAAATCTACCACGCAATAAAGCGGAGGGGAAAACATTGAAGCGAGCAAGTGTGAGGGCTCTTCTCTGCATTGGATTAGTCAAAAAATACAAATAGGGAGCCATCCTGTTTTGATATAGGGGTATTGAAAGATGTAAGGGTGAACAAGTTTTCATAGCAGCCCTAAATAAATTATTCCATTCGCTTTCCAACAATTTTTGTTTTAACAAGTTGTAGGATTCTGAACTAGATAGCAGGAAAAGCGAGTCGAGAGATATACCAAGTGATTCAATCTTTCTTTCGATCAGAGAGAACCATGGATTAGCCTGAGTATCAGACAAAAGTAGGTGAATCAGCGAGTGCTCATCATGGAAATGCAAGCGAAGCCAAAATTTAAAAGCTCTCAACCAAGCCCTATAAACTAATGAATTTTGGCCCAGTTCCTAAACAGAGGGCCGCATGCGGTACACAATTTGGCGGGCCATAATTTTCTGTGGAAAAAAATTTGGATTGGACAGTATTCAAAATTAGATCAACTGCTTGGAGCCAGATAGGTACTCCATAAAGTAACTCTTCTATCTTAGAGTTAAAGATTTTTTAGTGCTGCTGGGACAAGGGGTGGCCCTTTCCATAAAAGAAGCGTGCAATGGCAGAATAACTGATGGTAGCACCTGCAATAGCAGCTTTTTTGTGGGGTAAGCAGGAGAGGATATGAAAATGTAATTCCAAGATATTTGTATTGGTTAACCTGCTCCACTGGCACTTTATTAATCGCCCAGTTATGGTTTTTGTATTGTTTGGCAAAGATCAAAATCTTGGTCTTTTGATAATTGATGACTAGTCCGTTATCTGTACAGTACTGCCCACATCTATTCAGCAGTCGACTAAGTCCAACTTTTGAGCGAGATAGAAGGATGGTATCATCAGCATATAGAAGTATTGGAATATGCCTGGAGCCTAATTTAGGGGCATGGTTATTAATTTCCAATAAGGCTGATGGAAGGTCACTCAAAAATAAATTGAAAAGGGTTGGTGCTAACACACAGCCTTGCCTCACACCTTTAAAGGTAGAAATAGAATCAGTCATGAGACCTTCACGTGAGCACTTAACTCTGCAGTTTGTGTTGGTATAAAGTTGCCTGATTAGAAAAAGAAGTTTATTGTCTATTCCTTGTATAGCCAATTTATTCCAAAGACGTTCTCTAGAGACTGTGTCAAAAGCTGCCTTCAAATCAATGAAGGCAGCATAAAGTTTGCTTCTTGGACTTTTGGAGTATTTATTAACCAAATGTAAGAATAACTGGTAAGAATATAATAGGTAAGAATAACTGACTATGATGTAATTAGGAAATACAAAGCTTTAGTACCTTTTTCGACATTACTGTATATACTCATGTATAAGTCGAATTTTTCAGCACATTTTTAATGCTGAAAAAGCTCCCCTTGACTTACATGCGGGTCATTAAAAATTTGTGTGTGTTTTACTTTGCCGGCCAGCAGGGGGCGCAGTTTTTATGCTAGCGGCACCAAAATGTCAGGGTACCCTCAGAAGACACTCCTGATGATACCAGCCAATTTTGGTAAAGTTTGGTTCAGGGGGTCCAAAGTTAGACCCCAAAATGAGGTGCCCCCATTCCCCATTGTTTTCAATGGGAGCTATTAGTAGATGGGGCTACCCTTTTGCGGGTCTTTTGCTTTTTGCTCTCTCATCAGGAGAGTCTCTTTATGATACCAGCCAGGTTTGGTGAAGTTTGGGTCAGGGGATCCAAAGTTATTGACCCCCAAAGGGGATGCCCCATCCCCCATTGTTTACAATGGAAGCTAATAGTAGATTTTCCATTTCTGATAATATCCCTCTTAAAATCTAAGTTGGGTTACATTTGGACATACAGATGATGATGAGGAATCCAGTTTTGGAGGATTTTAACTCTTGTGTTTTAGCTTGGTTGCTGGTTGAGCTAAGGTTTTTGTACTTTTCAAGTTATTGTTGATACCATATTGTTCTTGTTGACCCTCTTTTCCACTTACAGAGCCAGTTTACTGTTTTTCTTTGAAATAAATATTCAAAAACATTTAACCTAGTGATGCCTCAATTGATGTAATTTTATTGGCATCTATTTTTATTTTTGAAATTTGCCAGCAACTGCTGCATTTCCCACCCTCGACTTATACGTGAGTCAATAAGTTTTCCCAGTTTTTTGTAGTAAAATTAGGTGCCTCGATTTATATGCGGGTCGACTTATATGCGAGTATATACGGTATTTTCTCAAATGAGAGGACAATACTTCTTAGAATGATTTTTTAAAACATAAATTGCATCTTGCTGTGTGCGATACTGGTAATAGCTGCATAACATTTGCTTTTGAGTGAAGTGGTAATTTGTCAGGATATATAGGTTAGTTATGAAAGATGAAATCCTATTTAGATGCTAACAGCTTAATCCAGAGCCCTGGGGCTGGCAGGGTGGCACCGTCCTGCCAGCTTAAGAAGGCTTTTCAGCAGCAGACAACAACAAAAAATAAAATCTCTCCCTGCCAAGAGGATGGTGTAAGTCCAAGCTCCAAAATCTGGTGTCCCAGGAGGCAAAGCTGGGGAGGAAGGGAAAGGGAAAGCCACCTTGAGTTTCCTTACAGGAGAAGGTTGGGGTATAAATCCAGACTTTTCTTCCTCTTCTTCTTCTTGCAGGGGACAGTCAGCCAGGAGGGGACTGGGTAACAAAAATGGGAGGACAAAAAGGTGGAACAGCTCCTTTGTGGAAGGGGAAAAGGTGGGGAAGGGGGAAAAAAACCAGAAGGAGGTTTGGCACAAAACATTCTACAGGTTGGATTTTCTTGTGTTCAGAAAATGTGGGGATTTTCTTTCAAGAAACTGTGGTGACTTTGGAACAATTGTGTAATTGAACATCTAACCTGGAGTTCCATAACTGAAAATCTAACATTCAGGGAAATTCCATTTAAGGTGAGGAGACATCCCATGCACAATTGGCCAAAGATTTCATTAGGATGGTAATGTCATTTTTGAAATGTAGGCCAGATAGTGACCTGATCATTATCTTGAAAAAAACTAATTTTTCTGTTAATGTCTTTTGGACTTGAGCTGCTGTCAGACAAGCAGTCTTTTAAGGAAAATATTGTGCTGAAATCAGTGGATGTGACTTCAGATAAATGTTGGGCTGTAGTTCCTGGGTTCCACCAAGTGAAAATTAATGACCATAGTATGGCAATAATTGTTTGCCAGTATAAGATATACACCACATAAGAGAGATCTTGATTGATAACTGGGTATAAGTACTAAATAACTTTTCAAAATTTTTCATCATTTGTCCTTTTATTAAAATATTTATTATGCATTAGTGCTGAAACCTGACAACACCTTTGAAGTGTCAATTGACCAAACAGTTGTTGGCAAAGGAAGTCTCCTGGAAGACATGGTTCCACCTGTAAACCCCCCTGAAAAAATAGATGATCCCAACGACAAGAAACCTGAGGACTGGGATGAAAGAGCTAAAATTTCTGATCCGAATGCTGTCAAGCCAGAGGATTGGTAAATACAATGGCATTCTTTCTGTTGTCAGTTAATTATCAACCAGACTTTGTCTCTGGTTTGCACTTTTTCTTCTGAAGTTCTAAAGATTTTTTCATGCTGAAAAGGTTTTCAGCTGAAATGGTCATGTAGTGTTGTTTCCCTGATTTGGGAATAATTTATCTCTCAAAAAGTGGGGAGTCTGGTTTTGCAAATATATAATACCCAGTTAGATTACAGCTGTCTTGATTTTGAGAAGAGCTTCACTGTCTGGCCTGTTGCTATATTGTCCATTTTCTGGTAATATTGGTCTGTAATTTAAGGAATGAAGATGAGCCTCCCAACATAGAAGATCCTGATGCTGTTAAGCCTGATGATTGGCTAGATGATGAACCAGAATATATTCCAGATCCCAGTGCCAAAAAACCAGAGGATTGGTAGGAATGTCTTTTAGTGTTTCATTGTCTTGGACAGATTCTGTAGAAATTTATTTAAAGTTCCAGATGATTAAAATGCAGTGAGGTAACTTATCTGTTCATATTGCTAAAATGTTTAAGTGATTTTGAAGCCCAGTTGGGGGAAAGATTAGAATCTGTTTTTTAATAAATACAGAATCTTATTCAAATATATATATATATGAAAATTAAAATGTTGCTCCTGGCTATTGCATTCTAGAGCATTTTACTAGGTTGTATTTCAAAATGTAATTGTGTAGTTGGTCCCCTCATTTATTACAGAAGTATATACACTGCAGCAGTGGAAAGGTGGGGACAAAGCTCAAGTAACTCTCGGTCTGTCCATCATCGCCTTCAGTTTGCAGCATTTTGTAAAAAGCCACTGTGTGTGATAGTGCATATTAGTGTGGTTGAAGTTCTTGGCATTTAGGAAACAGATATGGTAATTTTCGTATCTAAACTATTATCAGGTATAGAGATATATCTACACTATGCAAAATAACTTCTTGATTAACGTGACATAATGTATGTGGAACTTGGCTGCCTGAGCACATAGAGAAATGGTAAGTTTGATATTCTGTTAGTTTGCAGAGTTTACAACCTTTCTACATTTTATTCTGAAATTTAGAAGATAGGGTTTTTCTTTCTTTCTTTGTTAGTGAAAGCTTAGCTTAGTGGTACGGCAGTTTTGGAAATGGATAAATGAGAAGTGGACTGATACATATATCATGCTAAATTACAGGATGGAGTTTAAAACATTTGTTTAACATTTGTATTTATAGGGATGAGGAAATGGATGGTGAATGGGAAGCCCCTCAGATTCCTAATCCTAAATGTGACAAGAGTGTATCTGGCTGTGGAGAATGGGTACGCCCTCTAATAAGCAATCCAAACTATAAAGGAAAATGGAAACCACCAATGATGGACAACCCTAATTATCAGGTAATAGTATCACATTATCTATCTTGCTTAGATCCCTCATCAGAATCTTGAACTGGCCTTTTCAATAGACTCATTACTACCCTGTAGCAGGATCTCAAAGTGATATAATTTGTTAGAAGGGAATGCTCTTGGTCAGGAATGTGGTGTAAAAACTCAGTGTCTGTATGGTTTGGTGTGATAGCTAGAGTTTTACATTAGGATCTGGGATATCCACGTTCAAATCCCCACTTTTCCAGAGATGCTCACTGGTTGAGGGCCAATCACACACTATCATCCTAAGTTACTTCACAGGGTTGTTGTGAGGATAGAATGGAGTAGAGAACCATGTTGTAAGCTGCTTTGGCTCCTCATTGGGGTACAGGTATTGAAAATCAGTGCTTGGGTACTAGTGGTTACTTGTCTGTAAAAAAAAAAGTCTGCAGCATGTCATCTTATTTTTTATGTATATTTGAATGACGACCGTTTTCAGAAGGTTGGTAATTTTGCTTTATGTTTAGCAATCAAAATCACAGTTGTTTAGATAGATAGGTGTGCTGTCAACCTCTTGTTAAATTGCACTGACACAGCATAACATTTAAATAATATGTTCCTCTTTATTATTTAAATAAGCAGTTGCAGAGTCGCTGGCCATGGCCATCTTCCTGCTGTTTTATTTTTATGGCAGTTAGATATGTTAAAAAGTTGGTAGGTAGGCAGGGGAATCCTAGCCCTTTTGGATGCTGTTCATCCAAATAGCTATCGTAGTTGCACAGCAATTCTTACTCCTTGAAAGAATAGCTTACATGAGCAAAATAACAGATAAACTGTTCCCTTAATTAAACAGGGCGGAATATAAGTGAATAATAAGTATCTGAAGGTAGGTTTACATATTTAATTTTATGGTCTATACTTTTTCTGTTTTATAGGGAATATGGAACCCTCAAAAAATCCCTAATCCTGATTATTTTGAAGATCCTCATCCTTTTCGGATGACTCCTGTCAGTGCTGTTGGCTTAGAACTTTGGTCTATGACATCTGATATCTACTTCGATAATTTCATCATCTGTTCAGACAAAGAAGTAGCTGATCGATGGGCAGCAGATGGTTGGGGAATAAAAAAATTGGTTGCAAGTGCTAATGAAGTAAGAATTTACTATATTTTCTTACACCCACAACACATGCTCCTGCAAGAAATGTTCTGTTTTTGAAATTATCAGAGTTTTCCAAGCTGCATTCAGTTTAATATTTAGCTGTTTGTTGTGTGTGTGTAAAGTGCCATCAATTTGCAGCCAATGTAGGGTAACCCTGTAGGGTTTTTAAAGCACACAGGTGGTTTGCCATTGCCCTTCCTCTGCATAGCAACCCGGGAATTCCTTGTAGGTCTCCCCTCCAGTTATTAACCAGAGTGGACCCTGCTTAGTTTCTGATATTTGATGATATCCTCACTCCACATTAGCAGCTGAGTCTTATCTAGTGAACTTGTTTTCTATTCCTACACACAAAGCCTGCTGGATGACCTTAGGCTAATCACAGTTCTTCGGAACTCTCTCAGTCTCACCTACTTCACAAGGTGTCTGCTGTGGGGAGAGGAAGGGAAAGAAGTTTGTAAGCCACATTGAGTCTTCTTACAAGAGGGGGGGCAGTATAAATCCAAACTTCTCTTCTTCTAACATGGGCCAACCAAGTAAGGGCAACTGTTTCTCAGTTGTCCTCAATCTTTTACATACATCTTTGAAAAGCCTTCTTGAAGCCGTCATTTAGTTGAATCATGGTTACTGCCACGTAAGTTGTGTCAATTTAAAATTCATAAATTAAAATTTGGGGTGGGGGAAGAATCTTTAGTGCTAAAAAGGCAGTGTCAATGCTCACCATTCTTTTGACTGTTCTTCCACCTGTTGTTGGTATCCATATCTTTTCTTCCATGCCATTGCTCCTGCTTCAGCCTCCTTTCCGGAATATTTCTAAAACTTGGTCAGAGAATAAAGGAAACCTAAAATGCAATAAAACCCTCCCCACAGGAAACGCAACTTGGGAGAGTCAGGGTTGAATCATGAGTTTGCCCCATGGAATCTCACTTGGTGAGGGCCAGTGACACACATTCAGCCTAACTGACCTCACAGGGTGGTGGTTGTGAGGATAAAATAGAAGCCAGGAGAACTATGTTGTAAGCTGCTCTGGGGTTCCTATTGGGAAGAAAAGCAAAGTATAATTTCATGAAATAAACATTATAATCCGACCACTGTTTCTGTAAAGTCAGTCTCAAAATATGATTTCTCATTCTATATACAAAACATTTCATAACTTTTCATGGTCTTTTCATTGATCCATTACTGTCTTTACTCCCTGGGATCTCTGGAGTTTATGCCTGACATTGCACTTGAGCATGTTACAAACAGTGCTTTGTAAAAAGTTGTAGGTGTTGCCAAGAAGCCACCCTTTTGCTTACATATATGCTCAGTTTTTAGTTGATCCACTTTATTAGGTCTAAAGAGGCATCATCTAGATAAAATCAGAGGGTTGGATTCGAAGGTGTCCTTCCACAGAAGACATATTCTACAGCTTAGGAAAGTACTGCTCTTATATGGGGATTTGGGAAACTGCAGATTTATCTCTATCCACAGTTCCTTTGGTCCAGTCTTAAATTTTGTATAATGTATAAAAACTACATTTTAAAATTAAATGCTTTTAGCAAATCTTGTTGAATTCTAAGTGTTTGTATGTTCCCCCCCTTCATTTTAGCCTGGTATGTTTAGCCAGCTCATAACTGCTGCAGAAGAGCGCCCATGGCTTTGGATACTTTACGTCTTGACTTTAGCCCTACCTGTAGGATTGGGCATATTATTTTGTTGGCCAGCCAAGGTATGTAAGTAATAACTTTATTTCTTTTGGTGTAGAACAAAGAATGTGCTTTATGTCAGATTTCTTAAATGTAAAATCCATTGGATTGGGCAAGTCTATAAAGAATGGCCCATCTTTCTTTACTGTTTTAGAAATGCTTTTCTTGTCACATTTTTGCATGGTTGTCCTTTTGTTTTAGAAAATAGATGAAGATTTGGAGTACAAAAAAACAGATGTTGCCAAGCCAATAACAAAAGGTGAATTAGAACAAGAGATACAAGGACAGGATGAAGAACTTGAAGGACCAAATGACAATGCTGGTGATGGTGGTAAGAAGATCCAGTATATTTGAACTGTACATTAAAAGCTATGATTTCTCTCTATAGGTTGAAAGTAGCCATCATAAACAGTTGCAGTACAGTAGAAAGCTCTCAGTTACTTGCGGTTGCCTCTTCACTGTGCACAATCAGACCTTGTAACCTTCTCCAGAGTAATGTATAACTGAATTCAGAACTTTTTTTGTCTTTTTAAGAGGCTATGCAGGCAAATGGTACCCAAGCTGCTTTGGCATCTTCCAATTATACTGTCCTTCAGACCTGTAGATCTTGCCATTGGTTTTGCTTCAAATTGTGCTCAGGTTGAAAAGTATGCTCAAAACAAAGCTGAAGATTTTGATCACAGATCTGTTACAGCAGGATCTCTCTCCATTCAACTCTGAATTCTTAAATAAACAATTTCTAACTTTAGATCACCACATGGCAGGATGCTTGAAATGCTTAAGCTTCCAAATTAAGAAGTAACTGCTACCTTTATCTTTTATAGCTGTGATCGAAAAAACTAAATATATAGAGGAGAGAGTCATGCATAGAGATTTTTTAAAAGTTTCCATAGCTGTTTCTTAAAATTCTTCAGTCTCTGACTGCTTGTTCTATTTGAGATGGGGCTTTAAAATCCCACATCCTTCCATTCTCTTTGTCTTTATCTAAACATGAGCACTTGGAGAATACACTAGGTTTTGTTCATGGAAGAAAGATTTCTTCCGTAATGGAATTATAAATGTCTTCTGGAACTCTGGATTTCTTGTAAGATAACTTGCTTAGTCTAGTTATGTTATCCAGGGCAATTTGGAAAAACCTTATGCTAAACATTTAGAATCTTGCACCCAGGATAGACTCATACGTTGAAATTAAGGCACAAACACTGTGCTGGAATCTGTAAAAGTATCTATACTCTGTTCCACCAAAAGATGTAAGGAGATTTGCATATTCATCCACCACCAACTGGACACTTCTTTGCTGAAGAAAGCCCCACATGGGTCCCAGTGTCTATGTAGTTCATTGGAACAGAATATAGGGCCCAACTGGAGCATTCTACAAAAAAGAAGGCCCAGTTAATGGTGGATGAATATACAAATTTTCTTTTATCTTTTGGTGGGACAGCGTATAAAAGGTCTTGTTGAGTTAACTTGAATGAAATTAAAATGTTCAATAAATATTTTAAGACTTTCTTGGATTCAGTGTTGAAAGAGGACTTATGCATGCCTCCTGCATTCCTTATTTCTCAAGACTATTTTTTTTCAGCCAGCATTTGTGCAGTGGCATAGCTACGAGGGAGCAGGGTGGGGAACAGTGTACCGGGTGGAGCCGTTGGGGTCACTTAGGGGCCGAAAAATCACCCCCAGATCCCTCCTCCTTCCCCCCTACCCCGTGAGGCCCAGCGGAGGCTGCGATCAGAGATCTCATGGGACTCTTTGTAATTTTCCCTAATCATGACACATTTTCCCATGTGTTCTTGGCTATGATGGGAACCCCCCCCACACACACACACACACATGTTTACAGTAATTAGAGTGGGATGGCATTGCAGTTTTGCTGTTTTTTGGCATTGCATTATTTTTTGCTTATATTGGCATTGCAGCATTTCTGCTTATTTTTTTAACATTCATAAGGCTTTTTGGTTTTCTTGCATCTAAAATCCTTATTCTTAAATATTTGGATCTCGGATTCTTTTGTTTAGAAAATGCAGGATTGTAGCTCATTCTTTTAATGTATGTTGTATCAGTGTTAAACCAAAATACACTACAGTATAAAGAGTCTTGATCTCTGCTTAAGTACGTGATGGTGAACCTATGGCACGCGTGCCACACATGGCACGCGGAGGCCTCTCGCCAGGCACACGAGTGCCCGGATCTCCCCCTCCCCCGAGCAGGTCGCTGCCGCCATTCCCCCTCTGCCCAAGGGAGAAGGCAGCCACCTTCTCCCTCGGGCAGAGGGGGAATGGTGGCGGCGACCTGCTTGGAGCCGCCAGCGCTCGCGGCGCGGGAGCCGGCGGCGCGTAGCAGGAAACCCCCTCTGCCCGAAGGAGAAGGTGCTTGCCTTCTTCTTTGGGCGGAGGGGGAGGCGGCGGCGTTGGCCTGCTCGGGGCCGCCTTCTCTCCCGTTGCGGGAGCCGGCAGCCTCAAGCAGGGACTCCCCTCTGCCCGAGGGAGAAGGTGCTTGCCTTCTCCCTCGGGCAGAGGGGGAATGGCAGCAGCGTTGCCCTGCTTGGGGCCGCCTGCTCTCCCGTTGCGGGAGCAGGCGGCCTCGAGCAGGGACTCCCCTCTGCCCGAGGGAGAAGGTGCTTGCCTTCTCCCTCGGGCAGAGGGGGAATGGCAGCAGCGTTGCCCTGCTTGGGGCCACCGGCTCTCGCGTTGCGGGAGCAGGCGGCCTCAAGCAGGGAACCCCCCTCTGCCCGAGGGAGAAGGTGGCTGCCTTTTTCCTCGGGTAGAGGAGGAATGGCAGCAGCGACCTGCTCAGGGCCGCCGTGGCAGGGGCAGGCGGCGCTGAGCAGGGAACCCCATCTGCCCCAGGGAGATGGTGGCTGCTTTCTCCCTCGGGCAGAGGGGGAAACGGCGGCCGCGACCTGTTCGGTGGCCTCCAAAACTCCAGCCTGGGTATTTTTTTAAGCCAAGAAAGGGACCCTTTCTCCGCATTAAAAAACCCCAAACAAATGCAGAGGCTGAAGTTCCCCTCTCTCTCTCTGAGAAGAAAAGCTGGAGCCCACTTTTCTCTGAGAGGGTAACTCTCAGAGAGAGAGAGTGGCGCTCCAGACTCCTTTGATCCATCCACCCCACACCCCCATCAAGCTTTCTCTGCCCATGGATCACAGGGTCCATGGGCAGTGACAGCTTTCCCATCCACCACCACCATCACCACCCCCCAATTCCCATCAAGCTTTCATGGTTCACAGCGTCCATGGCCTACATCTGTGTCTGGCATCTTCAGAGGTATATCACAGAGGGAAGTCACAGAGTGTATCACAGTGTGTAACAGACTTCCCTGTGTGATACACTTCTGAAGGTATAGACACAGATGCAGGTGAAATGTTAGAAGTAAGATCCACCAGACCATGGCCACACAGCCTGGAAAACCCACCAGAACCTTTAAAACCTCAGTATTCAGGTTAAATTGCCGTATTGACACTTCGCGATAAATAAGTGGGTTTTGAGTTGCAGTTTGGGCACTCGGTCTTGAAAAGGTTCGCCATCACTGGCTTAAGTTGAGGCTAATATATTTAATTTTGTGAAAAGAAAAGAAAACCTACTGCACAGTTAAGCTCAGTTGTCATTCTGCTAAAGTGGAAGAAAGTGAAAACATGAGCTTGATCCTTTCCATCTATTTTGGCCACTTTCCCTGAAGTTCAAGACTTTTTTCTGATGGCATGGAATTTAGGCCTGTTGGAGTTGTTCTAATTATTGTCTACCCCGCGGAAAATACCCATGAAATGAGGAAAGATAAACTTATAATGAAGCAAGAAAAGGAGATTGCTTTAGCAGGTAGTGATAAAGAGGGTATGACTGGGATCAGAGCTTAGATAGACTTTTTCATATTGGGCAATTTTTCAGTCTTCTGTTTTCCTACTTGGTATAAGTTGAAAGTAGTGCGCTGTGCTTCTGCTCGATAACTTTACAACAGTTGCTTGAATTTCTGAGTAAATTATTTAGGTATTTTGTTGAATTCAGGATGCTTTGTTTGGTCACTTGCACATGCTGCCTTTCATCCCAGTTCGCCTCTTTTGCAAAAAGAGAAACCTTCAAAGGTAGAACAGATCAGCCAAAAAGAAAAGCTATTAGTTGATAATGCAGAGGCAAAGAACTGTTCAGTTCTGTTCTTGCATTTCTGAATCTGTCTCGACCACATGCATGCTTTTCTTAAGAAGAAGCTATCCAACAATAAAGAAACCCCACTGTGGAAAGTTTTTTCAGCTTTTTTTGTCAGTGCTTTGCAATTCATGGACAACATTTTAGCTGCATATATTGCATTGGGAACCTGCTGGGAATAAAAAACGAAACAAAGCCAATTGCTCTTCTTGATCCTTGACTGAGAATTAGGGTAGCCTTTTGGAGAACAATGTCTTTGTTCAATCTATACTACCTGCTGACTTGACTTTTGGTCTGTTTTCCAAGCTTTAAACAGGACTAGTGATGAACAGCCTAAAAAGATCAAATGGAAGAGTGTGAGATTCTTTATGTTTTGAAATTTTCACTTTTTAATACTTCTAAGGATTAGGAACATCTTTAGGAACTTTTAGAATTTATACCTCTTACTATAAAAGCATGTAGGAGGAGAGGTTAAAATAACTGAGCATAAAAATGGCAACAACTTCAGTCACAATGTGAATTCCAGAAATACCTCTGTGCACTTTTGAACAATAAATTAAGATAAGGTTTATTTAGTTTTACTGAAACCAGGTTTATGAATGTATTTTCAGTTAGTATTAGCTAATACAAAATAGTATTACTCAAGAAATGGTAAAGAACAGGCCCTTAAAAATCCAAAAATATGCTTGAAACTGCAATTCATTATTTTCCCAGGCCATAGTGAAACTGAGAGGATATTAACTAGATGTGTAAATTTTATTTAATAACATTGTTGGTCATACCCTGCTTCTCTGTTCAGCTGTCAGCAATATGGTCTGTTAACAGAACATGTTTTGCTAGTGGAAGTCTCTTGAAATGGGAAACAATCCCTGCACAACTGGAACATATCGCTACTAGCTGTGCAGAGTGGTAGAGAACAGCACTCCCTGTTCCATTATTTTGTCAATCTGAATCTTAAATTGCATAATTAATGCCCTCTTTTACGCACATAATCTAGCTCAACTGAGACCCTCATGCAGTTATCCATTTTACCAATTCCTCCTAGGAAGATGGGGGCGAGCTAGAAAAGGATGACAGTTGGAGATGTCCCCTTTTAAATTTTAATTGAAAGTGTTTATTTCAGCATAGTACATTATACAAGCTGTCTTGTTCTCAAACGTGGCTACATTCAAAATGGGTAGACATGCATGCAGTTTAACATTGCCTTTATTTTTTATTGCTTTAGAATTTTAAGTTGATCTAATTTCCCTTTAGTTTTACAAGATTGTTAAATATTAAATACCAGATAAAAACATTCTTTGAAATTGGCTAATTTTGCAGATGTACACAAGTGGCTAGCTATCAGATTTGCTGATTTAGAGCTTGGTAGCAGTGTTTGTGCTGTCTCATGGCATTTAGAGAAAGCTGCCAGCAGGCTTGCCAGTTGCTCTCTCACTTAGATATCAATGTCCTTAAGCATAATCAAACTTATTAATGGCTGACTTTGTTTAGATGAAGGTGGTGAAAACGAAGACTCCGATGAGGAAAATGACATTGCTCAAGGAAATTGTGAAGAAGAGAGTAATAAATCAAATAAATCTGGCTCAGAGGATGAGGTAAGGTTTCATCCACCAAAATGGCCTGTACAATTAACATGCAAACATGTTAATTGTACAGAATCAAGATCATGATAGCACTCCCCATCCAGTAATACAGTAGCACACAGTTTTCTATTTTTGATGTTTAAATTTTTAGCATTATTTATTTATTGTCAGTATTTCTCACTGAGGATCCAGGCAGATAACGCAAGGTAAGTCAGTAGAATCAACAAGATGGGATATCAGATAAACAAAGCAATATTAGGGATTTTAGAACACTGAAAACCACTCTGAAACAGAGTTGAAACAAAGCATAAGCATTTAAGCACAACACAATAAATAATGCAGAAATTACATAGTAGTGGCATACTTACAACAACAGGCAGTATAGAGTCCCTTTGCCAGAGCATCTTTATGAGCTGTTTCATTATGGTACAACCCTGTTACCCAAGTAAAAAAAAAATCCTCCCAAATAATTCAGTTTTGCATAGTTTGTGGAAAGCCGGAAGGGAAAGTTCCTAATCTCAACAGCCAGATCATTCTGTAAGGTAGCATGGCACGACAGAGAATGAACTTGGAGAAGCAGTTGTTGATTTTGCCTATTTGCAGTGTGATGTCTACAGGTGAACAACAGAACTGTTTAGGCTTGTGAGATGTGTAGCTACAGCTTCATGCTTTAAATAAGAACTGCAAACTCTGGAGGAAACTAACTTCCTACTGTTAACCTCTTCACTATTGACTGGTCTTCTTTCTCAGCCTGTTTGCCCACTCAGAAATTAATTTAAGGCAGTGGTTTCCAAGCTGGACATTTGGAAACTCTGGAATTGTATGGAAGTTTATCAGGGCTCCTTAGTGAGAAGATCAGAAGTGCCAGATCAGCTTCCCTGAAAAAGTTCACCTGCCACGGCCAATCTTTCCTTCAGCAGCTGCAGAGAAGTGCTTGCTGAATTGCAGGGCATAGTCATGTCAGGATATAAGATGGTCTAGATACCTTCTGGTAGTGCAAGACATTTTGTGATGGACATGCAGGAGCTCCTCAGCAAATGAAGTAGAAATTGGAAAGGGGTCTAAGTACCAAACTTACTCAAAAAAATGACATTCCTGAATGTCAGAGAACTTCTCCTAAAAAAGGTTAAACACAAAAACAGATGACCCTTAATTTGAAATAATTTCTCCTCTCCCTTCTCTGCTTTCACTCTTCCTGACATCAGCCAAAAGGTGCAGGAACAAAGTGGTGCCAGTCAGCTGCTTCTCTGGGCTCTTTCCAGCCCTGCAAGCCAACTAATTTTGGATACTCTCCTGTCTGCACCAAGTTGCAGGATAGTTGCATTCCATAATTGATCATTACAAAGAAGTCTATGACAAACTGATGAAATCAAAAAATAAAACTGTTCTACTTTATCAGTATCTACGAGTATTAGTAGGTTAACAGAGAAAGACATGCATGCATAGCTTAGAAATGTTGCTGTGAGAAGAAAACTTAACATCTAGGTATGAACAAGGAATATATCTGTAGACCTAATTCTGAAGGAGGACTGTCTCTTTCTGTATCTCCCTTTGTGGCAACTGTGGTCCTCAGGCATTGTGGGTAGCCATCTGTGGCTATCCCACCAATTATAGTTGCCTGGGTCCTTTCCACTGTGGCTCCAGCTCTACGCAGTGAGTTCTGTGAAGAGGTAAAGGGGGGGGGGGCTCCCTGAAGATCTTCAGGAGGCCCTGAAAGATCTGCTTGTTTGTGAGTTTTTGAGGGGCTTTGAATGATGCACATCTTTTAAGGGGGTGACGGAGATTTGGGGTTTGCTTATTTTATTTTAGTTTTAACTGAAAATATTTTAATTATTGTAACCTGCTTTGAACCATGATGGACGGTGGGATATAAATGTTTTAGTAGCATCAAGAACTGTGTATAAGGGGCGAAGGACTGTTGCAAATATGGGGAATATGCCAGGCTTGCAGAAGAAAATTGATAGGTGGAAGAATAAGACTTCAGACTGCTGAATAGATGTTGTGTCACTTGTGCCATTTGAAGGGGGGAATGTAACAAATTCTATAAACACCAGTGAAATTAACAGGAAGAAGCTGACTGAGGTGTGAGAAGCAAACGAAGCAGCAAGGAGGAGATGGCAATGAGAAGGGAGAAGAAAACCGGTGGCAAAGAAGCTTCAGCTGAGGCAGAAAAAGGCAGGGCAGGATACAGGGGTGGGACTTTCAATCTCCCACAAGTTCATAAAAGGACCTTTGCTTCTGCCGTAGTATATTTTGCACACCTACTTTGATTCAATCTCTTTTCTCACAGATGAAAGAAGCAGATGAAAGCACGGGGTCTGGTGATGGTCCAGCAAAATCAGTACGCAAAAGAAGAGTACGAAAGGACTAAGTCGTTTCCAGCTAGTATTGATTGCCAGTTGCAGAACATAGGCATGCTATTCTGGTTTACCCACAGCATGCACGTTGCTGAGTCTTAAATTCAAGACCAAACTCCAATATTTAACCTCCTTTGTCCATTTTCCAGTCCAGTTAAAACATTTCAGCTTCCAAATAATACCTTTTAAAAGCTCTTGTAATATTTTTTGCAATTTTGGCACAAATGAGCTGTTTATACTTCAGATTAGAAGGAATAAACAGTTATCACTTCCACTGGACCCTCCCCGTTCTTAGAGCTGAGGACAAGCAACTTCCTGGCTAAATGCAATAACTGTATTTCGGCCATCACCTTTTACATCACCTTTTTTACTGTAATGTCTGCCTATTTGTTACTCGTTTTTTGACATTTGTTACAGTTGCTGTTTTTGTTTTACAGAGAACCAGGTTGTCCTTGATTAATAACTGATAGATTAGCATGTTTTACATTTAAATGAAAAAATGTTGCCTATATCAGAGTAAAACAATGTACAGGAGACTTTTCCACATTTTTATAGTTGTCATGTTTTAAGCCAAAATGGCACAATCAGTTAACAAAATATTTGCTAAGTGTCTATTGCCTCCTGAATAAAATATTTAATATAATATGTTCTGCTTAAATTAGATCTTATTTGACTCTTCAAATAGTTTAATTAGAAAATGGTCAACATAATTTGTTTTAAAATTAAGTTAATGCAGAGGTGGGTTGGGATAATGTGAGTTGGGATTCAAAAGAGGATTGTGAAACTCCTCTATGTGAGGATTGAAAGTGGCCTAGGAGTTGCTACTTCAGAAAATGGCCATGAAATACAATTTGTTGTTCAGTCATCAATATGTCTGATTCCCAGAACATTTTTCTATGAAATCTGAAAACCCCGCCAAGCAGTATCTGTAAGAAATGGGTGCCCTCAGATCTCAGCAACCATTGTGCAGGGGGCCGGGCCATCACAGCAGTATTGCCAGCACTTGAAATCTTAGTTTCTCTAGTAAACAGATTAGAAATGGCCCCTTCCAGGGCTACTTTGGTGTTGGTGACTAGCTGCAGAGCTGAATTGAAACCAGGGGAAAGTCAAAACAGAAACCCAGATACTATAGGAAGAATCAGCTCTTCAGAGAGCTCTTCTTAAGTGTCAACTCAAAAAGCAAACCTAGCAGGCAGGATGCATCTGGTGTTCTTTTCAATAATCATTGCAGCTTTTTTTTTACAGGCACTACTTTCAGAGAGGGTGAATATTCTTATGTAAAAGAAATCACACTGTTGGATCCAAACCATGTAAAATCCTCTATTAGATCCAGATCCATAGGTGTGAACTCCATGTTAGTTACCAAGAATGTCGAACACCACTTTATCTAGCACTATGCAATAATTCTTCATATTTATAGTAAACCTATTTTATTAAAAACCTTTAGTCTGCCTGTCTTTTCAAAAGAGAACCTAAGGTGACTTAGAACAGACATTCATAACAATTTTTCTAGCTTTCCTCAACTACTGTACTGCATAGATTTGTTTCAATGTCTCCACTATGAGTGTTCTCCACCCGCAACCCAGAAGGCTCAATACAGCTATTTAACGGTTTTGCCAGAGGGGATAGCAAAAAATTGTTGTCAGGATAAATTGCTGCATGGTTTTAACCACTACACCATGATAGCTTTTTATATATGCAGTTCATGAAAGGCTTCAAAGATAACGACCAACACCTTGAATGTAGAAATCAATGGCAAGTAATGTAAATTTCTTTAAAAGGGTGTAATAGCAATCAGCTTTCTGAATTTTGAATGAATTTAAGTTTCCTGTGGCCATGTGTGAATCCTGTTCTAATAATTCTCATGTTTACACAATGAGCAAAAGAAAAAACAATTGTCATGCGAGATAAAGCTGGAAATCTATTCTGCTATTTACTAACCTTGTTTCTTGGCTAGGGCAAATACAACAGCAGCACTAGGCTACTTCTAGAAATATAACTGATGATACCAAACCTTGTTTCTTGGCTAGGGCAAATACAACAGCAGCACAAGGCTACTTCTGGAAATATAACTGATGATACCAAATCTTGTAACGTTTTGGATGATCTCATTTAATGATCTAAAATATTAAAAGTATGGGAGCAATCTATAATAACTTCCAGGCTGCACTTTCTGCATCGGGTAACACAGGAAGGACCTTTGGAACTGAAGTGCTAATCCTCTGCATAATGGTGGACTCTGTCAAATATGGTTTCATGAAACACTAGATGAGAAGCACTGTCTGTTTGCAAATGGAGTTCCAGACTTACTGAAAATGTCTATGCCATAACTAGGTCTCTAAAGTCATGACCTGCTAAGTTTCCCCAACTAAATCAAATTGGACACTGGCCCATAGTTAGTTTTGGCCATTTCCACATGGGTTATCTGTCTCATATTCAATGTGGTTGGAAAGCGGGGAGGGGAGTTTGAGGGAATTCCTCTCCCTTCATTTTCCTACAGCAAAGTGCTGCACTTGTGAACCTTCCAGAGTATTGCTGGCTTTTTGTCCAGTTGTTCTCAAACATGCTTTACTGCAACATTTTGGGAGAAAATGCACTAAGGCCTTGAAGGCTGCTCTGTTTGTGTGGGGTGGGGGTGGGGGGAGGATATCCCTGACAATCCCTGTGGGGCCATTTTCTCCTTTTACCACCAAGGTATTTTTTTAATTGGCAATTCAATATTGTTATAAAGTTAATATTTGTTGCAGCTATACCAGCAACAGGGAAACCACACAAGTTGTCCTTATGTGGAATCCTGCTTTATCAAGGGAGAACATTTTCAGCAGTGTTCCAGTTAAAGGGATTGTTGGTGTTGTTGGACAAGTATTATTGACATTTCTGTCTTCTTGCCTGCTAGAGTTTGCTTAGCAACACCCAAGATCTTAAAATAATACATGGATACCAAGTCAAAGTTGTCCATAGAATGTGACCAGATAAAACATTTGATATCTCTACCATCCCATCTGCCCCGGAACTGGCATCCAGGTCATAACAGTGCCCAGAGATTTTACCAGCAAAGACATTAAAGTTGAGAACTCCCAAGCAGATACATGATCCTGTCCCCAGTAGAGTTTTAATGATTGCAGGTTAAACTCTCAGAATTCTTCCACTAGTGCCCGGGGGCAGACCATTTGAATTGGTCCATTGGGTTTGCAAAGGAGAACACTTGAACCACAAGTGTCTTCAACAGATAGACCACAGTACAAGTTGAACATTGTTCACCAGATCACCAGGTTCATTGGTACAAAAAAAATCAAATTCAGCATGTGATGTTGTATTGAGCTTGTGACAATGTGGGACAGCTCTCTGACAGCCATGAAATCCTACACAAGGTTGCCTGGTAATCTTCAGTACAGGCCTAAGTTTACCTCCACCAGCTCATTTAGCAGTGAGTTAGGCAGACTACACGCACAAAAAAAAGCTACAAACTTCCTGGAACTCAATATGAGATTCACATAGTTCTGACCGGTGTTTATATTGAGAACCTGAGAAAAGAGGACCAAAATGCAGCCTGGGAACCCTACTTCCCCATTCAGAGCTAGCTGATGCAGTTATATAAGTTGATGATCTCTAACTCATCCAGCCATGAGTTAGTCATACTGACAAAGCCAATCCTCTCCTCCAAGAATTATGTCACACTCTCCCCCTCCAGCAATCCAAAGCCTTTTGGGCTTGCTGCATAAGTATTTGGACAGTTTCAAGTGGGCCTTTTGTGCTTGTAAGATGCCAAGCAGCCTGAGCAGGGGGAGATATGGGAAGCAGCAAAATATTACTTCTGCCTTTGCAATTCCTTGCAAGAGTTCACTTGTATCCTCTCTTAACTAGTGCAAAGATGTAGAAAAGACTGCTTAGAGCTGAGAAGCTGACATGGTCCTTCATGAAGTCTCAGTGGTTGGCCTCATGCAACTCACAGAATAATTTACTATCTGCATTCCCAAATTGTCAGGGGAAAACTTTACTCATTAGAAGACAATTGGATTGTTTTATCCTATTTAAGCCAAGTTACGTAAAGATTTCATTATAGTACTGTTACCTAGCAGCCTAAATTTAGCCTCCAGAACCTCCTGGCTACATTTCCCAATGTCGTTGGTGCCAATGTGGACCACAACTGCTGATTCCACTCCAGCACTGTCTATCAGCCTATCTAGACGAAACGTGACATCTGCAAACTTCACACCAGGCAGGCGAAGTCACCATGCAGTCATCACGCCTCTCACAAACCCAACTCTACATTCCTAATGATTGAATTGTCTTCTGCAAGGAGCCTCCCATCTCCCCAGGGGCATCCTCTGTGCAAGAGGATAGTTGATCACCAGCTGAGGAAGGGGTCAAATCTAAGGGAGCATCTTCCACCACCTCAGACTGGCACCCTCCATCCCCCAGACTCTCATTCTCCATGACATGTGAAGAGATGTCATCCTGGGAGATGATTCCCTGTAAAGATTAAAGAAGTTTACTTATGCCCCATCTTCATCAAAACTATAATCTTTTGCAATGGTAAACATCCTTCATGATTAGCCCAAATTTGTCCATTCCCCCTTTTACAGCCTTCCAAATTGTTACCCATGACCACATCCTGTATCAGTGAGTTCCACAAGCTACTTCCTTTTGTTTTGTTTAACCTTTGTTTTGGAGCCAAGGGAAAGTCATGCAAATAGCTCATTCCAAACAAGAATTTTCACACCACTCTACACAACTCTCTTAGGCTCATTCCGCACATGCAGAATAATGCACTTTCAAACTGCTTTCAGTGCTCTTTGAAGCTGTGCAGAATGGCAAAATCCACTTGCAAACAGTTGTGAAAGTGGTTTGAAAATGCATTGTTTTGCATGTGCGGAAGGGGGTTCAGTTTGCTAGTGAATAGTACCACAGTAAAAACTGAGTTATTTAAAAGTAGTTGGCAGTGTATAACATTTGCTTAACACAAAAGCAGAGTTCAATTTCAAAAGCGCTCATCTTCAAACTTAAAATAAATATTTTCCTCTACACTATCTCTATATACTTGCACAGTCCAGTTGTTCATGACGATCTGAACAGTATTGACTCATGTAGTGATAGAATTCAAAACAAAAGCAGGAACAATACAATGTTACAATTAGGTTATCCATGCCTTACTTTCGTTTGCTTTTTGTGTCAGTAATCTGAAAAACACTAGAGGCAGACATAAGATTTTCTATGTATTGTCCAAGAACTTGATTTTCTGATTTCAGTTTCAGGTTTTCTTCCTTAACAGCATCAACTCTGGCAGATAGATCTGTAGGCCAAGTAGAGAAGATCACAGATTAGTATTATACTATTGTATCTTCCTGGTTTGCAACTAACTCCAGCATGACTGCATTCAAAACCACAAACTATGGCTTGTTTCTTGTCTTCTGACCACAATGCTAAATCTCTTCTGATTTCTCTTTCACCTATGACACTCATAGGCATTTTAATTAGTGATTACCTGGTCAACTTTCCTTCTAATATCATGTTTACACTAAAAACAAAACACATCAATGTGGTGGCAGCAGAGCACTTGGTTTGAATGAAGGAAATTCAACTTCAAGTCCCTGCTTAGCCATGTCACCTTCAAATAATCCCATGTGAAACATACCCTGTTGAGCACAAATGTGATCAATTGCTGACCCCATGTAAGTTCATACAATAGCACCCACACCAGTTATTGTACTGAATAAAATGGGCACAGTCCAATAGGATGTTTAATTTTCTTAATTGCAATGCAACCTGCAGACAGGGTTTCTAACAACCAGGAGAAATATTTCCCAGCCTCTGTTAAAGAGGCCAGGCACTTTCTTACAGGTTATTGGCAACCTGACTGTAGATTGTCAGTGCATTCGTAAAACTGAAGCTCACATTCACACCTGAGGTCACCTGGCTTGCCTAAACGTTCATCAGGTTAAACAGGGTACAAGATTGCTGTATGCATATACAACTGTGCTTGTAAGTAAGTTACCCTTCTGGGTGAAAGTCACTAACCTTCAAGTGTATGTTGCAGTTCCAAAACCTGATTAATAAGCCGTGTTTTCTCTTCCAATTCTACTTGATTTTCAGCCTCAACAGCTGTTAAGAAATAGATCATCTTGAGAACATCTAAATATTGTCATGAATGAATGAACACAAAAATAGAATAAAATACTACCTACCATCCGTATCTGCATTCATCATGGTTGAATTAATCTTTTCAACTCTTGAATCCCGTACTTTAGAGTTGTGTTCTATTTAAAGGGGAGGGGGGAATACCATCAATTGCACACATACAGAATCAGTTTTTCTAGCTTAATATTTTGGATGGGTTACATTAGTTATTTAGACTCCAACAAACAAAACTAAGCATCCTGACAGATCTTTGAAATACTGGAAGGAAACATTGCTTTATATATGATGTAGTTGTAGGCCACTTTTAACAACAGTCATACATTGGCAAATAAAACAAGAATTATAAGAGCAAGTTAAAGGTAAAACATTCCACACTGTCTTTTCCCCAAAGGATTTGGATCGTATTATGTGCACCCATAACCACTTAACACTATTCTCTTAGAGCATTTAATAAACATTTTGCAATACCTCTCACAACATGATAAATGCCTTGAGCATTCTTGGCAATAAGTATTATTAAATTTCACTAATTTATCAGTTCTCATCCCTATTGGTCTGCTCCTCAGAACAACATTCAGAGGCAAGAATTCAAAAAGCGGGAAGCTGACTAGAGAAATAAATCGGTTTGTTCCTTTTGAAGCCTGTTGCATCCTGCAAGCGTGCGAGCGGCCCCAGCAGAGGCCGGCGCAGGAGAGGCAGCTCCGCGCGGAGCCGCCTCTTCCCCGTCCCTCTCCCACTTCCAGGGGTCAGAGGACAGCGAGGGAGGGTCTTAGGAGGACAGCAGGGCGACAACGGCGACGAGGTAAGTGGGAGTGGGACGGGGAAACAGCGTGTTCCCGGCGGTGCTGTTTGCACTGCGCCGCCGGGAACACGCTGTTTACTCAAAAACTACCCTTTAAACGGGTGTTTTTGAGGGCGGCCTGACACCGCCCTGAGGGGGGGGGAAGGGGAGCCAGGTCGGCGCTGCTGCGTTTCAGCAGCGCCGCCTGTGCGAACGGCGGCCTGGGGACGGCGTTTTTGCCATCCCCAGGCCGCCGTTTTTGGCTTGTGCGGAAAGGGCCATAGCTTAATGAATTAATCTGAAGAAATGTGCTCTGGATCACAAAAGTTCATGCCAATACACATGTAGTGCTTATTTACATGTCTATTCCTCTGGAATTGTATAATGTGCTTTGGGGAGGTTGTAGTTAGTGGTAAGAGAAATATATTTGTTGAAAATATACTGAGAAAGTATGGAGAAAGGACAGCATGAGAGAGACCTCTGCTGTCTGAATTAGGTAAGCACAAATGGTAGAAATTGCCAACTACACCTAGAATGTAACATTAACATTTTTTGTGTCAGTGAAATGATAATCCTTACGATATCATCATTCATTCCTTAAATCCCAGTCCTAAACAGAGGATGGGAATACCTGTGCTGTGCCCACAGACAGGGGTCCACATTGCAGAACATACAGCATAGATCCAGGGTCACTTCCTACAGTGCTAATTGATTTCAATGGACTTTGGTGTGTCTAGGCTGTTTCAATATGTCACAATTATTCGTCACAGTGGCATAAGGGCCACATGAGTATTTGAATTTGTATACCTGTGGAAGAAGTATTTATTCCAGGAAGGAGGGAAATCCAATTGAATGTTTTGTGTAAATTTGAAGAGGAGCAGCCATGTTAATCAATTAAAACCGAAGTCCAGAACAATAAAATTAAATTTATATGTTACGGAATTTTTGTTCATGCCAGGAAGCTCCATGAATGCTGGGGAGCCATACTCATTGGGAAATCCGCACCATTGGAGTCCATGGTGGCAGGAATCGCCCCCCCCCCCACACACACACAGGGTGCCCTGGGGTGCAGCCACTGCCAGCACTTTTCTCGGCCCCCACCCAGTGTTTTTGGAAAGCAGGTGGGACTTCTGTCCAGCTAAGCTTGCAGACCTGCAAAAAAGACTTGCTTTGGGGCAGCGGCTGCCATCACCACGCAAGCATCTTCACTGTGTAATGATAAGCTATCCGTGTTGAAGGAGAACCTGTAGGGACTTTTTAAAAGGGGGTTCTTGTTGAGCATCTTCCCTATGAAACTCTGAAGAGATACTGTCTGTGAGAGTTATATATATTCCACTTCAGAACTTTTAAAGTTATTGTTGATACCATACTGTTTTAAAACATTTTATTGGTATCTATTTTTATTTTTGAAATTTACCAGTAGCTGCTGCATTTCCCACTCTAGACTTATACATGAGTCAATAAGTTTTTCCAGTTTTTTGTGGTAAAATTAGGTTCCTCAACTTATATGCGGGTCAACTTATATACGAGTATATACCGTATATGCGAGGAAAGGAAGGTGTGGTGATCTCTGATTTCAGAGCCCACAGCAGTGGCTTTTAACAGAGAAGTGGTAGCTGCTGCACAGGGAGGGTGGAAAGTAAAGCAGATGCTTTTGTTGCCTATGGATGAGCAAGGGGAGGTAGCACTTTGCGGTCTAGCTGAAAAAGCAGGACTCTCCAGATGCATCTGCAGTTACTTACCTGTGACTTGAAGTGATTCCAGATCCCAGTTAGTCTCTCTTAAGGGTGGCTTATGCGGGGTAGGAGAATGTGGCTATGTGTACCACAAGTCTCCTGCAACAGGCATTTAGCTAGTAGAAAATATGTTGTCCACTACATTACCTTACATCAGAAGTACTTTCCATGGTGAATGTCCATGAAAAGTTAACTTAAAAAAAAGAACATTCAGCATTTTTTTAAAATGAGAAAATAACTTGGGATATTATGGGGTTTATAGTTGATCCTCACCTTCTCTGCCATATAATATAATTAGAGCTGCTATTTGCGTTCAAAAGGCCCCTTTAAACCCATATAATCCTTTTTAATCCATACAAACAGGCCTTGTGTGTTGTAACTGTGAAATTGGAACTTGTCACTGACACTTTGATTGGCTAGTGGAACGTCGCTAGAATGGAGGAAGGTGCCATCTGTCCCTATGCAATGGCCGGTTCTCTGAACTTTTATCATTTCAGGTTACTTCTTCTATAATATTGTCAGAGTACACCTTTCCTATGTTCCCTGTTGACTTAACTGTATCCTCAGAAAAAAAGTACAACTATTTTGCTAGAGAGGGGAGTGGTAGCTAACACACACACATTATATGAGAAAAGTATTACTTAGCTTTCTCCTTTCAGGTGAATCCTTAAAACAGCATTCGTCCCTGTGTGGCTCTGGTGTTTTCCCTAGTAAAAGAGTTGTTGTAGCATATAGGCTATACTGGTATATATGTTTGGGTCTCTGGGAGTTTGAACCTCTTTCTGCAGAGATTTCTCTGCTTGGTGGCTAAAAATATGTACAGCATCTGTCCTATCCATTAGAGGCCTGTAGTAAGAAAAGGGCTGCTTACTACGTTTAATGGAGTAGCTAGAATATTGGATTAGCATCTGGGAGGACCTCATTCAGATGAACCTCACTAGGTAGCTTTGGGTTAGTCACAAAATCTTTCAGCCTAATGTGTTTCTCAGTGCTATTGTGAGCATAACACTGGGAAGGGAGAACTAGGTACACTTTTAATTTGTGTGTTTTACTTTGTCAGTGGACTGTTTTGTTGGCTACCTTGAGATAAGGTAGAATACAAAAGCTCTTCTGGGCTGCTTGATTTTTTGTTTGAAAGAAGTGATGGGTGACATCATGGGGTTGGCCAAGCAAGCAATATAATGTGTCAAATGTTGCATGGCCAGCATAGCAATGGCATCACAAAAAAGTGTAATCTAGATTGGTGACAGGGGCGTAACAAGGCAGCCCTGGGCAAACTGTAGCCCTGGGCAAAACCTGAGTTGGATGCCCCCACCATGGGCGGCCACTTCACCATGACCAAAAAGTTTTTGGACATTGGTGCCTGCAGGGGGTGCATTTTTAGACATATCAGCACCAATATATCATCAGGAGACTGTCCTTATGCTACTCCCCAAGTTTGGTGAGGTTTGGTTCAAGGAGTCCAAAGTTATGGACTCCCAAAGGGGGTGCCCCATCCCCCATTGTTTCCAATGGGAGCTAATAGGAGATGGGGGCTACAGTTTTGAGGGTCCATAACTTTGGCCCCCCTGAACCAAACTGCACCAAACTTGGGGGGGTGCCATCATCTCCAGATGATACCCTGAAATTTTGGTGCCGATACATCCAAAAATGCACCCCCTGCAGGAACATCCTAGAAATTTGCCCAAGAATCTTTGTTCTGCATTGAGTTTTCTGCATTGCTAAGCCACGCAAGTTGCAGGCTGTGGGTGGTACATTTCTGATAAGCACAGTCTCTGTAACTTTCAGGGTCCCGTCAGGAGACTGGCCTAATGATACTTCCCAAGTTTGGGTGCAAATGGTTCAGGGGAGCCAAAGTTATGGGCCCTCAAAACTGTAGCCCCCATCTCCTATTAGCTCCCATTGGAAACAATGAGGGATAGGGGCACCCCCTTAGGGAGTCCATAACTTTGGACTCCCTGAACCAAACCTCACCAAACTTGGACAGTCTCCTTATGATACGCTGAAATTTTGGTGCCGCTAGCCTAAAAACTGCGCCCCCTGCAGGCCGAAAATGGAAAACCACTAAAAATACCCAAAAACGAACCCAGCATTTTGATGCCCCCCACAAGGTGATGCCCTGGGCAGCTGCCCACCTTGCCCAATGGGCATTACGCCAGTGGTGACATCATAATCAAATGTAATCAAGGAAGCTCCTCTACTGGAGTGGGGGGAGGGACTTTGTCCTTGTGAAAGAGTCGTAAGGGGTGTCTGAGTGATAAGCGATTTCAACAGGCTATGACTGCTCATTGCTTAGCCAGCACTTGATATCTCCTACATGATGCCTCATTAATCACATGTTCAGATCACATATTCAGAGCTTGAGCAAAAGAAGTCATCAAGCTAGGCTGGAACTGTATATATGTGTATGGATGTCAGTGTTCTGAACCACACTGAACTGTAGTTTGGGAAGTCTCTTCACTCAATGAAGCGGCTGCAAATCTAGATGCTCAGTTAATTCATTTAGTGAAGAATGAGGCAGTAAGATCAACTGATCTCTCTGTTCTTGTGAAGCTTAGCTCCACTTTATATAGCAGGGCCCAGAAAACCAAGCTGCATCTCTTCTAGTCTCAGTAGACAATTAAATGCTGTGTAAAGACACACCAAATAGTTACCGTCTTGAAGTTCTTAGTTTACAGATACTGCAGTCTTCATCAAAAAGTTGGCTACATTATCTTAGGCCAAGCCTTCAAGACGCTCCATAAACGAATGCCTAAGGTAAAAACGCCGCCTTCAGGTCGCCGCTGCCGCGACAGGCGACGCTGCTGCCCCCCCCCCCCACCCCCCCCCCCCCCCCCCCCCCCCCCCCCCCCCCCCCCCCCCCCCCCACCCCCCCCCCCCCCCACCCCCCCCCCCCCCCACCCCCCCCCCCCCCCACCCCCCCCCCCCCCCACCCCCCCCCCCCCCCACCCCCCCCCCCCCCCACCCCCCCCCCCCCCCACCCCCCCCCCCCCCCACCCCCCCCCCCCCCCACCCCCCCCCCCCCCCACCCCCCCCCCCCCCCACCCCCCCCCCCCCCCACCCCCCCCCCCCCCCACCCCCCCCCCCCCCCACCCCCCCCCCCCCCCACCCCCCCCCCCCCCCACCCCCCCCCCCCCCCACCCCCCCCCCCCCCCACCCCCCCCCCCCCCCACCCCCCCCCCCCCCCACCCCCCCCCCCCCCCACCCCCCCCCCCCCCCACCCCCCCCCCCCCCCACCCCCCCCCCCCCCCACCCCCCCCCCCCCCCACCCCCCCCCCCCCCCACCCCCCCCCCCCCCCACCCCCCCCCCCCCCCACCCCCCCCCCCCCCCACCCCCCCCCCCCCCCACCCCCCCCCCCCCCCACCCCCCCCCCCCCCCACCCCCCCCCCCCCCCACCCCCCCCCCCCCCCACCCCCCCCCCCCCCCACCCCCCCCCCCCCCCACCCCCCCCCCCCCCCACCCCCCCCCCCCCCCACCCCCCCCCCCCCCCACCCCCCCCCCCCCCCACCCCCCCCCCCCCCCACCCCCCCCCCCCCCCACCCCCCCCCCCCCCCACCCCCCCCCCCCCCCACCCCCCCCCCCCCCCACCCCCCCCCCCCCCCACCCCCCCCCCCCCCCACCCCCCCCCCCCCCCACCCCCCCCCCCCCCCACCCCCCCCCCCCCCCACCCCCCCCCCCCCCCACCCCCCCCCCCCCCCACCCCCCCCCCCCCCCACCCCCCCCCCCCCCCACCCCCCCCCCCCCCCACCCCCCCCCCCCCCCACCCCCCCCCCCCCCCACCCCCCCCCCCCCCCACCCCCCCCCCCCCCCACCCCCCCCCCCCCCCACCCCCCCCCCCCCCCACCCCCCCCCCCCCCCACCCCCCCCCCCCCCCACCCCCCCCCCCCCCCACCCCCCCCCCCCCCCACCCCCCCCCCCCCCCACCCCCCCCCCCCCCCACCCCCCCCCCCCCCCACCCCCCCCCCCCCCCACCCCCCCCCCCCCCCACCCCCCCCCCCCCCCACCCCCCCCCCCCCCCACCCCCCCCCCCCCCCACCCCCCCCCCCCCCCACCCCCCCCCCCCCCCACCCCCCCCCCCCCCCACCCCCCCCCCCCCCCACCCCCCCCCCCCCCCACCCCCCCCCCCCCCCACCCCCCCCCCCCCCCACCCCCCCCCCCCCCCACCCCCCCCCCCCCCCACCCCCCCCCCCCCCCACCCCCCCCCCCCCCCACCCCCCCCCCCCCCCACCCCCCCCCCCCCCCACCCCCCCCCCCCCCCACCCCCCCCCCCCCCCACCCCCCCCCCCCCCCACCCCCCCCCCCCCCCACCCCCCCCCCCCCCCACCCCCCCCCCCCCCCACCCCCCCCCCCCCCCACCCCCCCCCCCCCCCACCCCC
Organism: Sphaerodactylus townsendi; assembly: GCF_021028975.2. NCBI lineage: Eukaryota > Metazoa > Chordata > Lepidosauria > Squamata > Sphaerodactylidae > Sphaerodactylus > Sphaerodactylus townsendi. The sequence goes on from NC_059434.1 coordinate 50,699,474, forward strand.
CCCCCCCCCCACCCCCCCCCCCCCCCACCCCCCCCCCCCCCCACCCCCCCCCCCCCCCACCCCCCCCCCCCCCCACCCCCCCCCCCCCCCACCCCCCCCCCCCCCCACCCCCCCCCCCCCCCACCCCCCCCCCCCCCCACCCCCCCCCCCCCCCACCCCCCCCCCCCCCCACCCCCCCCCCCCCCCACCCCCCCCCCCCCCCACCCCCCCCCCCCCCCACCCCCCCCCCCCCCCACCCCCCCCCCCCCCCACCCCCCCCCCCCCCCACCCCCCCCCCCCCCCACCCCCCCCCCCCCCCACCCCCCCCCCCCCCCACCCCCCCCCCCCCCCACCCCCCCCCCCCCCCACCCCCCCCCCCCCCCACCCCCCCCCCCCCCCACCCCCCCCCCCCCCCACCCCCCCCCCCCCCCACCCCCCCCCCCCCCCACCCCCCCCCCCCCCCACCCCCCCCCCCCCCCACCCCCCCCCCCCCCCACCCCCCCCCCCCCCCACCCCCCCCCCCCCCCACCCCCCCCCCCCCCCACCCCCCCCCCCCCCCACCCCCCCCCCCCCCCACCCCCCCCCCCCCCCACCCCCCCCCCCCCCCACCCCCCCCCCCCCCCACCCCCCCCCCCCCCCACCCCCCCCCCCCCCCACCCCCCCCCCCCCCCACCCCCCCCCCCCCCCACCCCCCCCCCCCCCCACCCCCCCCCCCCCCCACCCCCCCCCCCCCCCACCCCCCCCCCCCCCCACCCCCCCCCCCCCCCACCCCCCCCCCCCCCCACCCCCCCCCCCCCCCACCCCCCCCCCCCCCCACCCCCCCCCCCCCCCACCCCCCCCCCCCCCCACCCCCCCCCCCCCCCACCCCCCCCCCCCCCCACCCCCCCCCCCCCCCACCCCCCCCCCCCCCCACCCCCCCCCCCCCCCACCCCCCCCCCCCCCCACCCCCCCCCCCCCCCACCCCCCCCCCCCCCCACCCCCCCCCCCCCCCACCCCCCCCCCCCCCCACCCCCCCCCCCCCCCACCCCCCCCCCCCCCCACCCCCCCCCCCCCCCACCCCCCCCCCCCCCCACCCCCCCCCCCCCCCACCCCCCCCCCCCCCCACCCCCCCCCCCCCCCACCCCCCCCCCCCCCCACCCCCCCCCCCCCCCACCCCCCCCCCCCCCCACCCCCCCCCCCCCCCACCCCCCCCCCCCCCCACCCCCCCCCCCCCCCACCCCCCCCCCCCCCCACCCCCCCCCCCCCCCACCCCCCCCCCCCCCCACCCCCCCCCCCCCCCACCCCCCCCCCCCCCCACCCCCCCCCCCCCCCACCCCCCCCCCCCCCCACCCCCCCCCCCCCCCACCCCCCCCCCCCCCCACCCCCCCCCCCCCCCACCCCCCCCCCCCCCCACCCCCCCCCCCCCCCACCCCCCCCCCCCCCCACCCCCCCCCCCCCCCACCCCCCCCCCCCCCCACCCCCCCCCCCCCCCACCCCCCCCCCCCCCCACCCCCCCCCCCCCCCACCCCCCCCCCCCCCCACCCCCCCCCCCCCCCACCCCCCCCCCCCCCCACCCCCCCCCCCCCCCACCCCCCCCCCCCCCCACCCCCCCCCCCCCCCACCCCCCCCCCCCCCCACCCCCCCCCCCCCCCACCCCCCCCCCCCCCCACCCCCCCCCCCCCCCACCCCCCCCCCCCCCCACCCCCCCCCCCCCCCACCCCCCCCCCCCCCCACCCCCCCCCCCCCCCACCCCCCCCCCCCCCCACCCCCCCCCCCCCCCACCCCCCCCCCCCCCCACCCCCCCCCCCCCCCACCCCCCCCCCCCCCCACCCCCCCCCCCCCCCACCCCCCCCCCCCCCCACCCCCCCCCCCCCCCACCCCCCCCCCCCCCCACCCCCCCCCCCCCCCACCCCCCCCCCCCCCCACCCCCCCCCCCCCCCACCCCCCCCCCCCCCCACCCCCCCCCCCCCCCACCCCCCCCCCCCCCCACCCCCCCCCCCCCCCACCCCCCCCCCCCCCCACCCCCCCCCCCCCCCACCCCCCCCCCCCCCCACCCCCCCCCCCCCCCACCCCCCCCCCCCCCCACCCCCCCCCCCCCCCACCCCCCCCCCCCCCCACCCCCCCCCCCCCCCACCCCCCCCCCCCCCCACCCCCCCCCCCCCCCACCCCCCCCCCCCCCCACCCCCCCCCCCCCCCACCCCCCCCCCCCCCCACCCCCCCCCCCCCCCACCCCCCCCCCCCCCCACCCCCCCCCCCCCCCACCCCCCCCCCCCCCCACCCCCCCCCCCCCCCACCCCCCCCCCCCCCCACCCCCCCCCCCCCCCACCCCCCCCCCCCCCCACCCCCCCCCCCCCCCACCCCCCCCCCCCCCCACCCCCCCCCCCCCCCACCCCCCCCCCCCCCCACCCCCCCCCCCCCCCACCCCCCCCCCCCCCCACCCCCCCCCCCCCCCACCCCCCCCCCCCCCCACCCCCCCCCCCCCCCACCCCCCCCCCCCCCCACCCCCCCCCCCCCCCACCCCCCCCCCCCCCCACCCCCCCCCCCCCCCACCCCCCCCCCCCCCCACCCCCCCCCCCCCCCACCCCCCCCCCCCCCCACCCCCCCCCCCCCCCACCCCCCCCCCCCCCCACCCCCCCCCCCCCCCACCCCCCCCCCCCCCCACCCCCCCCCCCCCCCACCCCCCCCCCCCCCCACCCCCCCCCCCCCCCACCCCCCCCCCCCCCCACCCCCCCCCCCCCCCACCCCCCCCCCCCCCCACCCCCCCCCCCCCCCACCCCCCCCCCCCCCCACCCCCCCCCCCCCCCACCCCCCCCCCCCCCCACCCCCCCCCCCCCCCACCCCCCCCCCCCCCCACCCCCCCCCCCCCCCACCCCCCCCCCCCCCCACCCCCCCCCCCCCCCACCCCCCCCCCCCCCCACCCCCCCCCCCCCCCACCCCCCCCCCCCCCCACCCCCCCCCCCCCCCACCCCCCCCCCCCCCCACCCCCCCCCCCCCCCACCCCCCCCCCCCCCCACCCCCCCCCCCCCCCACCCCCCCCCCCCCCCACCCCCCCCCCCCCCCACCCCCCCCCCCCCCCACCCCCCCCCCCCCCCACCCCCCCCCCCCCCCACCCCCCCCCCCCCCCACCCCCCCCCCCCCCCACCCCCCCCCCCCCCCACCCCCCCCCCCCCCCACCCCCCCCCCCCCCCACCCCCCCCCCCCCCCACCCCCCCCCCCCCCCACCCCCCCCCCCCCCCACCCCCCCCCCCCCCCACCCCCCCCCCCCCCCACCCCCCCCCCCCCCCACCCCCCCCCCCCCCCACCCCCCCCCCCCCCCACCCCCCCCCCCCCCCACCCCCCCCCCCCCCCACCCCCCCCCCCCCCCACCCCCCCCCCCCCCCACCCCCCCCCCCCCCCACCCCCCCCCCCCCCCACCCCCCCCCCCCCCCACCCCCCCCCCCCCCCACCCCCCCCCCCCCCCACCCCCCCCCCCCCCCACCCCCCCCCCCCCCCACCCCCCCCCCCCCCCACCCCCCCCCCCCCCCACCCCCCCCCCCCCCCACCCCCCCCCCCCCCCACCCCCCCCCCCCCCCACCCCCCCCCCCCCCCACCCCCCCCCCCCCCCACCCCCCCCCCCCCCCACCCCCCCCCCCCCCCACCCCCCCCCCCCCCCACCCCCCCCCCCCCCCACCCCCCCCCCCCCCCACCCCCCCCCCCCCCCACCCCCCCCCCCCCCCACCCCCCCCCCCCCCCACCCCCCCCCCCCCCCACCCCCCCCCCCCCCCACCCCCCCCCCCCCCCACCCCCCCCCCCCCCCACCCCCCCCCCCCCCCACCCCCCCCCCCCCCCACCCCCCCCCCCCCCCACCCCCCCCCCCCCCCACCCCCCCCCCCCCCCACCCCCCCCCCCCCCCACCCCCCCCCCCCCCCACCCCCCCCCCCCCCCACCCCCCCCCCCCCCCACCCCCCCCCCCCCCCACCCCCCCCCCCCCCCACCCCCCCCCCCCCCCACCCCCCCCCCCCCCCACCCCCCCCCCCCCCCACCCCCCCCCCCCCCCACCCCCCCCCCCCCCCACCCCCCCCCCCCCCCACCCCCCCCCCCCCCCACCCCCCCCCCCCCCCACCCCCCCCCCCCCCCACCCCCCCCCCCCCCCACCCCCCCCCCCCCCCACCCCCCCCCCCCCCCACCCCCCCCCCCCCCCACCCCCCCCCCCCCCCACCCCCCCCCCCCCCCACCCCCCCCCCCCCCCACCCCCCCCCCCCCCCACCCCCCCCCCCCCCCACCCCCCCCCCCCCCCACCCCCCCCCCCCCCCACCCCCCCCCCCCCCCACCCCCCCCCCCCCCCACCCCCCCCCCCCCCCACCCCCCCCCCCCCCCACCCCCCCCCCCCCCCACCCCCCCCCCCCCCCACCCCCCCCCCCCCCCACCCCCCCCCCCCCCCACCCCCCCCCCCCCCCACCCCCCCCCCCCCCCACCCCCCCCCCCCCCCACCCCCCCCCCCCCCCACCCCCCCCCCCCCCCACCCCCCCCCCCCCCCACCCCCCCCCCCCCCCACCCCCCCCCCCCCCCACCCCCCCCCCCCCCCACCCCCCCCCCCCCCCACCCCCCCCCCCCCCCACCCCCCCCCCCCCCCACCCCCCCCCCCCCCCACCCCCCCCCCCCCCCACCCCCCCCCCCCCCCACCCCCCCCCCCCCCCACCCCCCCCCCCCCCCACCCCCCCCCCCCCCCACCCCCCCCCCCCCCCACCCCCCCCCCCCCCCACCCCCCCCCCCCCCCACCCCCCCCCCCCCCCACCCCCCCCCCCCCCCACCCCCCCCCCCCCCCACCCCCCCCCCCCCCCACCCCCCCCCCCCCCCACCCCCCCCCCCCCCCACCCCCCCCCCCCCCCACCCCCCCCCCCCCCCACCCCCCCCCCCCCCCACCCCCCCCCCCCCCCACCCCCCCCCCCCCCCACCCCCCCCCCCCCCCACCCCCCCCCCCCCCCACCCCCCCCCCCCCCCACCCCCCCCCCCCCCCACCCCCCCCCCCCCCCACCCCCCCCCCCCCCCACCCCCCCCCCCCCCCACCCCCCCCCCCCCCCACCCCCCCCCCCCCCCACCCCCCCCCCCCCCCACCCCCCCCCCCCCCCACCCCCCCCCCCCCCCACCCCCCCCCCCCCCCACCCCCCCCCCCCCCCACCCCCCCCCCCCCCCACCCCCCCCCCCCCCCACCCCCCCCCCCCCCCACCCCCCCCCCCCCCCACCCCCCCCCCCCCCCACCCCCCCCCCCCCCCACCCCCCCCCCCCCCCACCCCCCCCCCCCCCCACCCCCCCCCCCCCCCACCCCCCCCCCCCCCCACCCCCCCCCCCCCCCACCCCCCCCCCCCCCCACCCCCCCCCCCCCCCACCCCCCCCCCCCCCCACCCCCCCCCCCCCCCACCCCCCCCCCCCCCCACCCCCCCCCCCCCCCACCCCCCCCCCCCCCCACCCCCCCCCCCCCCCACCCCCCCCCCCCCCCACCCCCCCCCCCCCCCACCCCCCCCCCCCCCCACCCCCCCCCCCCCCCACCCCCCCCCCCCCCCACCCCCCCCCCCCCCCACCCCCCCCCCCCCCCACCCCCCCCCCCCCCCACCCCCCCCCCCCCCCACCCCCCCCCCCCCCCACCCCCCCCCCCCCCCACCCCCCCCCCCCCCCACCCCCCCCCCCCCCCACCCCCCCCCCCCCCCACCCCCCCCCCCCCCCACCCCCCCCCCCCCCCACCCCCCCCCCCCCCCACCCCCCCCCCCCCCCACCCCCCCCCCCCCCCACCCCCCCCCCCCCCCACCCCCCCCCCCCCCCACCCCCCCCCCCCCCCACCCCCCCCCCCCCCCACCCCCCCCCCCCCCCACCCCCCCCCCCCCCCACCCCCCCCCCCCCCCACCCCCCCCCCCCCCCACCCCCCCCCCCCCCCACCCCCCCCCCCCCCCACCCCCCCCCCCCCCCACCCCCCCCCCCCCCCACCCCCCCCCCCCCCCACCCCCCCCCCCCCCCACCCCCCCCCCCCCCCACCCCCCCCCCCCCCCACCCCCCCCCCCCCCCACCCCCCCCCCCCCCCACCCCCCCCCCCCCCCACCCCCCCCCCCCCCCACCCCCCCCCCCCCCCACCCCCCCCCCCCCCCACCCCCCCCCCCCCCCACCCCCCCCCCCCCCCACCCCCCCCCCCCCCCACCCCCCCCCCCCCCCACCCCCCCCCCCCCCCACCCCCCCCCCCCCCCACCCCCCCCCCCCCCCACCCCCCCCCCCCCCCACCCCCCCCCCCCCCCACCCCCCCCCCCCCCCACCCCCCCCCCCCCCCACCCCCCCCCCCCCCCACCCCCCCCCCCCCCCACCCCCCCCCCCCCCCACCCCCCCCCCCCCCCACCCCCCCCCCCCCCCACCCCCCCCCCCCCCCACCCCCCCCCCCCCCCACCCCCCCCCCCCCCCACCCCCCCCCCCCCCCACCCCCCCCCCCCCCCACCCCCCCCCCCCCCCACCCCCCCCCCCCCCCACCCCCCCCCCCCCCCACCCCCCCCCCCCCCCACCCCCCCCCCCCCCCACCCCCCCCCCCCCCCACCCCCCCCCCCCCCCACCCCCCCCCCCCCCCACCCCCCCCCCCCCCCACCCCCCCCCCCCCCCACCCCCCCCCCCCCCCACCCCCCCCCCCCCCCACCCCCCCCCCCCCCCACCCCCCCCCCCCCCCACCCCCCCCCCCCCCCACCCCCCCCCCCCCCCACCCCCCCCCCCCCCCACCCCCCCCCCCCCCCACCCCCCCCCCCCCCCACCCCCCCCCCCCCCCACCCCCCCCCCCCCCCACCCCCCCCCCCCCCCACCCCCCCCCCCCCCCACCCCCCCCCCCCCCCACCCCCCCCCCCCCCCACCCCCCCCCCCCCCCACCCCCCCCCCCCCCCACCCCCCCCCCCCCCCACCCCCCCCCCCCCCCACCCCCCCCCCCCCCCACCCCCCCCCCCCCCCACCCCCCCCCCCCCCCACCCCCCCCCCCCCCCACCCCCCCCCCCCCCCACCCCCCCCCCCCCCCACCCCCCCCCCCCCCCACCCCCCCCCCCCCCCACCCCCCCCCCCCCCCACCCCCCCCCCCCCCCACCCCCCCCCCCCCCCACCCCCCCCCCCCCCCACCCCCCCCCCCCCCCACCCCCCCCCCCCCCCACCCCCCCCCCCCCCCACCCCCCCCCCCCCCCACCCCCCCCCCCCCCCACCCCCCCCCCCCCCCACCCCCCCCCCCCCCCACCCCCCCCCCCCCCCACCCCCCCCCCCCCCCACCCCCCCCCCCCCCCACCCCCCCCCCCCCCCACCCCCCCCCCCCCCCACCCCCCCCCCCCCCCACCCCCCCCCCCCCCCACCCCCCCCCCCCCCCACCCCCCCCCCCCCCCACCCCCCCCCCCCCCCACCCCCCCCCCCCCCCACCCCCCCCCCCCCCCACCCCCCCCCCCCCCCACCCCCCCCCCCCCCCACCCCCCCCCCCCCCCACCCCCCCCCCCCCCCACCCCCCCCCCCCCCCACCCCCCCCCCCCCCCACCCCCCCCCCCCCCCACCCCCCCCCCCCCCCACCCCCCCCCCCCCCCACCCCCCCCCCCCCCCACCCCCCCCCCCCCCCACCCCCCCCCCCCCCCACCCCCCCCCCCCCCCACCCCCCCCCCCCCCCACCCCCCCCCCCCCCCACCCCCCCCCCCCCCCACCCCCCCCCCCCCCCACCCCCCCCCCCCCCCACCCCCCCCCCCCCCCACCCCCCCCCCCCCCCACCCCCCCCCCCCCCCACCCCCCCCCCCCCCCACCCCCCCCCCCCCCCACCCCCCCCCCCCCCCACCCCCCCCCCCCCCCACCCCCCCCCCCCCCCACCCCCCCCCCCCCCCACCCCCCCCCCCCCCCACCCCCCCCCCCCCCCACCCCCCCCCCCCCCCACCCCCCCCCCCCCCCACCCCCCCCCCCCCCCACCCCCCCCCCCCCCCACCCCCCCCCCCCCCCACCCCCCCCCCCCCCCACCCCCCCCCCCCCCCACCCCCCCCCCCCCCCACCCCCCCCCCCCCCCACCCCCCCCCCCCCCCACCCCCCCCCCCCCCCACCCCCCCCCCCCCCCACCCCCCCCCCCCCCCACCCCCCCCCCCCCCCACCCCCCCCCCCCCCCACCCCCCCCCCCCCCCACCCCCCCCCCCCCCCACCCCCCCCCCCCCCCACCCCCCCCCCCCCCCACCCCCCCCCCCCCCCACCCCCCCCCCCCCCCACCCCCCCCCCCCCCCACCCCCCCCCCCCCCCACCCCCCCCCCCCCCCACCCCCCCCCCCCCCCACCCCCCCCCCCCCCCACCCCCCCCCCCCCCCACCCCCCCCCCCCCCCACCCCCCCCCCCCCCCACCCCCCCCCCCCCCCACCCCCCCCCCCCCCCACCCCCCCCCCCCCCCACCCCCCCACTTCCCCCCCCACCCCCCCCCCCCCCCACCCCCCCCCCCCCCTTCCCCCGCCCCCCCCCACCCCCAGCCCCCCCCCCCCACCCATGACCCCTGGAGGTCGGAGGGCAGCGTGGGCGGGGCTTCGACGGCCAGCAGGCGACGACGGGGACAAGGTGAGTGGGACGGGCCAGGGAGAAGAGGCGGCTCCATGCGGAGCCGCCTGCCGTTTGCCGGCCTCTGCTGCGGCCGCTCGCATGCGTGCATGCGAACGGCCTTCGCCTCCACGCCGGCGGAATTCTCACCGGCGTGGAGGCGACAGGGAGGCCGTGCGGAAACGGCCATTGATAGGATCACTCTGTGACTCTTGTATTGGGCTCAGTTAATGTTTTCTGATTGTATCCTGTATTTGTAGGAGGTAAATGTCCATCAGTCTCATTGAACTAGCATGGGAAGACAAATCCAAATGTGTTGTACTTTTCATGTTGCGAAGGAGACCTGATATAAATTTACTCTGTAAAGAAAACACATATATGTTTGCAACTGATGAAAAATTATGCTGTATTATTGCAGTTTACTAACATGAGCACTACTCTGATGTATATGCATTTCTATTTGAGCCTAGTTGGGATTTTTTATTAACAAGATTTTGCTACGCTACTTGTCAAGTTGTTTTTCACACGTACTCAACGTAACATCATTTTGAGCAGAAAAATAAGCTTTGCATAACCATATCCATAGCATGCAGAGTGTATATTTTTGTTTGTTATTGAGCTTTTAATTAGATCAAAGCAAGTTACTGTATTTGCTTTTCTTCTTCAACATTGAGCGCAGATTTTCTAAGTTCTAGAACATTTGCCTTATGCAAAATGTAGTATTTCTGAAGAATGCATCTTGTTAGAAAAAAAATGACACCTGCCAGTGGATTTGTCTTTTAATGAAGAAAATCAGTCTGGCTCATCTACTTAATGCATGCTAATAAGGCAGTGATATTTCAGGTGAATTTGCAGATTGTTCAGATCTGATGGATTCTGTATGACAATCATCTCACAGATGTGCAGTTTACAAACACTGTGACAGATGTGTTATTCACTGCTTTAACCAATGAGATCAGGTATACTAGGGTGAATCCAATCAGCACTCCAATTCAATCTCTCTGGTCCCTGACTTGCTGTAGCCCACGTTTCCCAAGGCTTTTGTCCAAGTACGTCTCGGAATCTGCAGCAGAACTTTTTAAATGGTCAATGCCAAGAAGCCTTTCTTCAGAAGCAGAAAAACTGATTGTATCTACCCCAGTTGCCAGTCATTTTTCTACATATTTGCATATTCCTTGGGTTTATAGTGTGATTTGGAAAACATTTTGGAAAGGCCGACTTTGGAAAGATAAATGACAAATGGTCCGGTCAAACACTCTCAGTCTAACCTACCTCCCAGATTTGTTGTGAGATAAAATAGAATAAAATGTCTGTTCCGCCCCCTGCTTTTAAACTGTGCAACCTTGTTTTCTTCCCTGTGACCTATTTGCAATTTAAACATTTTCCAAGGTTTTATTTTTCATAGAAAACAGATGTTTGTAATTATCTCTGCTTTGACCTCTGAGACTTATCAAAGTCAAATAGGCAATCATCCAATCAGGTGAGCTATCATTACCAGAAGAAAAGTAATTATAATCTGAATATGTTTGAACATGATTATTATAAAACTAAACTGTTGTACTTCTGATTGGGATTGAACTGAAGAAATTATCATTTTATAATTCAAATGATATAACTTCAGTTGTTTTGGTAATTTCAAAGAGTGGAGAGCAAAATTATTTGATAATGTAATCCTTTCAGAGGGGAACAAAGGATGCAGCTCTATCTCTCAAGCTACAGAAAGATGTCTTAATTAAGAGAAAGCAAGAAAATCAGACAAACCTCAGGATGAATGAATGAGGTTTCTGGGAACAATGGGGACCTCAAGCACTCTACAACTTCCTTTATGGAAATTATCCAGGGACATCTGAGGAGCTGTATAGGCAAAAGTTCAGGTTGTGCTATTTTAATGAGATTCCTTGAATTGCAAAGATTATGTCTGCAATAGACATGAATACATGAAGCTGCCTTTTTACTGAACCGGACGGATATCCACCAAGGCCAGTATTGTTTGTTCACACTGGCAATGGTTCTCCTGAGTCTCAAGCAGAAGTCTTTTGCATGACCTGTTACCTGTCCCGTTTTAAACTGGAGATACCAGGGAGTGGACCTGGGAAAGCAAGTGTTTTACCAAAGAGGCACAGTTCCTGAAGTCTCAACTTCGTCATTCACATTCTTATTTGGCAACAAAAGGCCCAATTTGATGAGATGGTAGGAAATCTGTGTCTGAACCCGTTTCTGGTCTTTCTTAAAGTTAAACACAACTATGAAAGTGGGAGAAGAACAGAGTTCAAGAAAGTAGTACTGGAGTAGGCGTATTTAGTCCTTACCTTCCAATGGCATCCTCAACCTTCCAACTTGCTATTTGCCTTACAGAGGAAAATATATGAGTACTCGTATGATGCCTACATGTTTTACCACAGTGGTCAAATAGTAGTTTCGGGGGTGATTACGGTCAGGAAAACAATGTAGGGAGGCTGGATTAAACACTCCTTATCCAGTGTTGTGATCCCATGTATCCTTTTGATTTTTTTTTTAAGGAAGAGAGATCTGATCTCACCATCTTATTAGGGATGCCAACTTGCAAAGGAATCTTGGAGTTCTTCTGGAATCACAAATGATCTCCAGGTTTACTGGGATAGTTACCTTGGAGGAAATGGCAGATTTGGAAGGAGAACTCTATGGCATTGCATCTCTGCTAAGCTGTCACCCCTCCCCAAGGTCTGCACTCCCCAGACAAGAAAAGAACCACTGTCTCCATAGCTCCAGAAAATTTGCAGGCTGGAACTGGCAACTCGATTTCAGCAGTCTTCAGCAGGAGGGACTGTTCCTAGAATTGCACTGCTAGATGTGTAACTTTGGGATGATTGCGGAAAACAGTTTAGAAAACAGCATCTTGCAGCCCATTATGCTGTCTGGTGAAGAATCTGAATAACCATCACTAGCCAGGTATTGCAGGGATATATTTCTTCCAGGCAGTAATGAGTAATTTTCAAATGTCTAAATCCAGTTCTACTCCTCAAATTGATACCACCAAATCAAAATTACTCACTTTCAAGACTCATTGATTTCAATTAAAGGATTAAACACTTCCTTCCTTCCATTGAATACAGGTGAATGTAAAATGCCTATCTGTAGGAGGGTCAGGTCCATGATCTTAATATTTTATACAAGGTTATATGCTTGAGTGTTTACATATTCATGCTCTCTCCACCATTTGGAGCTGCTTTTGCATTCTCATCAAGTTTGTGTGTTTTTTCACTGTTTTCTCCATCTCAGTTTTTCCATCCTGAATTCTAATTCCTGCGCTATGTGTGCATGATATATGGTTTGGATGATGTTTCAGTCTTGGCTGTGATGTTACAAACTTCCAGATGGGACCTGGAGATCTTTTAGGGTTACAGTTACTCTCCAGACGACAGGGATTAGTTCCTTTGTGGGTGGGGGGGGGGGGGATGGCTGATTTGGAGGGTGGAATCTATGGCATTATACTTAGCTGAGGTCCCTCCATTCTCCAAACCCCACCCTCTCTAAGCTCCACTTCCAAATCACCAGGAATTTCCCAACCCAAAGTTGGCAACCCTGCTTCATTGTTCTGCTGATTTACTCTATGATCACTAATAGAGCTAGGTTGTTACTACTGTTGAAGCATTAAAGCATTTAGCATTTATTGCTTTACAACTTTAAAAAAGTTGTAAGCCACTCTGGGCAGCTTTGCAGAAAGATGGGTAGAAATCTTATAACAAATGCATCGCATACACTTGTACAGGTATCCATTTCGCATCATAACTTTCCCCATTACAGTTTTGATATATCATGGGTTGGCATAAGAAGATAAATGGGGTTTTTTTTAGGTTTTTGCAAAAGCCGCAGATGACATGCAAAGGCCAGCAGACAACACAAAAATGTTTAGGAACTCAGAAATGTATAAAATATGTGTATAGTATTATGTAAAATTTATTTATTTATTTATTTATTTATTTATTTATTTATTTATTTATAATCAATTTTATATACCACCCCTCCCCCGAAGGGCTCTGGGCGGTGAACATCATAAAACCAAACAATCACATTAAAACCCAGTTAAAACAGCGAATGAAACAAATTTACAGCGGCGTCCAGCATAAAACTTCATACAATATAATAAACCCACCCTGGAAAAAAAAACAAACCCAGAGAGCTGAGGCCCCATAAATTAAGGGCCCAGATGTAAAAAGGGGGGAAAAAGGAGGGCGCACATCAGCGGCCGGCCCCTCCAAACGCCCGGTGGAACAATACGGTCTTGCTGGCCCTGCGGAACTCTCCAAGATCCCGCAGGGCCCGGACAGCTGATGGTAAAGTGTTCCACCAGGCAGGGGCCAGGGCTGTAAAAGCCCTGGCCCGGGTAGAGGCCAGCCGCATCATCGAGGGGCTGGGGACCACCAGCAAGTTGGCCTCTGCCGAACGCAGAGGACGTAAAGGGACATATGGGGTGAGACGGTCCCAAAGGTACGAAAATCAACATATTTTATTTTTATTACCATAAATATACTTTATTTTTTTATACCATAAATACATTTTTTTTAAAAAAAAAAGTTAAAAGAAAATAAAAAAGAAAAATCAGACTACTTCTCTGGTACAAAGAAAGGTCCAAAATTTTTATGCAGATTTCCAGATCAGAGGGAGCACCATGCTTTAACACTTTGTAAGCCACCCCGAGCCTGACTTTAATTGGGAATGGGTGGGGTATAATTTAATAAAATAAATGAAATATTACTTAAGCGGATTGATTTTAAGATTTGGAGAATGTAAGGCGAAAGGGTGACTAGTTAACAGTAACACTTTATCCATCTATTAAAAGATACAACAGTCTTGTGCTTATCTTATGACAGTGTGTGACAAGAGAATGTTCTGTTGTAATGGGATGGCCATAAGGGTTTGAAAGTTGCTCAGTCAGTGGGTAAAATATAATTGCAGAATACTTTGGATTTGGGTGGATCACGCAAGTGAGTTCGCTGCCCTGCTTCCACTTTGCAACACTTATGTCAGCTAAAATGGAGGAGACACCTATAAATTCCCAAGCTGCAACGATAATTTCTCTCTTCATCCCTGGCAACTGATACCCATCATTAATGATTTAACGTCTCATGAAGAATATTTTCATTTGCAGCCATGAGCTGACCACAACAACTTTTTGCTCAATGTAAAAGGTCAAAATAGTAAGTTGAATTACCTGCCCATTCATCAATCCTTTCCTTTGCACTATACTTTCAGGAGTTGCTGGCCAAAGAGATTCAATTTTACGATTTGATTAACCTTTGGTTATTAAAGAGGCACCGTTATCAGAATCTTTATATGTGAAAAACAAATCCAAATCTCCCTAAGTGGTCAAAATTCAGACAACTCTATGGTCAGCAACATAGACAAATTGTGTTGTAATCATATGCACACTTAACTGGGCAGAAACCCCATTGAATAAAGTAGGGCTTACTTTTGAGTAAACATGCATAGGATTGCATTGTTACTCAGTTTAATATGAAATGGTGCTAGCCTAACTTGGACTGAAGTGGTAAAACTGTTTCTGAGTTGTACTACGTCAAACTGCAAGTTGGGGTGTGTGTGTGTGTGTTATATAATTTAATACAAAAAAACCCCTCTTTCCATATAGAACAATAAATGTTAGGGAGACTGATGCAAGCTTACCTTCCTGCCTGATACAACAGTTTTCTGTTTGAAGACAATGTTTTTAAAGATGCAGAGAATGTTTTTAAAGATTTCATCCTGTGAGTCCCACCCTCAAATAAAAGTTGTACAGCCCAGCGGTGGTTGACCACACCAGTTAGAACTAGGCTCATCTCAGATCTGGTCTATATTTGCTGCAAAATGTGTGGATGTGGATGGAATATACCATTGTAGGGTACAGGAATTCTATTCCTATTTCAGAGTTCTACATTTTATCTGCAAATGGAAAAGTAAAAGTGGGGTTTCTAGCACCTAGGCTAGAAACTATTGTTGTGATATCCTTCTTTTAAAAATTCAGTGGGTTTTTTAGGAGCACTAAAATGGAACCCCGCTTTACAATCTGAAATGGCACAGCTCTTCTGTCACCTCGTGATTTACCCCTTTATTTTGTTGCAGGCCAAGGGTTAAATACAGGGACCACCCTCACCTGTTTGGAGTCAATAATATTCCTATGCATGTATTTGTTCTTAAACCAAATAACGTAGTCAATCTAAACGAGGGGTCTGCAACCTGTGGCTCTGGAGCCGCATGCGGCTCTTTCAGCCTTATACTGCAGCTCCATGTGGCCTGGAAGTCGGAGGGTAGCATGGGCGTGTCCCTCCAGCTCTCCAGAGCAGTACTGGAAGGAAAGGTGAGTCATGGGGCTGAACTAGAGGCGGCTCCGTGTGTGAGGGCGCCGCTTTTTGCGTCCCCTCCACTCACCTCTCCTTCCAGCGCTGCTCTGGAGGGCTGCAGGGACATGCCCACCCCAGAGGTCGGAGGGTAGCATGGGCGTGTTCCTCCAGAGCAGCCACCATCCCCCCTCTGCTATCCCCACAGCCGCCATTCCCCCTCTGCCCTATAGAGCAGGCGACTGCCTGCTCCAATGGGCAGAGGGGGTTTCCCTGCCCGGCACCTCCGCCTCCCAGCGCTGGAAGGAAAGGTGAGTGGAGGGGCCGAACCGGAGGTGGCTCCGTAGATCTTTGGGTCTGTGAAAAATGGGTGCAAATGGCTCTTTGTGTGGTAAAGGTTGCTGACCCCTGATCTAAACTCAATCATTAAATCTTTGCTTGATTAATTTACTTTAAAACCTATATTCTGCTTTTCAAACATGTCCTCAAAGATGCTGCCAGCATCATTCAGTTATAATACATATCCTAAGACAGTGGTGGCGAACCTTTGGCACTCCAGATGTTATGGACTACAATTCCCATCAGCCCGCATGGCCAATTGGCCATGCTGGAAGGGGCTGATGGGAATTGTAGTCCATAACATCTGGAGTGCCAAAGGTTCGCCACCACGGTCCTAAGACATAATTCAGTATGGGATAGAATGAGTCAATGATGCACTTCCAACCAATTGGTGCACAGAATTCACTTCCAGCCATGGAATTGAGTCCTGCATGCCAGATGGTTGGAAGTGCATCCCTCACCATCCGACTAGTCCCCACCAGGGGTGTAGGGGGAGAAAATGGCGCCTAAGGCAAAATGGCGCCTGGGTTCTGTGGCCCCACCTCTGCCTCCCACTTACCTTTTCTGCTGGCTGCAAACAGCTTTTAGCCGGCTGAAAATGGGCCAGGCTGGTGGGACGGGGCCAGGCCTGGCAGGGCAGGGCAGAGCAGGGCAGGGCAGGGCAGGGGGGGGATCTGGGGGCGGGGGGGAACGATTTTCCACCCTCACCAGCACACACTTGGTGCATGGCTCACCCCCTCCCTACAGGGGGAGGGCTATGCCTCTGGTCCCTGCACCCATCTTCTGCCCCGGCTGAGGAGCAAGCCGCCCTCTTCGCTGGACTTGTTCTGAGGATGGTACCTGGGGAGGGCAGAGATTGGGAATGATGCTGTGCAGGCACCAGAAGTCCACCAGTGGCCCCAGCATCCCACCGCCATTGCACTGGCCTGCCTTTTCCTGGTAGCTTGGACCCACTTGCATAAGAGACTTGGCAGTAAGCTGATCGCTGGCTTAAAGGAGTACACGGAAAGAAGGATTGCACTGATTCTGCATCATAAAGAAGCCTTGTCTTTTAAAAATTGTTTCGGAGCAGAACACAGGGAATTACTCAGACACGCTGATGAGAACTAATCTTCCCGTTTGGTTCCTTTTTTGTGACTGCACTTTTATTAAATCATGCTTGCTGCTGTGTTAAACAACTGTACTTTCCATTCTAAAGGATGTGATTTTTCCAATTGTGAAAGAAATGTTTCTGTGTACAAAATATTGAACATGGTGTGGATGATTTAACTCATAGGGAAAGACAAATCAGGAATGTTTTGAAGAACAGAACACTGAAAATTTTTGCATGTGAATAGCATTTTTGTTGCTCAGAAACACAAAGGTGACATTTATAAACCTTTTGTTGGAAGCGAAGGACTTTATGCTGTCTCCCGCGTCAATGACAGAGGGAGACTTATCAGTGAGTCAGATAGCTAGACACTAGGCACTCTGACATTGTCCCTTTGATGCATCGATTGCTACTCTCAGGGAACTTCCTTCCTGCTTCTCCTCCACTCTCCACCATTCCTGCACACGTTCTCCATCTTGCACCATGTGTGCAGAAAAATGCTGACAACATCCCTCCCATCCAGCTACATTGACTAGCATGGACAACCTATCTCTCCACTTTTCTATCCAGAATGGAGTTCACTAATAAAGACTCCTGTTATTAGTTAGAAACTATGAATTGGCTGTGAGTTTCTTTTGTTGCCAGCACACACATGAATGGGTAATCTTTGCTGTGTTTTTCCTCAGTGCACTCTGCTTGTAATGCAAAGGTATCGCTTACCAGAGAGAATTACCAACACCTTAGAGATGCTGGGAGAAAGAAAGAGAAAATCTTTTGTCTCTGTGGAGACAGGGATCGACTTAAAATTCATCTAACGCCCGCCCGCCCAGCCTGTCTGTTGTTGCCTTGCAGTAATTGCATTGGGCCAGTAGATGGAGCAGGTGCAGCAGGTAGCAACAGATCTGTAGGGACGAGGCGAAAGCATCCGCGGCAACGGAGCAGCCCTGCTCCCTTGACTCCCACCCCATCCCCCTTTGCTTGTCAGCAGCTGGACGCCTGACAGAGACTGGGGAAAAGAGCAGCATGGGAAGAAGGCAGAGGAATGGCGCTGCGCCAGCACTCGACACAAAGAACCAGCGGCAGGTTGAGGCTTTTGCAGCGCAGTCTGCTTCCTGCTGATGGCAGCTGTAGCCCGAGCTGCAGAAGGGGGACTCGTGTGCCTCTCTCACAGCCTACAGAGCCCAGAAGCCAGTGCTAGTGGGGCAAAAATATGGGTGCATCTGCATGCAGGAACAAAGAGGGCAGACATTCCAAGCTACTCACTTCTGAGAGGTCTCTCTTTGTCTCTCAGGGGGTTAACTGGTGTTAAGGCACAGAGTAGCACAAAAGAGATGGTGGAAATCTAAGGATGTGCCTTTACTCCACCTTACTGAGTAACCACAGATTTTCAGCACCTTTAAAATTAAGTAGAAAGGCTTGCAAGGTAGCATGGATGGCATTTTTGAGGCATAGTTAAAGTTGGCATCTCAGAAACTAGTGCAATTACCCTGATAGTATCATTTGTCTTACCTCTCAGATGTACCACTATATATTGCACCTTTCTGCCAATATACTTAAGGCTGCCAATTCTGGCACAGATCCTATTGTTTTCCGTGGTGTTGCTGTTTGACAACCTATTTTCATGCTGGGGAAAGCTTTGCGAGCAGAATTTCAACATGTCACAAGCACTAGCCACACTGCCTACCAGAAAAGAATTGACTGTACACTGGCACACAGGTGTCCTGAAGTGCCATCCTAGGCTGAGTTATACCCATCTAAGCCTATTGAATTTAGTCAGTTTGAAGAGCATTACTCTGGCACTGTTCAAAACTTATTAAAAGCATCCACATTGTTAAATGAGAAATGGAGATCAGAATGAAACAGATCTGAACTGCATGGGTTAAATGACCAGAAACCCACAACATAGCAAAGTAATTGCCCAAATCTTGCATTTTCTATGGGTTGCAAATTCTCCAGTTAATTAATGCTCCAACCAATTAATAAATAACAGCACGCTGCAAATATTCAGAGTCGGTATAGGTCACACAGGAGACATTTTAGGGTCAGAAAAAGCCATTCAATTTTTTTGGAGAGGTGGGAAGGGAATCATTATATAATATGGGAATTCTGGCAGTAAATTGGATACTAATTCCATTTTATTACTTCTATAGTGACTGCAATGCTGCATGCGAATAGATGGCACTGCTGATGAGGCCTCAAACAACTGCCACCAGCAATATTTCCAAAATGGAAAGATTCAGTTTGACCTAGTTTACTCACCACACTCCAGTCATCTTCCCAGTACCTTTGGTGTGGTGCATCTTTTTCACTATCCATCAGGACCCCCATCTACATCCACAGGACTGTGAATCAGATTTTTGAATAAAGCACCTAGAAACATTGTTGAGCCTTGATTTAATGCTGTTTAATACTTACAGTCTCAAATGAGTGAATTCATTATTCTAGCAGGCATAATTTGACTTGAAATAGAGTGAAATGTTCTTATTTTAGCTGATTCTGTTTTGTGTCTGTGGTTTTTCATAACACAGCTAGCTAGCTTATCAGCATTTCTTAGGAGTTTTCTTCTTCTTCTTCTGGAACTATTCCAACAGTGGTGCACTGCTACAAGTGTGCACATTTTCACAGCCAGATTCCAGCAGTTGTGTTAGCACTTGCAGAAAACACTGACAGTAATTATAAGGAAGTTGTTGATGCACAAACATTGGAGGACTCAAAATGTTCTTCAGAGAAATGTTGCAGTTCACAGGAAACATAAAAGGCCAAACTTTAATCATTTGTCTTCCTACATGGCCATCAATGGATTTAAAAATACCAATACCAACACATTTAAAACAGTATTGCTTCTTTTTTAAAACATGAATTCCAACTACAGGAGAGGAACTTACAAGCGCAGTAAGTGGTGTGCGTGAAACTGATATTTATAGATGTGTCATCAAATTCCCTAAAAATGGGAATGGAATAGAACACCGGAACTAGGAGGGCAGAGTCCCCGTCATAACTTGGAACCAACAAGTAGACTACAAAGAAGAAAATACAGTTCCCTTCCACATTGCAAGGGTTAGAGGTGCAGCATTCCCCACAATCTGGAAAACATAAAACTCGAGACGCAAAGATCACTGCACGATCACCACAAGAAGTCACATGAGAAATTGCCATAATCACACTTTGAACTGCAGTTCTTTTACTACAAATTTAATTTTAAGAAAAAATAGTGCAGCTGTTCATTTATTTTATTAAACAGTTATGTCATTAATATTGCCACAGTACATTCTCATGTTGACCCATGATATAACAAGACCACGATTGGGAAAGCCGTATGTGGAAGGGACAACTGTATCTCTGTTTAAACACCCTTTTATGAAACATGGAGCATATTTCCTGTGAAGAAAGGCACAAGAGTCTGACAATTTTCAATTTTGGAAAAAGACAACTCATGGAGGTGGAGTGTGATAAAAGTTTATTATGCATGGGGTAGAGAAAGTAGAGAGAACTTTATATTCTTTTCCTATAATACTATAACTTGGGGATATCAAATTACATTGATGAGCAATATATACAGGATATACAAAATGAAATACCCTGTGTTCATGAACAAGTTAAATTGTGGCATTAACTTCCATTGGACATAGTGACAACGGCACACAATGATGATCAGACAGACTGATGGAGGATTGGCCTCTATGCCCAGTTTGTTTGCTCTCCAAGGCAACTGGTAGACCACTGTATGACTCAGGGAGTTGAAATAGATGTACCACTGGCCGATTCAGTAGGGCTCTTCTAGCCTTATGTAATATTTTGTCTTCAGGTACCAGTTTCTACATTGGCTTCCAACTCAAGAACCCACAAGTGTCAGCCACAGGACTCTTGCATATTGCAGAGAATCCTGGGAGTTTGGGGTACACACAATTGAATCAGTACAATGGCCAATCCTGTCAGGCCACTCCTCACCATTCATGCACCCCCTAAAACACCCCCAACACGTCATTGCAGCTACACCTGGCCAAGGATTTTAGGAAACAGAGGTTTAGCTGTCTGAGAACCCTTTCTGCCATTTCTTCAAATTGAGAACTACCACCTGTGATTTCTCGGAAAACAGTATGAAAATCCATATTTCACATTTAACCAAACAAGTTGTGCTGTTTTACAGTATATCTGCCAGCTGAACCTCTTGTCTTTTCGTTTTCATTTCTTTATCTACATTTACAATGTAATACAAACATTAGCAATTAAGCAATTAATTATAATGACTTCAACAATGTGTAGGGAAGAATGCTGCTTCGTACTTTGTCATCCCAGAACATAATAAGCATTGATTCTTTCTGAATAAACAAATTATCAGCTTGTCTCCTGTAATATCACTCCATATGATCATATACAGCACATCCATTCCAGTTTCTGAATAGCCATTCCATCATAGTTGGTGGATCCCCAACTTCTTCTTCAAGGGGTTGCTATTTGACAGATAAATAGTTTCTAAATCATAAGAGGCAGGGGTGCTTTTTAGACTGTCAGGGAAAAATGGTAGTTCTAATGGTATTTTATAACTGGCCATCTCTCTTAGGTAACTCAAAAATTATGTCCAGTATTTTACAGACAAGGATCCTGTTGTTTTCCTTTTCATCCACTGAGAACTGCCTGATATGTTACCAAGAATGGCAAAATAAGACTTGTGAGTGACTCATGCTTCCTCTTTCACTACTTCTTCCTAAAACGTGAAACAGATTGGGGAGAATCAAAGAGAGACAGTAGTAGGAGAAACAGCCAGATTGGACAATGCATAGTGTTCCATGTCTGTTTTCTGTTTTGTTTTTTACTAAAAAAACCCCAACACCCTAGAAGGAACTGAAAGCAAATAAGTGGCTACTGACGCTTTTCCCTCTCTGTAATTTGTCTCCTCAGAATTGCACCCTCTCCCTAGTGACTTCCTAGCTGTGAGGAGAAGGTAGATGATCCCAAAACCCTCCCCTCCAGCAAGAAAAACAGTGTGGGGAAGGCAATTATGAGATAACAAGCAGCAGGAAGGGAAAGAGTTAAGGAGCCTCCCCCTGACCTCCTCTGTCCAGACTGGCTGCTTGCCAAAGCAGCATTTGGTTAAAACAGCAACAGCAAAGGAAAGTAACACAGATCTGCGTAAAATCTAGCTCCAAATAGCGGCAAAGGGTTGGTTTATGAGCCCAGAGCCCTTTCTGTTCTACTCCTGGAATTATCCTCATGGCCACAACTGATGTGACATTCCTGAGCTTATTTTCTGCTTCTCCTCACATCCTGAGGCAGGGAAGAGCTGCAGGCAACCCTGTACATGCTGAGGTTAATGGATTCTGCTGTCAAAACAGAGATTTCTGGCACCAGTTGTGATCATTTAGCACTCCCACAATACCTGTTACTGCCTGCTGTGCATGGAGCGGATTCTTTCCCCTAGACTCAAAGCTCTGACACACATGAAGGTCCCTTTGCAGACATGTCCTCTGTTGCAATATTATTAAAGGATCTTCTAAATGACCTTGAACAAATGTGTGCATAGATTCTCCGTGTATCTGTCTGCCTGTCTAGTTACACACACTCTTACACAGAGCATATGTACACACAATTGTTCCATGTAATTTATAAAATCCTTCAATGAGATGGCAGTATATCTAGATGGATGGATGGATGGATGGATGGATGGATGGATGGATGGATGGATGGATGGATATGCATATATGTACTTCATAAAGCCACAGCCCCCCGTTTGTAAAATATGACATTTTAGAGGTAATTGTTTTGTAGGATACTACAAGTCAGAAGTAACTTGATGACAGTTAACACATACAAATTCATACTTATATGCTAATCAATTACTGTCAAAATGGATATCAGCTAAAAATGATTTACCCTAACATTTTGTCACCACCTTTATCAGTAACACAGGGGTGCGTTAAAAGTTGATCTGGGCTTATGGCAGCCGGTCATCTGTCCATGGCTGCTATGTAACATTGAAATGACTGAGGGATATGAGGAGGATCTAGTTACAGCCACCTATTCCAGGGGCTTATTCAAGCAATCAGCTCTTGCTCATATGGATGGGTAATGCCTGAATTATAAGCTGTTCAGGAACTGTTTACAAGCAAAATCCTTGAAAACAGGTGGGAATGAGTTAAACAACCTCTCTCAACAGCTATACTCTGACCTGGATGGTCCAGGCTAGCCAGAACTTGTCAGATCTCAGAAACTAAGCAGAGCTGCTCTTAGTACTTGAATGGGAGACTAACAAGGAATACCAGGGTTTTGCTATCCAGAGGAAGGCAATGGCAAGCCACCTCTGTCTGTTTCTTGCTTTGACTGTGACTACAAATCTATCCTACCTGTTGTTGTCACTAGGAAAGATTCTCCAACGAAGCCATGTCTAAATGTGCCCACTCTATCCAAAGATTTTTTTTCCATGCTGAGTCAGTCCACCTCTCTCAGCATTCTGCCTACTGATAAGCGGCAGTCAGATACCGCAGGCAAGCTGACTAGCTGGACCAAATGGCAACATCTACTGCCTGCTGATAATCTGCCCCCCCTCCCTCCGCAGTCACCTTCTAAATAGAAAGCTTGCAGAAAGAGAGTGAGCCAGTAGGCTAAAGGAGAGCCCCACAGTTTTGTGTCAATTTGGTTGGTCCTAATAAGTCAGCTGTGACTTAACAGCAATTAATAAAGAAATAAAAAGTCCTAGATTAATTTCATTCTTGTTTTTGGCTTTTGTGTGGACCAGTTTAGTTGCAGATCTTTTTCTAAGAAGAGTCAACCTGACTGGGCAGCAAACAGCATAGAAATCCCTGCTCATGTCTTTCTGTTCAACAATTGGGCAAAGGAAGAACAAGGTAGATTCCAGAGAGGCAGTAAACCTTCTTGGCCACTTAACACCTTAACATCAGCCCAGCAAACACCCAGAGTCATGCCTTTTGTTTACTGAAACATTGCAAGAGCTTCCTGCAGCTTATCCACTGGAGCAAGGCTGAAGCGGAGGAGAAAGGGAGGATGCCTTTCAGTCTCTGGGCATGAACGCCTCATTATCGCCCACCTGTACTGGCTCCTTCCATCAGTAATGCTGTGTTTGTCAGAGTGTCTCTCAGTGTACCTATAGCCTAAGTGGAGCTGTGAGAATGAAGGGCTGGGTTGAATGACCAGAAATTCCTGCCACTGAGTGTTGCAGCTTAAAAGCAAAAATATCTGCCTCTGTATGAGATTTTTGTGTTAATACATTCACAATTTTTTCCAAAAAAATGCTATGGCTGATTTAAAGTTTTTGGAAAGAAACATACCCACACATCCGATATTAAGTGATTGGTATTATGGGTGGCTTACGGTCTTTACATTTCAAATTGCACACTTACAAAACAAAATTATGAAAATGCAGCCATTCTGAGTCTCAGCAGGACTCCTGTCAACATGTTTCCTGGACTTCCGTTTTGTTTAGCTTTATGTTCTTCTTTCCTACACTTTAGTTGTTGTTGTTTTCACGTTGAATTTTTGGGACTCTTAAACCCCTGAACTTATATGGGAACTTACTGACATTGTAGCAAAATTCAAATACTGCTCTATTCTACCAATGGCTTATAGAAATGTTAATACATTACTTTCAATTAGTTTCAAACTGCATGCTATGTTGGACATTGTCATTGAACCATCCCTTCTACATGTATCTTAATTCTGAAGGCTGGGTTACAAAGGTAATTTCTAATTTCTGTCAGATGCAACTGAACAGTTTTAACTTTTCATCATCTCTTTGAAGTTTTGTTGGTGTGATTATAAAAAGAATATTGTTTTATGGATTTTTGTACTGTTGTGGGGAACAGGACATGTGTGCCCCCTTCTGCCCACATGGAAATAAGACAGCTATTCTGCCATCCAGGGTGTCCTGTCCAGCAGGACTTCTCTCTCTCTCTCTCTCTCTCTCTCTCTCTCCTGGCTCTGATTCTCTCATTAAGGAACAGATCTAGGAGAGGAAGGATCAACTACTGATCCCTCATGTCCAGTGGTTTCTATATTTTCTTTTCCCTTTGCAGGCCCTCTTTATTTTTCCTGTCACAAAAAGGTTTGCTCTTTCAATTTGGCCTTCCAAACTTTATAGCTAAGGTGTTACCTGGCTATTTACTTTCTCCTGACTAGGGTCATTTGTATTTCTATAGAATGCCTGGGAGGTGAGTCATAGCTACTGCTCTATTTTCCATTCTCCTCTGCCATCCAGCTAGGGTTACTGGATCCCTGGTGGGGGACTGATGACCCCTCATGCCCATCTTCTCTTCCCTGCTGCCGCTATGCGTGGTGTCAGGGGAATCTTTTTTTTAATGGCAGTTGGGCTGGGGAAAAAAGCAAAAGTGATGTCACACCACTCTTGGAATCACCAAAAACTCCATGAAGTTTTCGGCAATTCCTCAGGATGATTGATTGCTACAGAGGTTTTGCTGTAGAGTTTCCAGCAATTCCTAGATGGGTGTGACATCACTTCTGGGTTTTTCTTGGAAGTGTCATCAAGCCATCAGCAGCAGCCACCCCCAATGTTCTCTTTCCCCCAGCCTCCTGCTGGTTGCCTTCCCTAGCATAGCAAACCTACAGCCAGCAAAAGACACTTTTTATCCTCTGCACAGAAGATTGGCCCAACTACAAAAACCTTCATATATATTTTGGTATGCAAATTCTGGATATTTCACCACAATTGTAGAGACTGTTCTGAGTTTTGTTGCCAGATGTCCTTTCACAGCAGTGCACTGATCAGTGCAAATGCTACCTTGGAATTAGTTTCAGTGGGTTTGCTTTTTCCTCCATTTACTTGACTATTGACTGGAGTAGAGGATCTCATCTTACTGTTCTGTTGTTTGACTTGCAGTTTTAATCAACATATAGGCCATTAATGACTTTCCCCCTCCTCACCCCCCACGCCCCAATATTTGGCTGCTAGCCTGGCTGCAAGACAGGACAATGAAGCCATCAGCCCAGTCCACGGCTGCAAGGAAGATTTGCCAGCTCAGCTCAAGTTCCTGGCAACTTTAAAAAAATAATCTCGCTAATGTTAGGCTTCCAAAATGTTAAGTAATGAGAGAATCCTCTTTTCTAGGGACTGCAATAGTAAGGGGGGGGGGGAGAGATTTTCAGCTTTTGAGACATAAAATCCTAACATTACATTCTGATTATTAAAGTACGAGTAGTAGTAATAGTAGTAGTAGTAGCACCACCAGTAGCAGTAAAATTGTTGTTATAATAATTTCATTTATTGCTGCTACTAATGCTATATTATTATAATTTTCTGCCATTTCAGTGAATCTCTGTGCTATCCAGCATTTGCTGAAGTGTCCTGTGAATGTTTTCTCATCTAGCAACTCATCTGCTTGTCATTTCTGTCACTGCTGTGCACTAATAAACTCAGTATTGCCTGTCAATTATGTTAATGTGTTGTTTTTCCATTTTAAATTTTTTTCCTGTGAGATATCTACATAGACACAAAATGAGGGGCTGTGCAGATTTTGAGTCTCATAGCTTTGAAAATAAGACATCAGGATTTTTTAAAAGGAAAGAACCATTTCTCTCTGAAACACTTTATTTTTCCACACTATGCGGACAGCCCCCCCACCCAACGGTTTTTTTCAAAATTGTTCGCAAAAAATTTCAAATGTTCTGCATGAAAAAAGCATTCTGTGTAAGAAACGTACAAGGGCTACTGGCACTGGCATAATGCCCATTGGGCAAGGTGGGCAGCTGCCCAGGGCATCACCTTGTGGGGAAGGGCATCAAAATGCTGGGTTCGTTTTTGGGTATTTTTAGTGGTTTTCCATTTTTGGACTGCAGGGGGCGCAGTTTTTAGGCTAGTGCAGGGGTAGGGAACCTGCGGCTCGAGAGCCGCATGCTGCTCTTCTGCCCTTGCACTGTGGCTCCACGAGCTGAGCCGCTGGCCCCATCCTTGCCCACCCTGCAGGCAGCAGGGCGGGCGCACCAACTGCCCACGGTCAGCTGGGCCGCACCGCGGGCTTCCCCTCTCGCCTGCCCCATTGGAGCGGGACGGGCACTTTCCCGGCAGCCGGCGAGGCCGAGCCACTGACCCCATCCTTGCCCGCCCTGCAGGCAGCAGGGTGGACGCATCCATGCGCTTCTCAGAATGAGCGGAGTAAAAGGTAAAAAAAAACCCCAATATATACAGTGTTATCTTTATTTTAAATGTCAAAATTTATTTGCGGCTCTAAGTGTTTTCTTTTCCCGTGGAAAACGGGTCCAAATGGCTCTTTGCGTGTTAAAGGTTCCCTACCCTCATTAGTGGTGACCAAAAGCTCAGCTGTGATCATCAGGAGACTGCCCTTATGCCTCCCCCCTGCTTTCCAGGAGGTTTGGTTCAGGGAGTCCTGTGCCATGGACCTCCTTGCCCCATCCCCCATTGTTTCCAATCGGGAGCTATTAGGAGCTGGGGGCTTGTTGTGCCTTGGTCCAGCACCGGCCCCCCTGAACCAAACTGCACCAAACTTGGGGGGTATCACCAGGGCAGTCTCCCGATGAGACTCCTGAAAGTTTTGAGATTGTGCCTTCGTACGTAAGCCTCAGCCTGTAACCCCCATCGACAGTGGTCGTAGAAAACTCATCGTAGAATTAAGATTCTTGGGCAAATTTCAGGGATGTTCTTGCAGGGAGGGCATTCTTGGATGGAATAGCATCAAAGTTTCAGGGTATCATCTGGAAACTGTCTCTATGGTACCTCTAAAGTTTGGTACAGTTTGGTTTAGGGGGTCCAAAGGCGGACCCTCAAAGAGTAATTCTCATCCCACATTCTGCAAGCAAGGAGATCTGGGATGAGCTACCCCTTGAGGGGTCCATAACCTTGGACCCCTCTGAACCAAACTGTACCCAAACCTTGGGGTGCTTACTCATAAGGACAGTCTCTTAGATGATACCCTTGAAAATTTTGGTGCTGATAATGTCCAAGAATGCCCTCCCTGCAAGAACATCCTGAAATTTGCCCAAGAATCTTTGTTCTGCATTGAGTTTTCTGCACTGCTGTCATCAGGGGCTGTAGGCTTGGGGGGCACATTTTGCAATGGGCACAGTCTCGTGTAACTTTCAGGGTCTCATCAGGAGACTGCCCTAGTGATACCCCCCAAGTTTGGTGCAGTTTGGTTCAGGGGGGCCACAGTTATGGACCCTCAAAACTGTAGCCCCCATCTCCTATTAGCTCCCATGGGAAACAATGGGGGATGGGGCACCCCTTTTGGGAGTCCATAACTTTGGACTCCTTGAACCAAACTTCACCAAACTTGGGGAGTAGCATGAGGACAGTCTCCTGATGATATGCTGAAATGTTGGTGCTGATATGTCTAAAAACGTCACCCCCTGTAGGCACCAATGTCCTGGTGCAAAAAAAATTGGTCGTGGTGGAGTGGCTGCCCATGGGGGGGGGGCATCCAACTCAGGTTTTGCCCAGGGCTACAGTTTGCCCAGGGCTGCCTCGTTACGCCCCTGGCTACTGGGCCACCTGCTACAATGGGTGGCTTCCAACCAACAGTTCTCTGCCTATCACTGCTCCAAACAGCACCAGGAGAAAAATAATTTTTAAAACCAGGATTGTTTTCACCAGTAAGTCACTTCAATGGAAAAACCAGATATGACATAGGGTACCTTTAGGATACGTTTGATTCCCTGGCAGTGACATAGTGGGGTACAGGATGTCACCCTCTTATGTCCCCACCCGTAAGTCTCTCCCAAAAGTAAGTTGAGTCAGGGGAATGTATCATGTAGTAGGGTTCTTAAAAAGGGTTTGTTTAATCATGGCAGATAGTTCATAGAGACAAATACTCTATCAGAATGCCTCTTATAAGTCAAATCTACACAACCTGCCAAGGCAAATGCAGGCCACTAATCACGTCGGTTTGCAAACACTTTTTTTAAAGAGGCCACCCGATATTGTTGGTAGGGCCTTCAGAAATGTCTGTAATGCTCTGGAGCCTATTTTAATATGCCTAATAAAGGTTGTTGTATTGTATTGTATTGTATTGTATTATTGGTAGGGTGACTTCTGTTGGGTGGATAATAAATTCATTGTATATGTAATATGAAAGAATGAACATTTAGCCCCTGACCTAGTGTATTAAAAAGGTGTGCCAGAGCTCCAACCTGAAAATATGGAGAAGGGTGTTCAGAACCTGGCTTGCCGCCATCATTGAGAAGTTGTCTTCAGCTTGATAGGTCATACATTTGGAGGCCAGTAGCTTCCATTCCCAGTCTTTGGCTCAATTATTATATCTGGGCATTATCATCAATAGGTTTGTTTTTTCTTTTAGGCTGGTCCCACTTCTTTCTATTTAAAGACTGCAGGGAAAGGCTGTCACTTTGTCCTCCATACCTTCATTGCAGTCAGCTTTCATATCCAATTATGATTTAATCCATTTAGTAACACAAGTTTGCTCATGTATGTGAGATTGTTAGTGTGCAATTAAAGAAGGATCTGTGGTTCTTTTTAAACAAGCCTGAAATAAATTTATTTGCTCATTTGGAAAAGTACAACAGGTCTCAAATCTCAGCTGGGTAAATGGCCCGACCAAAGCAGAGCACGCTGTCTGTTAAGTACACCAGTTTGCAAGCAAAGCTTGCTTTTGTCGCATCACTCTTGTAGATGTGCTTCAGCACGATTCTTTTCAGTGCCTCCAAAAGCCCCACTGCTCAAGTATGTATTGTGGTCAATAAGAGCATTGTGTGTATCTTTGTAAACGTTTACTCAACAAACAGTGACAACTGTTGTATTGCACCAACAATTCACAGAGTTGCTTTGATGTTGGTTCTAGGTGAAACAGCTGGAAGCATCTTCTAATCTTTAGCACAAAAGATTAAAGCAGCTACTCTGCTATAAATGAGCTGTTCAGGGCCTGTGCTGGAGCATTCTTGTCACTGTGGAATAAACAAGCCTAAAAGCAGTTGTGAGGCTCAGAAACTTGTGAGCATATTCTTTTCTGAAACAAATCATCGTCTTCCGAGATGTTTTCAAAAGTAGATGCTAATGCAAAAATGATGGTAGTATTTGTTTTGCTATATGCATTGAAGGCTGAGCCCAGAAGGCTTGTGCAAATTCCCAGCTTGGGCTCATGTTGACATTTGAGTTGTGCTGTTTTACTCTGCTGGCTTTTAGTGTTTTTATTGTATTTATGTCCAACATTGAAACTTTTGTTGGCAGGAGTTAGCTAAAAACATAAAAAATAAATATAGTGCATTCTTTGCAATAGTATTGGAGATTGTTTTACACAAGCCAGAATTCACTGAAACTGGAGGAACTTAGTTGCAAGCAAATGGGTCAGATTTGAACTATTGAAGTTGAGAAGATTGTTGGTATAATGTGTACTGTATTTTTAGATTGAGATTGTTGTTGATATTTTAATATTTTATATTGTTTATATATTTATATGGTTGTTTACATGATGTGAGTCACCCCAAGCCTGAAAGTGGAGGGGCAGCATAGTAAATACAAATAATAATAACAACAACAACAATAACATCATGCTGGTGGAGAAAAAAAGGGAACAAAAGGAGGAGCAGGGGTACAAAAGATCAACCTCTGATAGACAAAATGATAATGGAGAGCTGCAAGAATCAAAAAACAAATTTGCATATGATCTGGACCAATTGCAAGAAGGCATTCGACTCACTGCCCCATAGTTGGATCATGAAATGTTTGGAAACAATTAGTGTCCAGAAAAGCATACAAGCATTCACTGGAAAAATGATGAGACAGTAGAGAACTGAACTGACAGTAGAAAATGAAAACTATAGAAAAGTCAGTGTCAAGTGAGGAATTTTCCAAGGTGATTCACTATCACCTTTACTGTTTATCATCACCATGATCTCACTAAATGTGATTTTAAAGAAAATGAAGTTGGGATATCAAACTGCCAAAGACTCAGAAAAAAATCTCACATTTGCTATACACAGGTGATTTGAATCTCTGTGGGAAATCAGACACAGAAATCCAGTCACTAGTCCAAATATTCAGCACAGACATTTTGATGTTCAGACTGGAAAAGTGCACCACTGAGGCAATAAAGAGGGGCAAGATCACTGAGAGTGATGGCATAGAAATGCCTAATGGCCAACTAATCAAGTGCAACCAAAGGAAGCCTATACATACCTGGGCATTTTGCAGCTGCATAACATCAAGCCCAGGCAAGTGAAGACTATGGTCAGCAGAAAATACACCCAGAGGGTCAGAAAAATTTTGAAATCCAAATTAAATGGTGGGAATACCATTCAAGGCCATCAATACCTGAGCCATACCTGTCATCAGGTACACAGCTGGAATTACAAACTGGATACAGACTGATTTGTATGCATTGGATAGAAAAACTCGGAAGCTTATAACAATACACTATGCCTTACACCCACGTAGTGATACCGATAGGATAGACTATACCAGCCCTGGAGATCTGGTGGCCGAGGGTTACACCAAGTAAAGCAAACAGTGGAGGTGAGAAACATGCGCTGGCTGATTACATGCATGAAAGTCAAGAACAGGCATTGATTGAAGTGAAGAACAGGCATTTTCTGAACGCCCAGAGAACCAAACTGGAGTACTGAAAAATGTGATTATAACAAGGCCTGAAAGCTGGTACAATAAAGATTTCCACTGCCAATTTCTGGAGAAGATCAACAACAAGGTGGACAATGAAAGACCTGGCTGTGGTTAACAACTGGAATTCTAAAAAAGAAAACTGAATCACTGATTAGAGCTGCTCAAGAGCAGGCAATTAGGACAAATACAATCAAGGCCAGAATCAAAACATCCTCAGATGACGCAAAGTGCAGATTGTGTAAGGAAGCTGTTGTAACTGTAGATCACGTACTCGGCTGCTGCAAAAAGACTGTCCAGACTGAGTAGAAACAAAGGCACAGCTCAATGACCAAGATGATCCACTGGAATTTATGTAAGAATTAAAACATCAGGAAAGCTAAAAACTGGTGGAAAACATCATCCAGAGAGTCATGAAAAACAAGAGAGTGAAGATATTGTGGACTTGCAGAGCCAAATGGAAAAAATGTTGGCACATAACATACTGGACATCACAGTGATTGAGGACAAGAAAGTGACCATCATTGACATATCAATACCTGGTGACAGCAGGGTCATTCAAAAATAACATGAGAAGGTCACTAAATATCATGACTTGAAGATGGAAATACAGCGACTATGGCAAAAACCAGCTGAGGTCATCCCAGTGGTAACAGGCACCCTGGGCACCATTCCAAAAACTCTAGGGCTGCTCCTGAAACACCTTCAAATTGACAAAATCAACATCTGTCAGATTCAAAAGGCTTGGATCCACATGAATACTATGTTGATATATTGCAGTGTCCTAGGCCTCTGGGTAAGGCTCAAATTGTAATGAAATGCCAACAACCAGCTAAAGAACAGATAACAACAACAATAACAACAACTAGATACCATGATTTGAAAATCGAGCTTCAGCGTCTATGGCACAAACCAGCTGAGGTCATCCCAGTGGTAATCGGCACACTGGGTGCCATCCCAAAAACACTAGGGCAGCACTTGAAACATCTTCGAATTGACAACATTAACATCTGTCAGATTCAGAAGGCAGCCCTGCTGGGATCCGCACGAATACTATGCTGATACATTACAACTTCCTAGGCCTCTGGGTGAGGCTCAAATTGTAATGAAGGCCAACAACTAGCTAAAGATCGGGAGGCTGTGAAATCTACAATCATCATCATCATCTTCATCATCATCATCATCATCTTTCTTGTCCTCTTCATCAGCTTTACATTGTATTGGAAAAATGATCAAGCTTGGCACCTTCCTGACACCCTTTTAGATAAGCTATTCCACCAGTTAGGGGCCACCACATGAAAAGCTCTGTTATTAACTGGCACGGATAGTTGTAAACAAGATGGAATTTTTAACAATTAGTTGGCTGAGCACAACAAACTCACAACAAAAGCATGTTGAAAGAGATGGAAATTAGGTTGTATTCTATGCAGAAGGAATGTCCAATAACAACTGGGACTGGATGTGTGAGAGTTTGGAGCAGTGTTTCCTACAGCTGTCTATAGTGTCGGTATATCATAGAATCATAGAATGGGAAAGTGCCATAAAGGCCATTTAGCTCAATGCAGGGTCAGCCTGAAGCACCCCTTACAAGAGAGGGGGAGCCCACTGTAGACAGCTACTTCCACTGCTGAACTTTTCTTACTGTTGAAAAAAATGTCCTAATATCCAGCCAATACCATTCTATCCATAATTTATACTCATTATAGCACACCCTGTCCTGTGCTGTCAACAGGGACAGTTCCCTGCCATTATCTAAGTATTTCAAATACTTAAAGCAATCATGCCCCTCTTTAACCTTCTTCTATCCAGTCTGAACATTCCCAGGTCTTTCAGACTTTCCCTGTAGGGCTTCATCTCCAGGCCCCTGATAATTCTCATTGGTTTCCTCCACTTGTCCACAAAAGTTTTGAAGCAAGACCTCCAGAACTGCATATAGTACTTCAGGTCCGCCACAACTGCACTCATTATTACAGTGCAGCACATGCATCCATGTATTTATTAAACCTGTCCAATTCTTCTTCCAGTTGATAAATTTTAAGTAGGGCTGTCTTCTGACTGGAGACTTTTAATAATTTATTCAACATAAAATATCTGCATATTTCTGACCATTCAGGATGGATCCCTTTTTTTAAAAAGAAGGGATAATGGTAAACAAACGACTTAAGATGTAAAAGCACTCTCCATTGTCAGAAGGAAAAGGCATCTGTAATGTTTCCTGTTCACTCTCTTTTAGATTAATCCAGCGGAGTCAAAATGGCTTCAAAAGCTAAGAAGTATGGCCTTCAATTGTAGGCCCACCAAACAGTCACCAAAGGTCAATACCCTGCTTACCACTCCCCCTGATTTTGCCGGCATGTACCTGGACAGCACCTTGTGGGGTTCCTTCTCACCAGAGCCAAGCTACCCCATTTGAGCCTTCCCCACTGAGCCACTACTGTGCCACCCTTGGTTTTCCACTAGGCTGGCAACCTCTGGGGGTGGAGCTCTCCCAGAATTACAATTGATCTCTAGACTAGAGTGATCACCTCCCCTGGAGAACAAACAACTGGTTTGGAGGGTGGACGCTATGGTACTATACCCTGCAGGAGGTCTCTTCACTCTCTAAACCCTGCCTTCCCCAGGCTCTACCCCAAATATCCAGAAATTTCTCCAGTTGGCAACCACATTTGCCGCTGCTGTACCAGGTGTGCTTCTTGAAGTAAATCAGCTTGCAATATTATCATGCATGAGGCAGAGCACTGGCTGACCACACACAGAGACAACGTGAAGTAGGAGGTCAGGCTTCTGCCTGACTTCTTGAAGAAGCTGTTTGACAACCCTTTCTCCACAGGCTCACAAAGGCATTGGGTCTATAAAATCAATTAAATCTCACAGATCTCATTTTAAACGGCCACCAAGATATAGGATTTTTTAATAAGGGATTTTTAGAAGAAAAATGCTGCCTTAGAGAGATGGGATGCATACAGATGTGCAAGAATTTATAATATGCAAGAATTTATTTTCTTGTGAGGGCACAAATTTAAATTCTGGAGGAGGACAGGGAAGATAGCTGATGGCAGAGAATTGGTCTAACTTAACATCCCTTGAAGCCTTCTGCTGAAACTTTGTAACACTGATTTGATGAGCGCGGAGAAAATACAATTCCACAGGAGCTTTGACTTCAGTTTAGTATTATGGGCTGTTAAAAAAGGGGTTACATGCACATTATTAACTGAAATTCGGCTGTAACAAAATTCAGGCCCACAGCCTTTTCTTGCTTGTTGTATGTTACAAGAAAATGCAAGAAAATTAGGAGAATTGCACATTTATTAGAATTTCCAAAAGCTTCCAGGTTGCAAAATAAATTTAAAGGTACCTATATTCTTGCACAGTACAACACAGAACACTTGCCTCCCGCTCATCAGACTATGTGGTGGTGGTATTCTATAGAAAATGTACAAAATATCTAGCTTTGTTTCTTGCTCTTTCCCATCTCCTGAACCAGTACAAGGATTTGAAACCCAAGCTCCAGAATTTATTTTTTTAATCAATTTATTTTTTAAAAGTTGCCTTTGTACTGTCAATACAGTTCTGGGATTGTGTGGGGTTTATGGTGAAGCCTCCGCTTGTGGAGACTGTTCTCCTTGTCAGCAAGGAGGGAGAATCATTGGGTTGAATTCTGAGCAGTTACACTCTTCTAAGTTCAGTCTCCTAAGCCAATGGTTTTAGAAGGCATAATTCTGTTTAGGATTCCACTGTTGATCCATTCTGTTAATGATGGAGCCTCGCTGTGGCAGAAGACATGTGTTTTATGTGGGGAAGGCTCTTTGCACCACTAGAAGTCTCCAGCACTTGCAGCATTGATGCGTAGAATTTGACACATTCAGATATACTGATTGCTGTAGTTAAACCAAGTCAAAAGAATATATATGGCTTGAGACCATCCTTTCCCTGGCAGGCATTTGGCATTGCCCCCATCTACCTGATCAGTCTATATTGAAAGTGTATTATCCATCCATCCATCCATCTACCCATCCACCCACCCACCCACCCACCCACCCATCCATCCATCCATCCATCCATCCATCCATCCATCCATCCATCCATCCATCCATCCATCCATCCATCATCATCATCATCATCATCATCATCATCATCATCATCATCATCATCATTCCCACCTTTCTTCCTGATGGCTCAAAACGGCTTATATCATTCTCCTCTCCTCTGTTTTATCCTCAGAACAACCCTTTAAGGTAGGTTAGGCTGAGAGAGTGTGACCGGCCCAATGTCACCTAGTGAGTTTCCATGGCACAAGTGGGCATTTGAACCTGGGTCTTCCAGATACTGATCTAGGGGGGAAGGTGCAGTCAGACTATTATATCAGGATCTTGGAGATCCAGCTTCAAATTCCACTCTGCTATGAAGTTTATTGGGCGACCTTGGACCAGTCACACACTGTCAGAGTAACCTACCTCACAGGGTTGTTGTGGGCCTAAATTGGGAAAGAAGAATAATGTATGCTACCCTGAATTGCTTGGAGACAGATCAGGATACGTATATATTAACTGGACAGTCAATGCCAGTGAACATGAAGGTAACAGAGGAGCAGTAAACATTCACCTCCAAATCTCTGACATTTACACATTACTACCAGAAGTATGCTAAAATATGTTGGTGAAGGATTAAAAGACTGCAATATGAAATGGGCTGCTTTAATCCAGAGAACTTCAGAGATCAGCAGAGCCTTCTAAATCAAGGGAGACGGTATCCCGAATATGAGCAGAGTTTCTTTCCTTTACCACTAAAGAACCATAGGCAACATCACCACAAAATTCTTATTGGCCCCTGAAGTGCTACCAGACTCATTTCTAGCGGTTCTACTGCAGACCAGCTCTGAAACTATCACCCGTTTGGGATTGGAGGGCAGGACCAAGGGTTAAAGTAAGGACTTTAGATGCCTTGACAATTCTTTTTTGAATTCTCATTCTTTTAAAACCTACTAGTGTATTCAGCAGGACAGCAGATAAAAAAAATCAGCATCTACAATAGGAAAACATTAAGTAATACCAAACTTCTACATATGATACGAGCTATCTGTTGATATGCTATTAGGTGGTCCTGCCAAATAATCATTTTCTTTCTGTCTTAATGGATTTAAAATGTGGAGAAACTGCCATCCCAACGTTTTGCATCTTCCTGCTAAGGAACTTGAAAGCTTAACTGAAGCTCTAGAGCCCATACACATTCTAATGGGCTGATTATTTAATAACAATGCTGTGTGCAAGACTCAAGAAAAATAATTAACTCTGACAGTTCAATATTTTTGTATTTTGGGGATAATACACGCTGACTTACTTCACTATTGCTCTGACTTTCCTTTGTATGCAGCACTCAGATATGTTCATGGTCATGAGCCTACACAAGACTAGCCACCAACACAGGAATTCTTCAATATATGATGCCTGTCACTATTGCTCTGACTTTCTTTTGTATGCAGTACTCAGATATGTTCATGGTCATGAGCCTACACAAGACTAGCCACCAACACAGGAATTCTTCAATATATGATGCCTGTCACTATTGCTCTGACTTTCTTTTGTATGCGAAAATTAGACATAGTTCATGGTCATGAGCCTAACATTGAAGAGTATTTAACCAACACAGGAATTCTTCAATATATGATGCCTGTCAGCAGAAAGACTAAAGACTCTCCTGTACAGTGAAAATTGGTGCAGGATTTGAGGCATAGGAAGCTTCCTAGCCGTGCAGTGAACTTTGGCATCTGATCTACACATGTATGGATGTCATCAATGACAGAAAGGGGACTGAAACTGAGAAACAGTCGCTGACCTATACCTAATGACTTTGTGGCAGAAGCAAAGCTCAACCTGAGGCTTTTTGATCTGTAGTCTTTCAGCCATTATCTAATTCCATCTCACTCAAAATGGAAACTACCATTCGTCATGATTTACTATGGGCACAGAGCACTGCTATTATATCCCTTGGCATTAGAGTTGCTGGATGAGAGCTGACAACTCACATGGACCAGAGTTTGACTTCACATGGCATCGTACCATGCTGCACTGCCATTTCCAGTTAAGCAATCAGAAGTGGCATCACACATCGACATAATGTTCCAGCAACCCCCAAAATCTTTATGATAAAACTGTAGAGATTTCTGGGATTGCTAGAGTGCTACAGTAGTGCATGATGTCACTTCCATTCATGTGACTGGAAGTGACACTGCAGGATTGCCGCAATGGCAGAGGTAGTGGGAGGCATAGTTGGAGATCTGGTCCTTCTATTTGGTATCTCTATGGTAAAACATGCTAACCAGA
Organism: Sphaerodactylus townsendi; assembly: GCF_021028975.2. Taxonomy (NCBI): domain Eukaryota; kingdom Metazoa; phylum Chordata; class Lepidosauria; order Squamata; family Sphaerodactylidae; genus Sphaerodactylus; species Sphaerodactylus townsendi. Next base: position 50,736,571 of record NC_059434.1, read on the forward strand.
GTTGAAAGGGGAGAGAAACAGCCATGGAACATGCCAAGCTGAGCAACCTTTGTGGCACTTGCACTGAAGGAGTCACTCAACTCAACAGTGCCAGGAATGAGCATTAGCTCATCCATCCCTTCCTCCTTCAAACTGAGGGCAATACAAAAGAAATGGTTGAGCTGACACCAATTACGATTGCTGATGATCTGAAACAAGTGCCCTCTGAGGTACTGGCACAGTTGCTGGGGCTTTGCTGTTCTCCCACACACCCACCAGTGGCTTTCTAGGTCAGTAGCCACCGGAAAATTATCCTGTAAGCTAAATGGCTGGTTCCCCCACCCTCACCTTCAATATAGCGCACTGGAAAATCTGAGGCCTGTAATGATGTCAGTCTGATCTTTGTTTAGCTCTATGGGAGTGACCTGTATATTTGCTTCAAGGCCTAGAAGTGCTGTTTATTTATTTGTCAACCTTTAAGTCCCAAATGGCGAAGGATATTCTCTTTTACCCATATTAACCCATCCATTCTAATCTGAAACCCTATGCTGTGTTACACTATCATTAAAGGTAAAGTGGAAAGCCATCCGAAAAAGAGTGTTGTTCTGGTTTTATCGGGGGGGGGGGGGGGCTTCTCAGAAGTCTGAAAACTGATTTTCATCTTTCACCATCTCATCCAATTAAGTCTGCAATGTTTACTGATCTCCTTCTGCAGAAAACTAAGGCTGTTTCCACACAGCCCAATAACAGCGCCCCAGGGATGGTAAAAACACCGTCCCTGGGGTGCTGTTCACACAGCAGGCACTGTTGCATCGCAGCAGCACCATGCTCGTGCCAGCCAAGCAGCGTAAAAACGCTGCTTTTGAACCTTGCTCAACGAGTGAATGGCAGTGGGTGGAAGGCCGCGTTTTTCCCCCACCTTCCCCAAACGGCTCTTACCTTCTCCTGACTTCTGTCACATTGTGGAGGCCAGGGGACACGCCTCCTGGCCTCTAATTCCAGAGCTGTTGCTCTGGCCACGGGGGCATGTCCCCTGGCCTCTACAATGCGACAGAAGCCAGGAGAAGGTAAGAGCCGTTTGGGGACGGCGCAGCCTGTGCGAAGGCTGCACCGTCAACTGTGTACCCAGTGGGACCGTCCATGCGAACGGTCCTGGGGGGTGCATCGACATAAACTATGCCGATACACCCCCGCTCAGCTGGCCGTGCAGAAACGGCCTCTCTGTAGGTTGACTTTTTCATCATGTCCAGCCCCCTCCACTTTTGCTTAGCATCCATCCCAGCTTATGAAGAATTCTGGGGAGCTCTTGGTGGTGGTTATTTTGAGATATTTAGGTTGGTTCTGATTTTAAAACACAAATTACTTTGAGGGTGGTGGGTGTTCCATGAAACAACATACTTGGAATATAATTCTGTCTGTTCCAAGATTTGTTTGTTTTGTAAATTGCTGTATGTATGTTTAAATGAGTCTCACATGTGTATAAAATAAACAAGTGACTACTGCTCAGCCTAGAGCTGTGTGTGAGAGAGGGGGAAGTGGGGAGTGTTGTCTGGAAAAGTCATGTAGTCATACAAATTTCTGAAACAGGATCAGATTGTTTTGTATGAGGATGTTATTTTGTTCCTGACCATTTCTAAGTAAGGATCAGCTGTAGTTCCCAAGCTGGGGTAACAGTGCCTTTGGGTGCACTGAAGCTCTCATTAGGAGATTCTTGAGGGTAAACATTCAGTAATGGCTGCCATTATTTCTCCAATTCCATTTAGAAGATGCATTCACAGAATGATGGGATATGCATGCACAAGCCTGGAATAACCTAGAAAGAAGTGACCTTCATACACAGGTTTCATGTACCTTACAGATGGATATCACAACTTATGCCAAAGATCACAGTTACCTATTGATCCATCCAGTTTTCTAAGTGGAATATTGAAATATTTTTACAAGGCACTCTCCCGCATGTTACAGATGAAAACAGAAACACTCATGAAACATTCCTATTCTTGTACCAATCACTGCCCCAAAGCTACTGACAGTACACAGTGCTCTAGTCAGCTTAATGTTGAATTATTCTGCAACAGTTCAAAATAGACTTTGACAACTACAGAAATGCATGAATGAAATGCCAGTCTGTGTGGCCGTTTAGACTTAAAATGCATGGATCTGCATGTGAATGAGGGACATGATGCAGTCTCTCCTCCCTTGTTGGCATGCAAGGCATAGTTGGAAAAGGGGGCCATTTTCTAAAATGTCCTACCAGTCATATCTTGGGATCACAGACAGTGCAGACCAAGATGGATGCCGCATCTTGATTCATGGACTGATACTTAGACAGGACCTTTGTCTTTGTCTTTCCCACTCCTCAATCAAGTATGCATAGCAACGAACAATGCCTTCCCTGAAGGCGCAGCCATTTGAATCTGGATGTCAAAGCATGGCCCTGGAAAGGCACACCTGTCCTCGATTCCACAAAGGACATGCAAACACTCCACACAGTGACCTAATCAGCTCAGCTCACCTGATTCCCTTTTATTCCTAACATTAATTTAATCTTAAACCTCCTGTCCAACTATCAAAGCACCATCCAACCTTCTGGAGTTCCTTTATTATGTCAGTCCAAGCTTATCCTGACTATGAATGACCCTGATATTAAGTTCATTAGGGTAGCCCAGAGTTCATCAGAAGTTGGGAGCTTCCAGGTTTTAACCTAATCATCCCTTTTCCCATAGCATTTTTCCTGCCTGGGAATGGAACTTTGCTTTGTTTCTGGAAAGTATCCCTTCCTGTCACTGCCAAAGGGCCAAGTTTTCCTATAACTAGACCTCACAAATGAGGGCCACTTCCTTGGACCTTTTTCTAGATTAGTAAATATCACCCTTCCTTCAGTGCCTTCTGCTGTTCCCAATGTATCCTTCATCTCTCTTTATATCCTAGGCTCCTTGCAACTTGGTGTATGTGTGTTTTGCTGAATTGTTTGTATATTTTTTATTATTTTTGGCTCTTCAATAGAATAGTAAAACCTTCTCCTAAATTCTGGTTGGTGTGGATTTCTAAGGGGAGAGACCTCTGTAGACACTAGTGGAGATCATGGCTCGTCTTTCACAGCGCAAGGTCTGTTTCCTGTGATTCCTCAAATTAAAAGGGAACAGACCAGACTAATTCGGGTACACGCCCCGCCCTGCCCCGCCCCTGGAAATTCAATGGAAGGAAACTAAATTCTGTTGAATGACAACTCCATTACTCACATTAACAACATTTTCACAAACTGTCCTCAAAACAGAAAAAAGGGACAAATAGAGGCTGTGATTTAGCAGGGACAGAACCAGAACACAATGGTGGTTCCTGCTGCTTAGGGACAAGGATTTGTATGTCACGTGTTGGGGATCAGATGGAATAAATCGATGGAAAACTTTGCAGTGGTGTAGAAGGCTCAGAACACTGCAGTCTTGAGGAAATGAACCTGTATTTCTTGATTTTATATCACAGCTCAACCTTTGACTACATTATGCTATATTGCAGGTAAATACATATGTATTGGCTACAATCTTTACTGCTACAGATGGTGTGTGTGTGTGTGAGTGAGTGAGTGAGTGAGTGAGTGAGTGAACTGCCAAAAAGTCACAGCTGACTTATGGCAACCAAGTAGGGTTTTCAAGGCAAGGGGTGTTAGGAGGTGGGTTGCCATTGTCTTCCTCTGCATAGCAACCTTGGTATTCCTTGGCAGTCTCCTGTCCAAGTACTAGCCAGTACTGACCCAGCTTATCTTCCAAGATCTAATAAATCAGGCTATCCTGGGCCAGTTGGATGATTACTCAAGTAAAAATAACACCTTTAATTGAGTGACAGCATCATAATAATACATTTTGCCTTTTTGTGAGGATAGAGGATAGTAAAGATACTGTTTAAATAGTGTTGATAATGATGATTTAGGGTTTGCAGCACACTCTTTTTGCCCTCCGACTGCATGAATCCTGACTTAAAAGGAATTTGGAAACAAATATTTTACAGGTTACTGAAATTATCCTTATCAGTTTGACTACCAAAGGAAAGGGACATGGAGTGCTACACCAGCCAGCCTTTACAGAATATTCCACAGTACATTGCCAAACATCTCATTTTTCTTCATTTGTCTTTCTCCTCTCCATATCAGGCTGAATAGTTAACACAGCATCTTAGGTGATATGTTAACCTTCCAGTCAGAATAGTCCAGGTTGTGTTATCCACTGCCTGAGCTGTACAAGCCCCTTCATTATTGCAGAACCCTTGATAAAGCTTTTTTACCAGTCGAGCATGCTGAAGGTTAATCTCTTGTGTTATGTGTACTGAAAATGTCTTAACAATAGCCATTTGCAACCTATCAGGCTGCATCTGAGTCTCTGGCATGTAGTAAGTTGTATAGCTTTGTTTACTACATACTGATACCGTGAATGTTGTCTGGTAAGTAAGCAGACAGATCTTATATCAGGGTGAAATAAGAACTGGTGCTAGTCAATATAGATGCAGTTCCCATGGCCTTCCTGAAGTTTTATGACTACCGTATAGTTCTCTGCATGCTTGCACAGAAGAAAATACTTCTATTAGTGGGATTTTGGGCTACATTACATGCTTCAAATCAGGGACACAATAGATAACTGTTCAGTCTAAAAATTCAAGTCTCCACTGATTAAATGCATAAACCAAACTGAAATTGGTCCTGTTTCCTGAAATGATGGTATATCTTATTTTCCAAATAATCTGCTTTAGAATGTTCCTTGATGATAAATACATTGTTCCTAAATCTCACACAATGTATTTGTTCATTCATGCACAGAAAGATATATTGTCTTGATATTTCAGTAATGAAAGTTTGTAATCTTTGTCTATCCTTTAATTTAAAATGAAATTCAAAGATATTCAATATTTCTGTGCAGCAGGATTTAGCATTTAGTTCTCAGATAAATAGCATTTAGTTCAGTTATTCTAAGAAATGCTTGAGCACAACCCTTATCTGGTTTGCTAGATTTTTATTAACCTTTCTTATCCTATAGTTGTTCTTTTGGGAAGATTTAGGAGTACGTCCATGCCATTAAGTGTGCTCTTTCTAGGCGTAACCAGAAATCACCTTTGATATCAACATCTGATAATGCTGTCTTGGACAAAAGAGAAAAATAAGATAACAGTCCAAACCTCTGCATTTACACCTGTTGACCAGGAAATGAATGCTACTGAATCCATTTGCTCAAGTGGAGAATAAAGATTCAAAGATACGGTGCATACTAGTACCATTCATTTCCATTCAAGTGTGCATTGGCGTAAGATTGCCAATGCAAGAGACAGTATTGGATGGGGCTGGGACTATAGCCACCACAGAGCACTGGAATCTTCAAATCCTTCAGAGGTCAGTCCTATCCCTGCTGCTAGCTTATTATTATACCTGTAGAACAGGGTGGTGTAAGTTAAAATATTCATAGTGAAGTGACCTGCTTTGGCCCATTTGTATTGCTTTCAGAACTTATTCTTTGATGGCTTATTTATTAAGTATTTATTTAAGACATTTCTGTTCTGTCTCAACGGATGTCCAGTGATGATGCTGGATTCAGGATAGGATATAACATAAGAATAGCTCTGACGAATCAGAGCAATAGTCCTAGTTCATCATCCTGTCTCACACAGTGGCTACCCAGCTCCTCTGGAAAGTCAATAACAGGGTAGAGGCCAAGGCCTTCCCCTCATGTTGCCTCCTGGCACTGGGATTCAGAGGCTGACTGAACATAGATGTTCCATTCAGTCACCATAGCTAGATGCAACTAAGGGCCCCTCCACACTGTAGGATTCGACCTTAGTTCGACGTAGGTCCAACCCGGGTACTCCGCACAGTCGTAGCGTTCGACTCGTGCCTGTCTCGGCTCCCCCCCCCCCTCACCATCAAATTTTTGAGCTCAACTGGGAGGTACAACTTTCTGGCGAACTCGGGTTGCACTCAAGCCAAAGCCCGCGGAGTGCGGAATCTCCCTCGCCTCGACTCTGCCAGCCAGCCAATCACAGTGCAGTATTTCGGCCATGCGCAGAATGGGAGACTCGTGGCAACAGCGAGAAGTGCGCCTTTAAAAAAATCCTCCTACGTAGCTCCTACGTCGGTAAACAAAAAAAAAGGGACGTGCACTCACGTTTCCCGCCATAGAAAGGCAACCAATCGGGAATGAGGAGCGGAAGACATGAGGAGGTAATCCCGCCCTCTGAACTTGGCTCCGGAGACACGAGTCAGCTGCTGTGCAGAGTAACAGAGGAGTCGAGCTCAGGTAACGATTTCTGAAGACACGAGTCGAACCCCAGTTGCCTCTGCTGTGTGGAGGGGCCCCAATAGACCTATAGTCTCAATGAATCATATATATTCTGCTCATGGTCGTGGTGGTGTCATGTCTGCTCAAACAAAGGAACAGAATTAATTTTATAGCTTCAGATGTACATGCTCACTAACATGTAAGCAATGGCTATCTGTCTGACCACTGCTAATCAATAGATCAGGTCATGAAGAGTGACTTCAGCAACTTGTTTACAAACAAACAGTTAACCCTTTTATAACTGAGTTGTAACAGAAGACACTTGCAAAATCCCAACACTACATTCTCTGGCAGCAAATTCCACATTTTAATCATTTGCTATGAAATGAATTATTTGATAGAATCATAGAATTGGAAGAGACCACAAAGGCCATTAAGTCCAACTCCCTGCCCTGAAGGAATAAACAATCAAAGCACTCCTGACAGATGACCATTTAACCTCTATTTTAAAAACCTCCAAAGAAGGAAGCTCCACTACACTCCAAGGCAATGTATTCCACTGTCAAACATCCCTTACTATCAGGAAGTTCTTCCTAATGTTTAGGTGGAATCTCTTCCTGTACCTTGAATCCATGATTCCTTGTCCTAGTCTAGGGAGCAGCAGAAAATTAGCTTGTAGGCAGGCAACTACCTCAGACTGATTATTCATCCTTTTACTTCTACACATTATTATTGGCTATAGCAGTATGTTGCCTCAAGTGCATGAATGGACCTATTCCCATTCCTTCCTCCAGGAAGTCCATAGTCAGGTCTGCTCAGTTTGCATTGTGCCACTGAGCTACAACATGGGTGCACTAGCTGCAGACTGAATTCTAGTATTAGCTGTACTGGAGGAAATGGGAAAAGTTGACAATGTGAAATGGATGGTGACAATATCATTACTGTTGTCACTGCTATGTGTTGATTGGTTCCTTCTAAGCATGGCTCATATGGGGACATGATGTTCTGATTGCAAGGATCACTTCAGGACTGGTATTACCTTTTTAAAATACTATATTGTGTCCTTGACTTTGCTACTGGGAAAGCATACATCATTTATTTCAGTGCAACCTCCAGTTTAATGCCAGCATGAGATTATCTTGCTCATAAATATTTGCTAAATAAGCAAGACAGTTTGCTATGAAGAGAAATGTATGTGTAGGAGCATTCCATCATGTAAGTCTCCTCCTGCAGTGGTAAATTCCAAACACAGGTTTACCAGCTTGGTAAAAATTGGTTTCGGTTGGGTCTACACTGATCTAAGGCATATATTACATTTAAAGTGCAGTTCATATAGGCAGACTAAGAGTACGTTCCTGGGAAAAATCCAGTTGAATAACTAGAACTTACTTCAGAGTGTAGTGATTAAGAGCAGGTAGACTGGCCCCTTCTGCACAGCAATTGTATAAATGGGTTGTAGTCGGGATAAAGTAATCTGTTTTCCTGTTTTTGTGTTGACATGCATCTGTGCAGTGATTGGAACCCACAGAAACAATCTGGGTTGCTGTTGTGCCTTTGCACAGAGATGCGTTTATTTTAAAAAATTATTTACTTCCCATTGATTCATAGCTATGCAGGCATGCACAAATGAACCCCCACAGCCATGCTGAAGTCTCATGATATGACCATCTGCACCTGCATAGCTACTCAGATGTAAGCCATGAAATGAAAACCTGAGGCGAATATAGCACCTCCTGCCTGGCTGTTCACTTGTGAGCAGCTGCAACCCAGGATTTTTAAAAAGACTCGCTAATAGCGCGATTCTCAAACAACTCGGTTTGGGGGAAATAACACAGGGCAGACTCATCTTAGGGGCAGGATCTGTGTGAAGTTCCTCCCCAAAATGTTTTTTTAACCTCTAATCTGGAGAACCAGTTTTGATATCCCACTCCTCCACATGAGTGGCAGTCTCTTATCTGGTGAACCAGATTTGTTTCCCCACTCCTACATTCCTACTGGGTGGCCTTGGATTAGTCACAGTTCTTCAGAACTCTCTCAGCCCCACCTACCTCAAAAGGTGTTTGTTGTGGTAAAAGGAAGGGAAAGGAGTTTGTAAGCCCCTTTGAGTCTTCTTACAGGAGAGAAAAGGGCGGTTGGTATAAATCTAAAACTCTTCTTCTCCTCCACGAGAATTACAATTGATCTCCAATCCAGGCTTTAGAGATCAATTCACCTGAAGAAAATGCCTGCTTTGGAGGGTGGCCTATAGCATAGTTCTCTTCTCTCCCTTCTTCCATACTCATCCTCCTTAGGAGCCCTCCTCAAATGTCTAGGAATGTCCCAAATCACATCTGGGAGCACAACAGGGGACAGCATTGTGTTATTGGAGCAACCATGCAGTGCATACTATGTGAATTCATCATGATACCTTTCTCATTAATCTGAGCATGCAATAACGGCAGCTACTGGTCAGTTGTCCAGTGTGAAAACTCAAAATAGAAGAAGAAGAGTTTGGATTTATATCCCCCCTTTCTCTCCTGCAGGAGACTCAAAGGGGCTTACAATCTCCTTGCCCTTCCCCCCCTCACAACAAACACCCTGTGAGGTGGGCGGGGCTGAGAGAGCTCTGAGAAGCTGTGACTAGCCCAAGGTCACCCAGCTGGCATGTGTGGGAGTGTACAGGCTAATCTGAATTCCCCAGATAAGCCTCCACATATACCTCTTTGCAAATGATGTGTGCTTTCCTCCTACTTTGGAGCATATTGGGCTTCACCAAACAATCCTGTAAGTCTTGACCATGCACTGCCAGTAACTACTGGCTAGCTGAATGTCACCTACTGAACAGACAGAAAAAAGCATGTAAACTTGAAATACATCTTATTTTAATTGTGAATGCACCAGCCCTTTGAGAGTGTGGAGGATCAACTTTTAGTGAAAAATAGGCATCCATGCAGGCTAGATTAGAGCGTTTTTGATGCATATTATTTGCAAGAATCACAGTATACTTATTTGGAACACACTTAGACTGAATATTGTGAGACAGTACTGTTTACAGTTTTTGATTGTCTTGTACTGAATGCTATTCCTGGTTGGGCTCTTGTAGATGCCAGCATTAAAACAGAACTTTTAAGAAAGGCAGGTCTTTATCATGACAGTCATACACCATATATCTTTTTTGCAGTTCAATCCTGTATTCTCATATGTTCTATATATCTACTGTCTCCCACAAGAACTCCTTTAGGTCTAACAAGAGACTTTGTATTCCTACTGCAAGACTGAAACATTATCCAATCAACATGGGTAGAACTGGCTCTCTAGCAAATGAGGGAGATCACTGAGAAATAAGCCCATCACAGTGGAAATTAAGTTTTAAAATAAAGTTTTTTAAAACTCATGTAAATGAAGGATATGTTGTTCTTTGCCTGCCTGCGGTAAATATTCATAACATGGAGAAAGGGAGGATGCTATATGCTACTTTATGTCCACACTGTGGAGGGGAAAAGTGGTGTACAAATTAAGTAAAATAAAAACAAATCAAACATTCTGACATCCTTTGGTGATACCAGTTTCCTACTCAGAAAACTGAGTGCATGTATTCACATGTGCATGTACACAACGAGTCAAACAGGCTGACTGATAATGGAGATTTTACCTTCAGAAATAGTTATGTTACTCATATATTTATTTTATTCTGTTTATATCCCGCCCTCCCCAGCTGGAGCAGGATGGCATACACATTTAAAACAGTATAGTGAAAATACAACCCCAAGACAATTATATTTAAAACCCCAAGATGGCAGTCTAGCTTAACCCACACAAAACCAACCCCAGCTCAGCTCTGACATAGCCTTATTAAAATCCTGCCTGAGCATGGGCAAAGTTTGGGGAGAGCACACCAAGCAGCCATATGTAGATGGTGATGTTAATTAGGAATGACAAGTAAACCAGATGGAATAAAAATGGGGATGTACACACGGTATCAACCGAAGTTCTGGTGGAATATCTCTATCTTACAGGCCCTGGCGAACTGCTTAAGGTACCGCAGGGCCCAGGTATCAGCTGACAGAGAGTTCCACCAGGCTGGAGCCAGGGCAGAAAAAGCCCTGAATCTGGTTGAGACCAAACGCCCATCCTTGGGCCAGGATCGCCAGCAGGTTTTTATCATAGGATCTGAGTATCCTCTGGGGGCAGTATGGGGTAAGGCAGTCCCTCTGATATGAAGGTCCCAGACCACTCAGGGCCTTGAAGGTCATAGCCCAAACTCTGAACCTGATTCAGTATTCCACTTGTGACCAACACAGGTATCCCAGCACAGGTGTTACATGCTCCTTCAGTCGATAGAAATCCAGTCAATTTCTATTATGCTGTTCACACTTATACCCACTGGGATGGCAATGTTGAGGAAGAGAGCAAGTAATTGCAGGTAGAGGCAGAGGATGAAAGACAAGCAAAAGGGCTACCTCCCATGAAATGTCATGGATATTTCACTAGTTTTTATTGCTATTCTGAGTACATATGTGTTTCATATGGATCCCGTGTAGGTATTTTGGCTGCTTTAACGAGTGAAGATAATACACTAGATATGTTTAATATAGTTATAGTTAATATATAAATATAGAATAATTGTTACTATTTAAGGTACATGCTGTTACAGACTAAACAGCTACCCATCTAGAAATATTGTAGTTACTCACAGGATAGTTACTTACTAAGAAATGGTTCTTATCGATTTGCAGAGCTGCAAGTGTGGTACTGGTTGGCTATGTATAGTATGCTAGATGAGAAAAGAAGCAAAGGTCAACTACACCACTATATCCAATAGGGATCACCTTTCTGGTGCACATGGTTTTGTGGGCTCCTAAGCTGCTGACATGTCATCAGCTCACAAGCCTGTCCAGACTTGGCTGCTCTCCGACCTACCAAATTTCTGCCAGAGTTAGAATTTCCTGTAAGGATGTATGGACACAAAAGATGGAGTAGAGCTTCTTGCCAACAGTAGATCTTCAGGCAAAGAACACAACAAGGTTGTCTTATAAACAGTACTGCTACCTGGAGGGTGTGAATCTGGGACTTTGTTCATAAATAATATATGATGGTCCATACCACATGCAACTAAAATTAAATTTTATGTTTGTGCAAAAATGTTCCAGTGACATCCTATTACTCTCCCAGCAGTGTAGAATCATATTTTTTTCTGATTTTCATTTCAATTAATTCATTCCTTGCCATCCCCTGCAGGGGATGCTACATTATTGTGCCCAGTCCCCTTCAAGGAGGGTAGGAAATCTTTTTTCTTGAGTCGCCATCTGTTGTTAGGTTTTAACTACCTGATTGTAATTATATGATATTTCAATGGTATCTTATTTTCTGTACACCGCCCAGAGCCCTTTGAAGGTGGGCGGTATAATAAGTTCAACAAATAAATCAATGTCTGGACCATGTACTAGTAGTGGGGTTTGTCCATGCTCCATAACCTACATCAAACCTTTCTAAATGATTGATCTTCACAGAGATTTTATTGTGATGGTACTTACTGGTACTGACACCTTTTCGAGGCTCTTCCAAGTACTGAGGAAGGAACTGGTAGAAATTGGCACAACCTTATATTTGAACACTGGCATCTTGTCCTTTACCAAAAAGCACTGGATTTATAGCACAACAACCCTGACAATTACAGATACATATTTACATATGTGGAGTGGCAAATTTTCTATGGAAAATATAGTGCTGGAAAATTTTCCATTCCACATCAGTGCATTCCACTAAAGCAAGACTGAAGCTTTCCCCAGCCTGTGAAAGAGCCATTAGAATAGCTACTTATGTCAGATGGAGGTTCCTGAAGCTGAGGAGGAAACGTCTTCTAGACGTCTAAGGTTGGTCACTATGTTAATTAAACATGTGATCAAGGGAACATGTGTATGATGATTGCAGTCTCAAGTCAGTTACAAGGTCTAGTTGCCTGTTTTGCTTGTGATGGATTGTTTACCTACTGACTTCTTCATTTTAGACTAACTGTGGGAAAGTTCTGTCCTTCTCTAGTGCAGTTTGTCTGTTTCTGCTAAGCTGGGTTTTCATAAATTGCTGTGCATCCTAGTTATGCCATCAAAGCTTCTGACATTGCTATGTGATGTCACAGTTTAATCCAAGAACAGAACTGATGTAAGTGGAGCTATCAGTCCCCCAGAAGGCATCTGTTTAGCCAGTACCCCAATATAGTTCTCATCCCATCTCAGACACTGCAGTTATGAGTTAATTTTGACATATGAAGCCAAGATCTACATGTCATCAATTCAGCCATTAAACAGTCTGTGAGTAAATCTCTCATCTCTAATTCACACTACATAGCGTCATACAGGAACTCACACACAAATGTTGACCCTTATTCAGATTAGACCTATTGAAGTAAAAGGAAATAAATTTGCTCACACTGTTTCAAATTCAGGCCTGTTGCACCAACAAGGAGAAAAGACAAATGCCATTGTTACATATTTGTATATGGCAGGGGTAGGGAACCTTTAACACTCAAAGAGCCATTTGGACCCGTTTTCCACGGGAAAAGAAAACATTTGGAGCCGCAAAGAATTTTTGACATTTAAAATAAAGATAACACTATATATATAGGGGGTTTTTTTACCTTTTACTCCGCTCATTCTGAGAAGCGCATGGATGCGCCCGCCCTGCTGCCTGCAGGGCGGGCAAGGATGGGGCCGGTGGATCGGCTCATGGAGCCACAGTGCAAGGGCAGAAGAGCCGCATGCGGCTCTCGAGCCACAGGTTCCCTACCCCTGGTATATGGCTTTCCTTTTTAAAAAAAATGTATAGAGAAATAATCATTTCTGAATATCATTAAAGTCTGTGCCAATGGTGTGAACTATGGAAATAAAGAATGTCATAATATACTAGAAACAAATGAGTGTAATTTAGTGAATAATGCAGGCATATTCCTCTTTTCCCCAGGTATAAAAGCAACCTGTCTTGCATTTCTGTGCTTTATGACAGTCTGTGTATAATCGGTATTAATTTCTTTTGCATTTTTCACAGACTGGCTAGCCAGCTCCAGGGGCATTGCAATGGAAATGCACAAAATACTTGTCAATGGCTAACTGAAACCCCATTCACATCTGGTCTCCAGCCTATTTAACTGTAAATTGGTAGCAAGTCTTATTAAATTAATGCCATCCAATTAGCTGCATAATAAAAACATTCACACTGGCCCTTTCCTTTGCTCCTGGAATCCTTCTTGTACTGAAACTAACAGGATGAAAGTGGGAAAGAACAGAGTGGAGCACCCAAATAAATCTTTTATAGAAACCCTCCACCATCAGCTATTCAAGTAGGGACTTGTCTTCATGTTGTCAGTCTGAAAGGGGGAAACAGTGCCAGCTGGTGTACAACCTCCAAAAAACGGTGAATTTCAAAGGCCTTTAACATGAGAGTAGGATGAATGATATAGATTTGTAATGATTTATATAGATGATTTAGAATTCACCTTCTGCGTCATACTGCAGAAGAGACTTCCACGGCTTTCTGGTTTTTCACCTGATTTTATTGTGTTCATATTGTTGCAAAACACCATCAGCATTGCTGCAATTATCTAAACAATAAATAGGTTGCATCACTGCATGGAACTGTTGAAGAACTCCAAGGCACAATAATTGCCAATATGCCTAACAAAAAAGAACTGTCATTTCTGAATTTTACTATGGCTGATCATAACTTAGTTTACTTTGTCAGACTGATAACTCTCTCAAAGTACAGTGATAGTAAAGACCAACATGTGGAAAAGCCCTAAATATAAGGTGACAATTGCTAATGACAGTGGTTAGTTTTTCACACACACACACACACACACACACACACACACACACACACACACACACACACACACACACACACAGAGAGAGAGAGAGAGAGAGAGAGAGAGAGAGAGAGAGAGAGAGAGAGAGAGAGAGAGAGAGAGAGAGAGGCCTGAAAGTGTGTTGTAACTTTGCACGTCTGCAGATCTAGACAGGCATGTGGCCACAATGAATCTCCTCATTGGATATCGCAGGTCTGGTAAATTTATTTAGAGCTGGGACATTTTCATTAGGCAAATATGATTTGGAGGCATTATTGAAAATATTCATTTAAAAGCAAAGCTTGTGCTGCTAAATGAGCCCACTCCCAATAAAACTGTCTGCAATCCAAGGCCCCTTTCGCACACGAAAAATAATGCGTTTTCAAACCACTTTCACAACTGTTTGCAAGTGGATTTTGCCATTCCGCACAGCTTCAAAGGGCATTGAAAGCAGTTTGAAAGTGCATTATTCTGCATGTGCAGAATGAGCCCAACTAACATGGACAGAGCTACTCTAGAATAATTGGCAATAGATTTCCACAATCCAGCATAAGAATACACTGGACATGCAGAGGTAAGGTCCAACTAATTCAGTAAATTTTGTATTGTCCAGTGTGTTCTTAGAGCTGCAGCCTTACTTACGTGCTCTGATTTGGGTACTGTTCTCATATTCAGGGTGTTACCACGTTACATTTTATTTATTTATTTATTTATTTAATATACCGCCCCATCCCCGAGGGGCTCTGGGCGGTGTACAGCATAAAACCACACATAAAATCATGAAAATCAACTGACATAAATATAATAAAACAGCAGTTATATCCTAAAATGGCATCCCACCTGACCTAATCCATCTAGAACAGGGGTCCCCAAACTTTTTAAACAGGGGGCCAGTTCACTGTCCCTCAGACTGTTGGAGGGCCGGACTAAAAAAAAACTATGAACAAATTCCTATGCACAAATGATTGTAAAATGTTTGATTTCACCTTTCAGCCTTTCTGTCATGGTCTATTTTTAGAACAGTGACCAAAGTATGTCAAGTATAGGGTGGGCTCCAAATATTGTTGGGGAGGCTGTGGAATACCTTCCCCTGTAAAAAAAAAAAAAGCAGAAATTTCCCAATGAAGCATTCCATCTAACCCAGGATCAGGTATCTTCCTGGGTTCTTTCCTCCCTAGCAGCCAGCGAGTGATTCGCCAGCCTGGCTGATGCCAATGGGAGTGAGGCAGAACAGAAAGCCTGAGAGCAACACATGGAGTAGTCGAGAGGGAAGGGCGGAGCAGGAGTTGCCACGGCCATTGGGTTCCTCCTCTCCCTCGAGCCCCCACTGCACATGAATGGAGCCATTGCCATCATGCCTGGCGGGCCGGATAAATGCCTTCAAGGGGCCACATTTGGCCCCCGGGCTGTAGTTTGGGGACCCCTGATCTAGAAGGAGGGGAGAGGCAGATAGTCTTGATGGTATTAAGCCCCATGTGTCCCAGTAGTGGGTCCCGATGGTATTGGGTATCCATGGGCTGGGGGGGGCACACTCAGTGGCTGGTTTCTCCAAAGGCCCGGTGGAACAGCTCAGTCTTACAGGCCCTGCGGAAATCACCAAGGTCCCGCAGGGCCCGGACAGCTGGAGGGAGAGTGTTCCACCAGGCAGGGGCCAAGGCAGAGAAGGCCCTGGCCCGAGGGGAGGCCAGCCACCAGCATCATTGAGGGGAGCCAGGGGATCTCCAGTAAGAATTGGCCCTCTGCCGAGCATGCAGAGGAATCGAGGCACTGGGGCGGTATGGGGTAATGCGGTCCTGAAGGTTTAAGGCATTTAAGGCATGAATCTGTGCACCAGGTCCTGGTTCCAGCTGATTTGTTTAGTACATGTCTATTACCCAGAGCAACAGAGCATCTATTACCCAGACCACTACCACATTACCTCATGTTGAAACCTCTACCACAACGCCAGCTGGGCATAACAGAAAGCCCCATTGAAGTCTATGGTGGGAAAAATAATGTTTCCCACCATAGAACTTGCTGAAGAGCCTGGCAGATTCTGGGGAATTTCTGAGTGTGTAAGCACTGACCACACATTTTTTAAGATAGAGGCGCCAGACTTTCAAGGTGGCTCCAAGAGGCTTTGGGTAATAGCATCCAAGCTTGGTGAGCTTTGCTTCTGGAGGGACAGAGTTGAGAGAGTTCTGAGAGAACTCAGCCCGCATGAGACTTCATGGGCAGAGCATGGAAACAAAATAAGCCTTTTGGGGGCCCATAAAATTGAACCCTCAGAAGCAAAGGTCTCTATGCCTGGATGCTATTACCAGGAGGGCTTCCTGGAGCCACCTTGAAAGTCTGGTGCCTCTATCTTCAGAAATGTGCAGCCTGCCTTAGAAATTCCCAGTTGGCTACAATGGAGCAAAGTCACTGCAAAACAAAGAATCTTGGGCAACTTTCTTGGGGTGCACACCTTGTAAAGGGGTGTATTACTTTAAAGCTAATTTGATACCAAAATTTCAGGGGTATCCCATTTGTTAACTATTCTTATGATGCCACCCAAAGTTTGGTGAAGTTAGGTTCAGGGGGATCAAAGTTATGGTCCCTCAAATGGGTAACCCCCCCATCTCCTGTTAACTGCCCATTTGAAGAACCAGAAATGGGGATGGGAAGGGCGATTCCATTTGGGCGTCCAACTTTGCTGCCCCTGAACCAAACATCCTGAAACTTGGAGTGAAATTATCATCAGGGCAGTCTCTGGATGATGCCACTGAAATCATGGTTAGGTGTTAGCTTTAAAAATGCCCTCCCTGCAGGCCGAAAAAAACCAAAAATACCCCAAAAGCCCAAATACCTTGCATTCACATTTGTTCATATTTAGGAGGGACATAATTGGACAATTTTTTTGTCCCAAAATGTGCCTTTAAATTTGCCAGATTCCAGCCAAATCTGCTATTTGTTTCATCTGAATCTCCACCCCCAAACAGAATCACTTTCCAATTTTTGTTTTTAACCCGAGGAGACCCCAGATTCTCCTTTAAAGGTGGATTTAAAAGAAAAGAATCTAGGGCTCCCCTAGTTTAAGCACCAGTTGAAAGTGATGCTTGTTTGGAGAGTGTGATTCCACTGGAGGTGTTTTGTGAGAGATGATGCTGACATTTGTTTGGTAAATGTTTTGCTGGGGGTGGTTTGTGAGAGATTTACATGCTTAATACCCACTTGCACTGGCTTGGAGTTGTTTCTCAGGCTAACAGCCTACCTCATAGGGTTGTTGTGACTAGGAAATTAGGAAAAGAGTTGGTGGGGAGAGAGCCATGTATGTTTTGATGGGAGTGGGAGGTGTTTTGTGAGCTGGTGCAAAAAAATAATTGTTTGTTCATGGTGGGGGAGGGTGGCTGCCCATTCGCCGGCGGGGGGGGGGGGGGGGTTTGCCAAACTCAGGTTTTGTCCCCTGGCTCCAGTTTGCCCAGGTTCGCCCCTGGCTGCAAAAGAGTTTGTTCAAAGTGGATATTTGAAATGCGGCACAGTATGTGTGTGTGTGTGTTTCATTTTAAAACATTCTCCCCCTGAACTTTTCCACGTGGAAAAAAATTGACAAACAACGAAGCACCAACGCCATCCGCCGCTTCTTTTTTGCGCGGTCACGCCAGAGCCCTTACTATCAAAGACGTAACAATTTAGGCTCGCCTGAGCCACAGCCTCGCCTTGCACTGAATAAGGAAACCGGACACAAACAGGCACGCACATTGCACACACCCGCGCGCGCGCGCACACACACAGGTCAAAAGTTGACTCCATCCCCGGCTTCCCTTCGGATCTTTCTTGCTCCGTCCTGGCAGTTCTGATTTTCCGCCCAAGGTAACAAGTAGTGGGAGCCGGAAAGGGGGAAGCGGTGGGGGATGGTAGTGTCCGTTCCTGCCGGTTAAAAGGTCCGGGCCGGGTTTTGCACCTTGTCCCCGGGTCTGCTTGACGGCCTGGAGGAGCTGGGAGCCGCCGCCGCCGCTTCTGCTCTGTTTATTGAGCGCGCTTGTCCTGGTATCACTCCGCTGGCATGGAGGAGGAGGAGGTGGAGAGCGCCTGATCATTGTGATGGTGGCAGGAGGAGAAGCAGCCAGCGAAGCGGCGGCGCACTCGGCTGCCCGTGGAGCAGCTCGGCGGACGGCTGGCGGCAGACTTCGGAGAGCGACTTTTGCAGATCGCGCCCCGGATTTGTTCACGTGTTGACTCCCCCCCCCCCCCAGCTGGAGGATTTGCTTTTTTTAAACAAAGGTTCCTGTTGCAGTACCACTGAGCAACTAAAGTACTTTTGAGAACACGGTGCGGCATAAACACCCAAACTTTTTTCTCCCCCTTCCTGGCAAGGAAACACAATCAGAAAGCGACTCTGCCTGCCTCCTGATGCTGTGGCGTGTGAGTGCGGGGTTGTGTGCGTGTGCGTGCCCGCCGGTGTCTGTGTGTAGCTACGAGTGTGTCTAGAGAAGTGTGAGCGTGGAAAGATTCCTCTCTATGGGCGCATGTGGGTGCGTGGCTCACGGTCGCGCTTTTAATACACGGGGGAGACCAGGAAGGTTTTCGGTCCGGATTTTGGTTTGGAAATAATGGATTATTAAAAAGAGAAAGACAAAGAAATAAAGGGGGGGGGAGAGGAAGCTCTCCTCCCCGGAGTTTGCCACCGAACTGCCGCTGCTCAGTTTGTTGGGATTCCTTCTGTGTTTGTTGATTGTCTGGTGATAACCTCACAGCACCACCTTCTGGGTTTGCTTTGGGTCGTTTTTGTGATTGCCCTTGCCCTCTGCCGGAGAGGATCTACAACCGAGGAAGAGAAAGGGGGCTTTGGGACCTCACCCCCCCCCCGGCATTTGCTGGCCTCCGCTGCGTCCATGGTCCGCTAAAGAGTATCCCGTCCGGAGGACCCTCGTGTTCGTGCCTGGTGTGTGGCGCCCGCGTGTCAGAGAAGGGTGGGGGGGCAAAAGTTCTTCCAAAATAGTGTGCACGGAGAAAGGGATGGGGGATTTTCCAGCCCCCGCTGCCGCCGCGAACGGCAGCAGCAACCTTTGCCTCAACAATAACCTGAGCGGCAACCTCGGTGGGGCCGGCGTGACCGGCGCTCCCCACGGCCCTCTGCCCGGGAACGGCGCTCCTCACGGCGGCGGCGGAGGCGCTAACGGGAGCGGCGGCATCCCCAAGCACAGCACGGTGGTGGAGAGGCTAAGGCAGCGCATCGAGGGCTGCAGGAGGCACCACGTCAACTGCGAGAGCAGGTACCAGCAAGCACAGGCCGAGCAGCTGGAGCTCGAGCGAAGGGACACGGTCAGCCTCTACCAGCGCACCCTGGAGCAAAGGGCCAAGAAAGCGGGTGCTGGAGCCGGTGGCACCAAGCAGCAGCAGCTCTCCAGCAAGCAGCCGCAAGATGCCGAGTGTGCCGCGACCGAGCAGAGGAACCACACGCTGATCATGGTAAGGGGGCGGGAAGGCGAGTCGGGGGGGGGGGGGCGCGGCGGCGGAACACCTGTGGGCTGGCGCTCTTTCCTTCGGCGTGCTCGCTGCTCGGATGTAGGAGTTTGGGAGGGGAGAAGAGAAGAGGGATGCTTGGCTGAAGCCCGGCGATGGGCGGAGAGAGGAAACTTTGGTCCTATAACCAAGAAGGGAATCCAGGAAGCCGACGGACTAGTTGCAGAACAGGAACGCAATCTGTGCGGGTGGCCGAGGCGGGCTAGCTCCTCGTCCCCCACCCGCCTCTGACTTAACACCGGCTTGTGCCACCGGGGGGAAGTTTGCCTCCCGACCCAACGTCACTTAATGCTCTCTCCCTTTAAAAAAAGTATCCAAGGAATGAATCTTCCAACTACCGGTCCCGCCCCCTCTGGTCAACTCCAGGCCAAAATAAATCATGACACGTTGGAGGGGTGCTTTTGAAAAATTGGGGGCGGCGGGCGCCTGCATGGAAATAAGCGTTATAAAAGACACGCGCGTCTGCAAGGGTGCGGGCTGTCTCTTTAAATCCAGCTGGGGAGAGAGAAGGGGAGGCTGGCTTTGGCTCGCGGGAGTGACAGCCCCCGGGAAGAGAAGTTGGGCAGGTTCTTCCTCGGCTGGGAGCCTCCGCGTGTGTGCGGTGTGGAACCGCCCAATCAGGATCCCTTTAAACTCGCTCCAGCCAATCAGCAGCCGCCTGGGCCGGGCTTTGCGTTTCTTTTTTTAAAAATTCTAAAGTTTCCTTGGCCTTTTAAGAGGCTTAGCAGAGAACAGCAAAGGGGTGGGAATTAAATGCGCCGGTGGCGTAATGACTGCGAGTAGGAAGTGGCGGCTGTCTAGGCACACCCAGGCTCGTCTTGATGATAAAGGACAGGAGGGAATCCAGGGTTGGCGTGTTGAAACAAAAGTGCACGTAATCTACCCAGCGGCTCCCTAGTCGATGTTGGCTTCATTAGGGAACTCCCCCTCCTAAGTGTGAGCGTGGAATAAGTAGCTAAAATTTCCTTTCTTGGCTCTCGCAAACGAGAGGACGTCGGGGGGTGTTGTCCAGATTTGTTGTCAGTTGGTTGCCCTTCCGGCTTGCCTGGCTTCTAGTTGCCTACACGGAGGAGTCGGTGCCGTCTGGCAGCGGTCCCGGTGTAGGTTTGGAGGTGCTGCGGGGTGACCTCAGTGGGGTCTGGCGTTACTTACTGGGGCGGCGATTTTATTCTCGGCTTTATGAATGAAGTCTACCAGTTCTAATGAGGCCGCTTCACTAGGCTCCAAACGGGCTACTACCGGTCCCTGTAAAAGACCCCCAACTATGTACAAGCCCTCCCCCAGCCTATTACTCTCTTAATAGCAGGCAGCTTCTCCCCGCCCCCTCACTCCCGGCCATTAGAGCCTCGCTTTCCGAAGACAGTTGTTTGCACCCGGGAAGCGCGGCTGGGCTAGCTTCGTGGGTAATTTCCTCCCGCCCGTGCAGGGCTAGTCGTGTTGGACGGGAGGTGCTTGGTGGCTTAGCTGGGAGGGAGGCGGAAGATCCGTGTCTCAAAGCCGCACACACCAGCTGGTGCCTGCTCGATAAAGCCGCACCCGTCCCTCCCCTAGGAGGTGGGAGGCCTGGAGGGCGCGGACTGGCGGCGGGGTCAGCCGCAAAGGCAGTCCGAGAGCTTGGGGAGGGGGTTGCGGTGCTGGGATGAAGCGAGGAAGGGTAGCGCTCTCCTCCTCCTCCAAGCTGCCGGTGCCGTCGGCTCCTCCCATGTAAAGACAGGGACAATTTGTTGATTGGGGCTCTTCCAAAAGCGCCCCCTCCGCCTGCTTTGTGGTGCCGCCTCCCTACTTCCCTCCCACCGACTGCTGTGTAAAAGGCCAGCTCTGTGGCGACCCGCGGGCGGAGCGCGCTGCACCTTCCCCGCCTCCTGACAGCGGAGGCGCTTTGTCTGCCCTATCGACCGCCCGGGTGGGGGGAGACGGGTGGGGGGAGACGGGGGGGGGGGAGCCGAGCAATCAAGTCAGTGACGCGCCCCCCCCCCCTTGTAGAAGAGCGCGGCGGCGCTCCGTGCTGGAAACCTCCCATCTTCTTTGCTAGGCAGAGGAAAGGAGGCTGCGGCGCGGGGGAACGCCCCTGGGCGCAGGCGGCGGCGGGGCTTCTCCAAGAAGTAGGTGGAGAGGAGAGCGGAGCAGGCTGGCAGGAAGACGTGCGGAGGCTCCTCGACGGCGGTGGCTTAACTAGGCAGGAGGAAAAGGGAGGGAGGGAGACTCGGCGAGTCCCAAAAAAGCACAAAGGGCGGCGTAGGACTCACTGACAGGAAGCCCAAAAGCCTGCGCGCTGTAGCCTGATCTGGCCCTCTACGGACTCGGAGGTTTCGTGAATGTGCTGCACTGAAGCTGCGGTAGCTCAGCTGTTTCGTGCTGGTGCTTGCGCCAGAATGTCTCCCTTCTCGGCCCTTTAAAAATATAACTGAAGGCGTCCATCTCTCTCTTTTAAACTGACGCTGAGCGTGGCGCTAGGGTTTTTTTTAGCCAGTCCTATATGGTGTCGGTTATGTTTGATGAATCCCTGTGCCATGGAAATGAGGCGAATTGTGCTGAGAAGTCACACCTCCCCCCATGGCTTCTGCTTACAGAAATAACATGCTGCAGAAATAACATGCTGCTATTATCAAAATGTTTGGTTTTCGTTGAAACTACTCATTTTCGAATAAAACCTTCCTTTTTTTCAGTAGTGTTCTTCTTTGGGAGTTTCATCCAATTTACAGTTCACCCTCCTTACTGAATATTTCTCCCTACTAGAAGTCGTTAAATTGTGTCATTGTCCATGAGATAGAAGTCCTTTGGCACTTGATTTATGTTGTATGTTAGGGATCATTGCATAGCAGTGTGCATTTTGCAGTTCACATATTGTTTACAAACACTGCAATGTAAGGAAGGCTTTAAGGATGACACCAGTTGCCTGTGTGAAGGACATTTCTAAAGAAAAACAGGCAGCTACGTACAGTGGACATGGACTTTCCCATGTCTCTAAATTCAATTTATGTGTGGTTTCATGAATTTGATAAAGTGTACCTCCCTTCTACCACAATCATGAGTAGTGGTGAATATATACCCCTTTTTTGTGTCAGTCAATAGAACTCAGAAACAGGACAGCCATACCCCTTCCTTGGCATCTTTGCAAATTAGAATAGATATAAGTTACCATAATCATTTGTGCACTTCATTTATGCCCAGTTTTCCTCAGTGGGAGTCCAAAGTGTCAAACCTCCCAACAGCCCCATGAAACTGGTTAGGCTTAGGGTATGTGACTGGCCCAAGGTCACCCAGCAAGCTTACATGCCTTACCAGAGAGCGTTTTGTCATGTTTGAGTTATTTTTGGGGAGGCATAAACTGTATTTTGCATGGCCTGGGGTTCACTGTGGCATATTTTAAGAAGCAAAACAGACTTACTTCATCTGATCCTCATATTAAAAGACAGATTTTGTATTGAGAATGCTCATGGCAACATTCTGCAGCTCAAAACTATAAGTTAATTAGTTGGACTGCAAATCTTTGTGGGACTGGAGCCGGCTGGGGAGCATCTTGTGGAAAACTGGTATTGCCTCTTCTCAGCTACTAAAGCATGTTAGTACTTAATGTGCCAATGACCTGCAGAGCATGCTGTATCTTGACAGACTAATTCCTCACAGAGCAGGGCCTTATGCTGTATTCCTGAAACCATTCAACAACCTTCTTTTGCTTATGTCCCTGCATTTCATTGTTTTCTAGCTCATACCAGAAGTAACACAACAGTAAGGGCCATTTCATTTTTCACAAATAAGAGAGTGAGGTACCGGTATGTGTGTATGGTTATTTAGGGCTTCCCAGGATAAAGTTTTCCCCAGAAGTCAGCATTAATGTAAAATAATACACCTTTAACAATGTGAGCAGGAAATGCTGGCATTTAAAATCACAGTCCACTCTGACAATGTGTATGTGTAAAGTGCTGTCAGATCACAGACATCTTATGACAACCATAGGGTTTTCAAGGGAAGAGACTAACAAAGGTGATTTGCTATTGCCTTCTCAGTATAGTGACTGGATTTCCTTGGTGTCCCATCTGAATGCTAGCCAGGACTAATCCTGCTTAGCTTCTGAAATCTGATGAGATCGGGCCAGCCTGGTGAGGGCATTCTGAAAAAGGTGGTTGTAAAATTAAGACTTATCAAATATTTACTTGCTATCTCTGTAGTGAATTTCTTTGAGGCATTCTGAAGACAGAAATAATACATGGGATTTAGTTGAAAGAATACAGAGCATGGAAACTGAGGACAGGATTCAGCAGTTCCCTTCCATTGGAGAAAGATTCGTAATTTAATATAGGGAAATATTTAGATAAAGATTGGCAGATGCACTTGTAAGTAAGTGCTAGTGAATTGTAAGGGATTTGTCCCCAGTCAGAGTACATAGTGTTGCAGTTCTGCTCTCAATGGAAGTAACACCAGTATTCTGTCATATCAGGCACCCTGGAAATGGACTGAACTTGCTAGATGGATTCTTTCTTTTAAAAATTCAGTATCCTATTTTTAAGGATGGAGTTTGATGGAGTGTTCTTCCGTACGTCATTCTGTGGCTTGTTTCACTGAGTCTCAATTGTGTTCTTAATCCCAGCATTGCTGAATATGTCCCTGTTTGAATGAAACAGAATGGTGAAGTTAGGGAACATTGTGCTTAGTTCAGACTACATGATAAACAGGCATGCATTTTCAGTGAAGCTTTAATCAGCATCTTGCCTCACCTTCCAACTTCAGTTGCCTTCCATGTGACAGTGATTCTCCAGGGTTTTCTTGTAGCTCCTGGTTACTTGTAGTGAGAATTGACCTTTCACCTGGTCGATTTCCCTGCATTCTCCTTGTCCCAATCCTGGTGACCATTCACCCTCCCTCCCTGCCTCCCCCATAACAAGGGAAGGCTTTTTGGAAAACTTTTCCCTCACCTATTCTTTTTTATTCTTATAACTATAGATGCTAATAATTCTTTGAGGGATAAATTAGACCTAGTGTTAGAAGATGTCCTTAGCCCACATCTGCTGTAATCACATATAAGCTTCAAGTGGGGTGTGTCTAGTTTTAACAAGAAAAGCACACAGAACACTCCCCCTGTACACCTGTGATTTGCTCCTGTATATTGTTTCTGCCTCCCAATGTCAGTTTTCCTTTAGACAACTTTGGTATTAGAAGAGTGCCTGATAGGGGGAAAATGCCTAATCTGTATTCTCTTTTTGCAGCTTTGAGTAGACCCCGTCTAATAATTCTGCCTGCTTAAGGAGGAAACTTCTGTTCCTGTGGGTTCTTTTTATCACCCCACTGGCTACATGACTGTCAGTAGGGAAACACAAACTCCAAAGTGTTAACTGATATGCATTAAGTGGTTCATTGGAAGGCAGTGAAAACACTACTGAAGTGAACTGCAAACTGAATTAGGTGCATGGCGCAGGAATTCAAATTTTAAAAGAGCACTGATACAACCATCAGAAAGATGCGGATAGCTAAAGAAAGTAATATAAACAGATAAACAGTGCTGAAGCATTAGTAAATAAATACAAGTTTTGAACCAGTAGAGGACATATTAAGTAGCAGAGAAAAATGTACCATAAACTGCTAGTCATCATAAATATACTTGTGCAAAAGATTGAAAACATAAGAGCAGACATAATTCCTATTAGTCATTCTAAATGTTAAACCAATAATTGCCACTTTACCACCCTCCTGTCCTACCAGTGTTAGTTCAGTTTCTGAGCAAGCAAGTTGATGCAGTTTCATAGCTGCCTATCCAAGGGCTCAGGAAGGTTGAAGAGACAGGACCCTCACAGGGCCTGTCAGCTTGGCCTGCCAGTCTCACTTAAGCTGAACAACCTCCTGGCAGTTTTGGCTACTGCCTGTTGATGCTCAGCTAGTCAGCAGACAGAAACAGGCTGGACAAATGGGGAAGGCAACGGTTGTCATCATGCATGATGATGTAATTTCTGGTGCAACCCGGAAATGCAGGCATCTCGCTGGGACAACACTCTAGCCCTTATCCCAAAATGTTGGAAACCTCGCCCCAAAACTTTATAGAGTGCTAGAGTGTTGCCCGGGCTCTATGCCAGTACCTTTTGTGGTAAATTTTCACTTTTCCCCATCTCCTGCTCGTTGCCAGGTCATGTCTGCCAACCCTATTCTCAGGCCTTAGTCCTGAGAAATAGAAAGAGGAGAGGCAAAGCCCAGCAGCTTGTGACCTGGAGCTATAAGATAGGTCTGTCCAGACTCAAAGTTCCTTGGTGCTTAAAAAGAAAACCTTTAAAAGGTATTTCTTCCACATGGGAAGAACAAAAATTGAAGCAATAAAGACCAGAAATCCAACTGGGGAAAACTGTTCAAGAGAATGGATCCCAAACATTCCAAATTCTAGAAATAGGTCTCTAAAGACCTGGAGGTAGCAGGGTGGATCCATAGGGAGGTGGATTCCAAGTTGATCAAAGCCTATTCTCACGTATGGTCTCTGTTTGATTAGAGGCATTATCAAGATGGTTTCCATTCTATAAGAAGAAGAGTTCAGATTTACAGTATATCCCCCCTTTCTCTCCTGTAGGAGACTCAAAGGGGCTTACAATCTCCTTTCCCTTCCCCCCTCATAACCAACACCCTCTCAGGTGGGTGGAGCTGAGAGAGCACTGAAGAACTGTGACTAGCCCAAGGTCACCCAGATGGCATGTGTTGGAGTGTACAAACTAATCTGATTCACCAGATAAGCCTCCACAGCTCGAGTGGCAGAGTGGGGAATCATTAGAGTGCACCTTCTCTTAACCACCACACCATGCTGGTGGTGAAATAGGTGCAGACATGTCAGCAATCAGCTGTGCATTCTGGGAACTTCCAGTGCCAAGTTTCAACTTGAGGCTCAAGAAAAACTATTTCTGTATAGCATGATTTGTATGTGCCAAACAGTCAAGGGGATGGGTTTTGTGCAGAACCCCATGCTGTGTAGTCTGGTTCTCACAGCATCTAAGCAGCTGCTTATCTTAATTCAGTTAGCAAAGGTGACATACCAATTTCTGAGCTTTTTCAGCTGAATCCATGGGTTCACCCACAGCCACTGGAACAGTCACACAGAATGAGATCAAAAATCCAGCAGCCCTTGCTTTTCCTCACCCTATAACATGTGGGATCAAACATCATCGGGATTATCTCGTAGGAGGGGTCTTCTGTTGTATAATTCCACTAGGACAAGCTTTATTTAAGTTGCTTCCCAAGCAAAAATTTTCTTTCAATATTAAGAGATGCTTTTCCAATGTTTATATCTGTTTGCGGTTAGATGTTCTTCATGGAATGCATACCAATCAGTGTTGCAGTCTCAACAGAAGTCACAATTTCTGATGTCAGGGTCTGAAATCCATTTTGTTCAAAGATAGCGGCTGTAACTAGGCCAATTCAGGGCTAAAAAGGTACCAGATTAGCACTGTTCCTGGTTTCTTCATGATAACCTGAAGTTTGAAGTGAAAACACTTGGATCTGCTGGTGTTGCATCCATTTTTGGGCTTTGAGTTCAGTTCATGAGACTTCAGCTCCAGTTTTATTTCAATCCTAAATGTATCTGAGTGTTAAAGCCTTTTTAGACTGTTTCTGCTTCAACCTGTGGTTTGTAGCTTTGCAATGTTTCTAACTCTTTTTCACTGACTGGTATAACCATTACCTGTGGCCGAAAATTAACTTGCAATCCCTGCTAGGAAGCACAAATACCGCAGTAAATAAGATCAAGAGCACTGATGATATGTTACTCTGCTTCCTTGCTTGCCTATTAAGCCAGAGCTCTTTCACCTAGTGAATTATGTTGATAAAATTAGTGACGGGTGAATGGATAGCAGTGTGCCTTTGTAGAGCTGACAGTTACAGACAGTGCCAACTGCACAGAACAACTGTCAAGGTATACTCATAAGAATGGCCACTTGGCTTGCAAACATTCTGCTCCACAGTAAGGCAACTTTATGATTTGTTTGCTATGTAGAGCCATCGTGGTGTAATGGTTAAGAGTTGTAGACTCTAATCTGGAGAACTGGGTTTGATTCCCCAGTGCTCCACATGAGTGGTGGACTCTTATCTGGTGAACTGGATTTGTTTTGCTGCTCCTACACATGAAGCCTCCTGGGTGACCCTGGGCTAGTCATAGTTCTCTCAGAACTCTCTCAGCTTCACCTACCTCACAAGGTATTTTTTGTGGGGAGATAAAGGGAAGGAGTTTGTAAGCTGCTTTTGAGACTCCTTACAAGACAGAAAGATGGGGTATAAATCCAAAATCATCCTCCTCCTCTTATCAAGTCTGTTTATCTGCACCCTTCTAGAGTTAAGCAGATTCTTGTTCATTTTTCATTCATGGAGTTGCGTAGGTAACTTAGCCATCTGTGGAGGAAATGTCAGCAGGTAAGATGGTGGTGCAATTCCTGTACAGCTTTGTGTAATTCCAGTATTTTTAGTGTAGCATAGGAGAAGCTGTACATAAAAAGTAGTTTAATAAAATGGATCAAAGCTAATAAAGCAGGATATCATTTTTCTCCTCTTTTCTTTTTTGTTTCTTCCTTTTGAGATCGAATGCCTGGGACTCCCAAGCTTTGTTGGAGCTGAACTGGACTGGATCCTCTATGGGATATGGCTTGGAAATGAATATTGCCATCTTAGTTCCATAAAACCATTTATATGCATTGTATTGTGCTCCATATCAAGTGGCTTGATCCAATGCATACTTGAAGACAAAAGCAAGAGACTTAGGAGCATTAAGTTGTTGCAGCTGTGAAGGGATTTTGGCACTTTTACCTTTGTTCCTTCCCCTAGTATCTATGTTAGTGATTGTGCAAAACATGGTCAGTGTCCACATTCACAACTGAACGTTAGTAGTTTCAAGAATGAATGTTAAGAATGTTGAACAATGGATAGTTACCCATATTTCAGATAGTAAAAATGCTAACAGAATCAACAATAGAATGTTAGCTTTCAGTAGTCACTCAGTACTCAGTGTTCTGTCATTTAAAATTAGTTTGGGACCATGAACATTCACATTGAAAGACATTCTCCAAATGTTAGGCATTCACAGTATCGTATGCATCTATAGATCCCATTAAAATCTGCACTACAATTCCTGCTGTACAGGGACCCTGAAACACTATTTTCTATTTAAATGGAAAATTAATGTCTCTGTGAAAACAGTAGTGCTTGTTAAAGTTGATTCCACATTGTTGGATGAATAAGTTCACTTAAGTTGTTGTGGACCATATAACACTCCTTTCTAGTTTGAAATCATCATGTTTATCAACTGCTTAAAGCAAAAATGACTGAATCCAAAACGGATTGAAAAATTAGTAATTTTAATTTAATACAAATAGCATGTTGTAGTAATTACTTGACCCATGAGAATATATTAGCATATATCCAGTGATTCTGTGGTAGAGGTTACTTCTCGCTTTCAGTAGATCAGGGTCCTGTGACCTTTTACAATTAAAGAGCCAAACAGCATCAAAATTCAGAGTACAAGATCAATAAAGAACTACTGCAAGAAATCTCATCTTCAAGACTGAAATTGTACAATTTAGCATTAGTGATAAAAAATTGAAAATGGCCTGGGCTTAGGGGTGGGCAAAACAAAAATTGTTATTTTTCGGATGTGTTAGACACATAGACATTTTCAACCCTCCGCCCCAAAGGTTTTTCAGGTGATCTGAACATGTTCCATTTTTTAAACCTGAACCCGAAAAATACACCTGCCTCTGGACTCCATGTGGGTCTGGGAGGCAACAGAGGCAGGCAGGCACAGAGTTGAATGCTGGGCCCAGCAGAGCAGCCCAGCGTTTAACTGTGGGCTCGGCCTGGTCAGGCCTAGCATAACTGCTGGCTCTGCCTCCAAAGTTGACATGACCATTGGAGACAGAGGCCACAGTATAAAAGTGGACCCAGCCAGGCGAAGCCTGTAGTTGGATGCTTGACTTGGCCTGGCTAGGTCCAGCTTCAAGCTGTAGGCTTTAGAGGAAGCCTGCAGTTTAAAACTGAGTCTGGCCAGGCTGATCCCAGTGTTGAACTATAGGCTTGGCCTTGCCAGAACCAGCATTGAACTGCTGTGAACTTCATGTGAACTTTGGAGGCAATGCATACAGTTTAGTGCTTGACCTGGCCTGGCTGTAAGGGAGGGAGAGGGGAGAGGTGTGTTTTTTTTAATTTGAAGGCAGCAGCTCAATGGGCCTCAACTACAGCAAAAAATCTGCATTTTTCAGGGTCTAATTTTTCAGCTCCCTTTTATTGCTGCCTTTCTTAGGTGAAAAAGATCCCTGAAAAATGCTGACAATGTATTCAGGGTTTTTTCCTGTCCCAGGTTTACTATATGCTTGTTCCTATCCGGGACCATCGTACCTGACTGACTGTCTCCCACTGCACTTACCTAGAACCAATGTGCTGGTGTCCTCGGCCCTGCAGGACATGGCTCAGGTCCATAGGGCCTGTAAGATGAGATATTCTACTGTGCCTATGACTGAGATGAGTTGTATATCACTTGGCCTTCCTGTTGGACACTACCAGGGAATGATTCCCTGCTGTTTATTTCTCTGTTCTGTTCCTTTTTATGTCATTATATCTTACTATTACTGCTGCTTGTTCACCCTTGTCAAGGAAAACTGAGGGTGCCATTTTTAAAGTATTTTAGAAATATTGCTATTCTTAGTTTTATAGTTTTACTAGCGGGGCCCGGCCATGCTTCGCTGTGGCTTACCAGCAACGCAGCCACTGCCACACCCGGCCCCTGCTGGAGGAGGGAGGTCCGGCGGCACCAGCTCCACCGACGTCCCCGGTCGCGGCCTCCCTGCGGAGCGTCTGCAGGGCCCTTGCCGCCCACTGCTGTCCCGGTCTCGGCAGGAGCACGCCCTTCGCCCGCGCAACGCACACTGTGTAGTCCACGGTGGCTGTGCACATCCTGAGGCAGGGAAGAGCTGATGCTTGTGGAGGGCTGCCGTGGTTTACAGGGTGCGCATTGCGCGGGCCGAGGGCGTGCTCCTGCCGAGACCGGGACAACAGTGGGCAGCGAGGCTGTTCCTCCGAGTGTCCCGGCGGCTGGCTCACCGCCTCCCAGCACCCCTGTAGTCGTGCGTTCCTCCGGGGCAGGCCGCCTGGCCTTCTCCCACACTTGCTGTACCTCAGGACGGGCCGCTGTGAGGAAGAGGTTTTTCCGGCGGTGGGCGGGGCGCTTCCTCCTTTGGGCCATCCACTTGCTGCTTCCTCGGGCGGCGGGTGGGTGGCTTTGTCCAACGGTTGCTGTAAGTCACACAGGCATTCCGGCTGGAGGTTTCGCACATGTGCACCGAATCACACCCCTGTTTGTGAGTTTTACCTGGCTCAGGTGTGTAACCTGAGCCTTGTGAGTAGTGCAAAACACCCTCGCACGGATGAGAAGTGTTGGCAGTAAATTTCAGGGCGATCTGTCCAGGCGTTTCCGGATTAGGACGTGACTAACAAAGTCACAGTTTGCTTTTTATATATATAGAATATTGGTTTTATTGGCCTGTACATTCTGCTTTCTTTAATGATAAAGAATATTGTTCCCCACTTACTTTGATGGGAAGAGCAGGATAAAAATTGGAAACAAATAATCCAGAAAGTTCCACAGCCCAAACATTGGTTCTTGTGAATCTTTATCAGGACATGGTATACCCAAGTTGTCACAATAGGTGGTACCATTCACAGGAGTACACTTCGTGATTGTTTTTGTGAACTGACACAGATCTGTGCTTGATTTGCACCTGGATTACTGGCAGCTGTTTTCATCTGTCATTTCCTGTCCTGTAAAATATCCATTCAGTGCCATATTTTTTTCCTGAAGGGCCCTGTTTCATTTTGTACTGCAGATTGCTGTCTAGCTCAGGGGTAGGGAACCTGCGGCTCTCCAGATGTTCAGGAACTACAATTCCCATCAGCCTCTGTCAGCATGGCCAATTGGCCATGCTGGTAGGGGCTGATGGGAATTGTAGTTCCTGAACATCTGGAGAGCCGCAGGTTCCCTACCCCTGGTCTAGCTTTTCTTGCTCTGATTTCTTCCTTATACCCCCAATATTGCTAGGAAGAGGCTTAAGTGCCAGATCATGTGCTTATTATTAGTATTCCCTGGTCTGTTTCCATCTTACTTATATGATCTGCCTGGCTAGTACTCACCATGATTTATTTGCTATGCTCATCACTGCAAATGCTTCATTTGTTATATCAAAATGAAATATCAATCTAAAGGGAGATATAGATCAAATAAGCTTTTCTGCTTTGAGTAAGAACACTTTATAACTACTTGTTGAAATCGCAGAACAAAACTATGAATTTTGTGTTGTGAAACTGATGACAGAAGACCTAAACTTTTGTTTTTTGAGGAGAGTAGCATTAAGTGAGGTCCCAGATCCACAATGGAGTCTGAATGGCCTAGGCTAGCTTGATCTTGTCAGATTTTGGAAGCTGAGAATCTATATTTTCAAGCAACCGCCATTGGAATTCTGTCACTGCAAACAACTAATTTCTCTCTGTGCTGCACTGTCTCCAGCATTCACACAAGCAATCTCCGACATCACCTGCAAGGCTCCCTTGAAACACCTCAAAATAATATTTCTCCTGCTCCTCAATTTCTCTTTATTTCTGACCAAATAGCCATCAAGCCACAGCCCACTTATGGTGACCCAACAAGATTTTCAAGGCAAGTGACCAAAGAAGTGATTTGCCATATTTCAATGCTTAGCAACTGTGGACTTTCACCTTCCAAGTACTAAGCCAGTTATCAACCATTCTAAGGGATGGATATTCCCCTATACCCCTTGAATTTCTCCCAGATTTTTCTCAAACTTATTAATAACCACACAAATACTGGTGAAATAATGGCTTTTACTGTTCTGAAATAATTCTTTTTGCTTTAGAGATGAGTAATATTATGCTTTTTTTTTTAAAAAAAAGCAAAAATGGTGACACACTTTTCCATTATACTTAATTTAAGGCAGGTCATTTGATAATGAATGGCAGTATGAGGTGCTGGACTTGATATCCTCTCTGGCTTCTGCAGTGAGTGCTAGGGAACACTGTGGTAGAGAGAGCTGGTGGCCATTTCTGGTCTCTACAGCAGTGGAAGGCTGGAGCCTAGTTATTTAGCTGAGGAAAAACGTACAGGTGTGAACTGTTGGGAGCCAGCAGGAAAAGGGAAGGAAAAAAGGGGGTGTTTAGCTTTTCCCCTGGTCTTAACTTCTACAATCCAAATTGCCCTCCTTATTGTATTTGTTATTTAATTTGTATTTGAGAAATAATATATTACCTACAGCTAGCATTCAAGCCGACACTCTAGACTTTTTCATTTTTGGAGTTACATCTGAGTTAACAGGCTTGGGGCCATAGCAGCTAATTCACAATCTGAGATTGCACTCAGGCAATTTGGACTCATCTGCCTCTAAATGAACTTAACTTGGTGCTTTGAGGTTGTGCAATTAAAAAAAATCAAACAGCAGTTCATGGATTAACACCAGTGAAAATTTCTGTTGAGTGTAATGAAATACTTTTGTGTTGCTTTTGCAAGTGCAGCTTTCCATAGAGCATTGCCATTAGAATGATAGACACTTGGTGCCTTAACTGAAAAACAAGCTAATTCGACTGAAGAGCAAATGGCTGTGCTGAGTTTTCAAATCAGGCTCATAACCCCTGAACTCCTTCTGGGTGCTCTGAAGAGAAATGCTGCAGGCTTTTCAGCCAGTGCTTTGCTGTAAGTTTATCTGAAGTGTATGCATTATATTAGTTCTTTTCCTGCTATCCTTTCATATGGCCAGCACTAGTACTTGTCAGGGCAGGGTCTCCGGTGGGCCTTCAGGTGGGGCTCCATTCACTTGGAATATGGGAGGCTGCACAAATGCTGTTCCTGTTCAGGAAGGAATTTCCTCAATTAAAAGTTGGTATAAAATAGCAAATAAACAATTTTTTTGTGTGCTTCAGAATGACAATTGGTTAATTTGTGTCTTGTTCTGATAAAAATCAGTCTTTCTGAATGTGGAGATTTTTAATGCTGAAAATATTTTTTCTAAGCATTGAAATAGACCAGGGGTAGGGAACCTGCGGCTCTCCAGATGTTCAGGAACTACAATTCCCATCAGCCCCTACCAGCATGGCCAATTGGCCATGCTGACTGAGGCTGATGGGAATTGTAGTTCCTGAACATCTGGAGAGCCGCAGGTTCCCTACCCCTGAAATAGACTGTGAAAAACACAATTCTGCACACGAGCTCAGTAACATTTGCACAATGAGGTCTCATCTGGATGTTCTTTCAGGAGTCATTTATCTTGCAACAAGTTCTCCAAGCAAGATTTAAAACCGAACTGAATCTTTGCAAAGAAATATATCATGACAATGTGAGAATAGACAACAAGATGTCACCATTTTCAAAAGTCACAAATCCCCACTTGTGCCATGGAACCATGCTGGGTGACCTTGAACCAGTCACACTTTCTCAGCCACACCTACCTCACAGGGTGGAGGTGAGGATGAAATGGAGGAGCGGAGAAAAATGTAAGCCACTTTGGGTTACCACTGGGGACAATGAAGGGTACAAACAAAGTAAATAAAAATAGAATAAATAAAAAGCTGTACGTGACATTCAAGGAGCCTGGAATATTTTCCTTAGGACCTGAATTGAGGCTGGTTCTAAAATGCCATGAATGGATATTTTTGGAAAATTATTGTGGAATGGGATCCATGAAAACCTGCCCCGATTGTATGGAACTGCTCTGTGGATAGAAAAATTAGACTTTCTGGTTCATGGGTCTTTCCTTCCAAACCCATGTTAGCAATCAGTGTGAACTTTAAGTTACATCTTTCTGATTGCAGCTGCATTTTGAGCTAGAATTTATTCCGCAAATTAACAAGTGTCTGCCTGTTCTAGTGCAGAATGAACAATTGTTCCTTGGAACCATTTTATCCCATTTAAATTATCCCAGGCTGTGAACATGGGCACTA
This sequence comes from Sphaerodactylus townsendi, assembly GCF_021028975.2. Lineage (NCBI taxonomy): Eukaryota > Metazoa > Chordata > Lepidosauria > Squamata > Sphaerodactylidae > Sphaerodactylus > Sphaerodactylus townsendi. The sequence goes on from NC_059434.1 coordinate 50,771,056, forward strand.
AAGAGAAGGATAAAAACCTCCCTGGTGAATTTTAACATATGGGAACAGTCAGTTTATCATTGCCTGGGATCAGGACAGTTTCTACTGATAGAGATTTCTGATGTAGTAGTATAGTTCTGAAAAAAATCACTGAACAATTGCAGTGGTTTTTAGGTTGTGAATATACACAGTTGTTCATGAATGAGTCAGCTTTGTTCAGGTCATGAGAGGCCAGCTGCATACCTTGCAGATGTATGCATTCCAGGCTTCAGAGGAACCATTTATTTGCAGGAAATTAATGTTCATGTTTAAATCTTTACACAACTGAGCTGCAATTACTGCCACTCCAACTTAAGTACAATATTGGTGAATGTTGTGAATGGAAGATAATTGCAGTTAGGATGCCCCCCGTTTTTGCTAATTTGTTCTATTGCCATTCCATTTGTGACTAAGAGGCCTCAAGAATATGACAAACAACATGCTCTTCTCACAAACAGGTTCTCAATAACTGGCATCAGACAAGTAATGGATGCCTTCTTTAGCATCAGTATGGCCATGTATCAGTAACTGATTGTCCAAATCAAATTCATATAGTTGCCAAATGCCAGGAGACATTTGCCTTTACTAGAAGTTCAATGGGGTGTTATAGGTTAGGTAACGTTGTTTACCTCTATGCTATGAAAAGGTTCAGCTGCTCACTTGGAAACATTAAGCCTTTATTTAAAGGAAAGGATTTTGTTCCCCTCCAGGCCTGCTACTACCCCTAATTCTATCTAGACCACACCAGTAGTTTAGTACTGCTTACCCAAAAGATGTCAAGGTTTTGCTTACTGTACCACAGTGCCAAGTGCAAGCCTCACCTGATCCTGGGAAAATGGTATTAGTCTTAATATCTGAACTAGAAAAAGTTGTACTTGTTTCAACCCTTTGGTCAAGTCCCTTCTTCCTTATAAATATTGACCCACTTTGGTTTGTTTCCTTGAGTAGGATGCTTTAAACATGGGCTGATTATGCACGAGTTGTTTGCTGCATGGTAGAAGTGAATGTTGACCGCAGCAAGATTTCTTGTATAGATGTATTTTCTCTAGCCCTGCTTTCACTTTCCACTCTATCCACGGCAGGCAAATCCACCTATAGCATTTCCTCTTTCCTCTGCCCACAACTAGCCTACCTAGTCTTACCCTCTACTCCCTCACTCTGTTTTGCATGCTTCTCCCTCGCCCTCCTCCCTGTTGCCGATTACTTCCCGCTTCTTATCCTGTCATATCCCTTCTATTGCCCATGACCTCCCCACTCCTGCATATCTTTAGATCTTTTTGTTATTGTTTGGCTTCTTTACGGCTTTGTTTTTTCTACATCTTACAGACAGTATCGTTGGCCAGTTGGTACTTGTGCCGTTTTCATCCCATTTTTCCCACATTTTTTATCAGGCCACCATTGTTTTGATATTTTTGGATGGATTGCACCCAAAACATTTCTGGGGCAATGTGTACATTTTGATTTTCAAGGATTCTGCCCACAGCCAGAAACTTTCACACTCTTCTTCTTCTGATCTCCTTTGTAGTTGGCTGCTGCCATTTATCCTGGCATTGCCCACCATTAAAACAAAAACCAATAGACAAACATAGCAATATACCACTGTAGCATATATCCAAAATAAAGGGTTTGTGGGGGAGGGGTTTTGTTTTGTCATGGAATGTATACTTAACTTTAAAATTCATTTTTCTCTTTAATGTGCTGACTGCTACGGGACAGCTCACAGTTGATCAGAGAAAGTGGGATTAGTTCGGAATCAGGAAGAGGGAGGATCAATCACACACAGGGACACTTGATTGACTGAAAGGGCAAACAGAAAGACAGGATCCCAGGTACAGGAACATTGAATTTCACCTTAAAGGACTAGTGGGCGAGGGCTTGCCCATAGTTAGGGATTAGAGGCTTGGAAACTGAGATAGAACAGAGGTATGTTTGTGTTTATATAAGTAAAAGTGAGAGAAACACCCCACCCCCCCACCCCCCATTGCTTTAATAGGGGCCCCAGTAAGCTTGCACAAGTTTGTTGTTTTTTGTGAAAAAATGTTGCCTCAGGTCTGGCAAAGGTGGAGCTCTGTTCCCCTAGAAACATCACTATGCATTATCTGGCTGTTTCAATATGCACCATGTGCAAAGAGGGGGCGGATGGCGCATTGCTATCTCTGAGGTGATAAAAGCACTGACATAGCAGAAAAGGAATCCTGACACCTTAGAAATGGGTTAAAAAGGGGTAGGAAAGAAAGCTACCAGTCCTGAAGCAACTTCTGAAAGTGTTTCAACTGCGAGCAGGACAGCAGCAGAGAAAATACAGCACAGATGTTTAGTGTAAAAGTGGCCCAAGTCTTGTGTAAGGATATCAAACTCTATAGTTGAAGCTACTCAGTGTTTGGCTGAGAGATACCCCCTCCCTTTCAGTGCTACTTAGAAACAGATTGATTTCTTCTTGTAAGAAGGGCACAAGTTGTGCTTGAAGAAGAACTCAGCAGTTCTAGTTTTTTTCCATAGGATTTAGTGGCTGTGGTTGGAGTTCCTTGTTTTGTTCTACAGGAAGATTGCATTTTGATTTAAAGGCATGTGTCATAGAGCATCTGAGGCCTGGGTACTGACTGAAAGTTTTCTCCTTATTTTAGAGCTCTGGGGAAGAGGAAACACAGTGTTGTGCTCTTCTAGATGTTTCTCATTTCCCTTGACAACAAATACTCCGTGATGCCTTACGAGTCACTTATTTATGGTGGCTTAAGCCCCACATAGGTCAATGATAATTTACATACAAAAGCTGTAGTGAAGTTAAAGACCAGACTTAAAATAACCCATCATTTGAGACTGAAGCTGTGATCTAAACAAAATACCTCTTTTCCAGTTCAGGACATTAACATACAGTTATTTTCTTAAAGCAGTCTTGAATTCCTTTTGAGTGCTTTCATGTGAAATATCACTTTTAGTACACTCCTAAGGAAAGTTACACACTTGTAAGTCCACTGACTTCAATTGACTTAGAAGGGAGTAACTTTGCTTATAGGTCAGTGATGGCGAACCTTTTTGAGACTGAGTGCCCAAACTGCAACCTAAAACCCACTTATTTATTGCAAGTGCCAACACGGCAATTTAACCTGAATACTGAGGTTTTAGTCCTGCGTGCACCCGCCTGTCTGCCCTGCACTGCTCCAGTGCCTCCACCCCACCTACTCGAGCAGGGGCCAGCCCGCTCTAACCTCCAGCAAGTCCTGCTCGCACTGCTCTGCGCCTCTCTAGGGTCTACGCTTCCTAATCCTCTGCCCCACCTCAGGCAGCAGCTATCCGGAGCACAGGCACCAGGCCCGCCAGCTGAGTCCTTCCTGCTCTCTGCTGGGTGTCGTGCCCAACGACCCAAGTCACCCTAGATGTGTTTGTGTGTGTGTGTGTGTGGGGGGGTGATTTTCTCCCCCCCCCCCGCATTATGAACCCTGTGTGCGAGTGCCCACAGAGAGGGCTCTGAATGCCACCTCTGGCACTGGTGCCATAGGTTCACCATCACTGTTATAGGTAGTGCTATTAAACTGCGCACCAACAGCGTACAGTTGACTGCTCTCCATTGTCCTTTTGAATTAATTCATTGCATGAATACAAACTTCCACCATTTCCTAGATTACCCCAAACGCTTTTCTGAAATATTTTTCTGAATATGCGCATTGTCTGTAGTCTCTGACTTTCATACATTCCTAAAGATGTACAAAAATGTCTCTCTAGATATTTTATTCATTGTGCAACTAAGAACTATTTATACAGTGGGAGGTGTAACCAATGAGCACTGTTTTCTTTATTTACTCTTTCCTGCACCATGACTGTGTTCTGATGTCAGAACCTAGTGCTACTGCTGCCAAATTTCTTCCCATCTGACCTTTAGTCAGTAAACAAAAATGCAAAATAGCCAGCGACCTTATGTATGTTCCTGCCCAGCAGAAACAAGCTATCTGATCTGTTTTGCAGAAGGAATGTTTATTCACTGTACAGAGTGAGCAAAGTTAGGAGGATGAAATACAGCATTCTTCTATTCTTGTTATAATATGCAACTTTTATTCAGTTAGAGGACAGCATATGTTGGATACCATAAGTCACTCAAAATGATTTACAGTAAGAAGAATGGTTTAATGTACAAGCATAATCATTCCAAACTTTTGCATAACTGCATTTCAGGCATTGTGCTTTCTCCCTCCCCCCAATTGTTTGTGGAATACAAAAAACCATGAAGAAACTTGAGTACATTAATAATATACACGTCTGCAAACATGTTTTTGTTTTGTGCACATGGTACAATTTTCCAGGTACACAAGTTTTGTGAGTTCCATTTTAGACAAATATGATACAGGCCTTGGTTTCAGTTATTTATCTTCCTTATGCCCATGAAATTGCATAAAATCATTCTGGAGAAGAAACCTTGAAAGAGATTGCAAATATGGGGGAACAAATGTTTGAAAAACAGAAAAAGCGTGTATTAACTACCTCATTGCCAATAAAATATATGTTCATTGAAGAAGCATCGAATGAGACAAAAGCTATAAGTACTATTAAAGGGTGTGCGTTTTCTGGATGTCTAGCAGGATACCTTGACACTGAACACCACAGAATCAGCACTGTAGTGTTCTTTGGGAATGTGTGAGTGGAGATATGTTTGTAGGCTATATGGAGTACAAAACCCCCTGTATGAAAAATATAGGATATTTGGGAGAGGTCAGACTATTAGGGTTTCCAGTTCTGTGTTGGAAAATATCTAGAGAGTTTTGAGATGGAGACTGAGGAAAGTGGGAAGGAAGGGACTTCAGTGGGGGATAATGCCACAGAATTCACTTTCCAGAGTGGCATTTTCTCCAGGTAAACTGATCTCTGTAGCCTGGAGATCAGTTATAATAGTGGCAGATCCTAGTCATTACCTGGAGACTGGCCACTGGCAGTGTGGGAAAACATTAAGAGTTGGATCCAATCTGCTATTGTGCTGCTGAAAAAGGAAAGAAGGGTCCTCTTTGGTCACCCCAAAGGCTGTGCTGAGAATTATGAGCTATATATGGAGAGGGGATATAGCATGGAGGGAAATTGGGATGGCTTGAATGAAAAAGCTGGCTGGCTGGAACCTAATGTATCCTATCTGCAGTCTTGGGAAAAGTGTAAAAGTAGCCATAATGGATTAGACCACCAGGGCATCTAGTCCAGCATCTTCTTTCCAACAGATGCCAAAGGGCAAACCACAAGCAGGATGATTTATATATTTACATATACACGATTTCTTTTCCACCAAAGCCCTTTTTGTTTTCTTAAATGGCTGCCGATGTGCCTGCAGGTTGCATGGAGCATGATGAAGATCCTTGATATTAACAATAGCTGCTATTGTATTTCTCAAGTACAAGGTCTGGAGAATATTCTGATTTCAAGTAATGCAAAAACTTTTCCATATCATCCCAGCATCTAATGTCACCTCTACTTTCTACTCCAGTTTACTAATCCTGCATTCAACTGTTGATGGCCCATAGTGCCTCCTCACCCCTGTACTGCTATAATTGTAATTCTCTCCCCAACATTCACATGGAGGATGCATATCCAAGCAAAGAACAGAGAACTATAGCCCTTAAATTTCAGTGCATGATTACATTTTGCTTTGTAATGGCACATTTCTGTTTATTTCACTTTCTGTGGAATTTCATGCTTGGGAAGATTTTTTGTGGAGAGAGTTTTGGTGACTGGTGTTGGTGGGTAGTTGCTACCCTGTTTCCCCCCAAATAAGATCTACTTCATAAATAAGTCCTAGCATGATTTTTCAGAATTTTTGGAGGACGCTTGAAATATAAGCCCTACTCCAAAAAAAAGCCCTAGTTACAGATTCCCTGGCGCAGCTAATCTGGTCACCGGGGGGGGGGGAGGATAAGACACCCCCTGTAAATAAGCCCTAATGCATCTTTTGGAGCAAAAATTAATATAAGACCCTGTCTTATTTTCAGGGAAACAGGGTATTAGTATTGCAAACCATTGTTAAAATAATTGAAAAATATGTACAGTGACATATATAAATTATAAATTATGGGTAAAAATGGATAAATGTGTGTCCTGCAAAAATCCAGATGATAGAAGGTCAGACAAGAGCAGCAAGACACACATCTCATAAACATTCAGGA